>NC_090742.1:137225847-137253347 GCF_036898095.1 Palaemon carinicauda | reverse complement strand
CTTGATGGATTTGAAATTTTCCCTGTCCGCAGTGTTAGGATATGCTGGTAATTAACTTTAATATTGATGGAACTTTGTCATTACATTAATGCTATTAAGTAAGATTCTTACTAAAAACAGACAGATATTTTTTCACTTTTATAAAACTTGCAATTCTTATTTTTCATACGAAGATTCTAGTCCTTAAATGTCCAACGTTCGCATTTTGGAAACAGAAATAAATAAAGTAAATAATAAACTCAAGAACTATTATTATATTTTCATAACGTATACCTAAAAAAATAAGTTCTGAGAAGAGATTCTTTAGCTATGGTAAGCAGCTCTTCTAAGAGAACGACACTCCAAAATCAAACCATTCTTCTCTAGTCTTGGGTAGTGCCATAGCCTCTGTACAATAGCCTTCCACTTTCTTGAGTTAGAGTTCTCTTGCTTGAGGGTACACTCAGGCACACTATTCTGTTTTCTGAGTTCTTTTCCTCACTGGGCTTTTTTCCCCTGTTGGACCCCCGGGGCTAATAGCATCCTGCTTTTCCAAATAGGGTTGTAGTTTACCAAGTAATAATAATAATAATAATAATAATAATAATAATAACAAGGATAATAATAATAATAGGTGTCCAACGTCCTCATTTCGGGAACACAAAAAAAAAAAAAAATAAAGGAAACAATAAACTCAAGATCTATGATTATATTACCATAAAGAACACTTAAACAATTAAGTTCTGATATATTTGTGTTTCTACTTAACATCCTTCAATTTGGAATATTAAAGGGTTAATGCACGACGTCATTTTTCATTACAAACTACATCATGAGCAAACGAAGGTTTTATTATTTTACATGAATATTGTATGTATGAATGCATTTACTGTAAAATAAAAACACTGACCCCTCTCCAGAAATGCAGTAACTCAGTCCTGATACTAACACGGTTTAATCTACATAATTTACGAGGGTGTGAGTTAATTAAACACGCCGTTGTTCACGAACACCTCTTAGATCATTTGGTAGAACACTTCTCTCGCCTTCTTCAAATGTAGAAATCCACAAAAATATTAAAAATATTCCTTTAATCATCCATAACATTCCTAATGAATTAGAGAACTCCAGTAATATAATATTTACTGAGTATTTTTTTCTCAACGACCTAGGAATACTGTTAACTATTCAGCTTTTAACTGCAACGAACACATTCATATATTATAGAGCTATATGCTTCCTTAACCCTGACGCAGCCGTTAACGAAAGATTATTTTTTTTATCCTTAAAAGCGTTTATGTACGGAAATTAATTAAATGATAGTTTTATTTTACAATATTGTTTAACCATACATTTTAGAAAGTAATTATAAGTCATCAATCTGATTCAGTGTAACTATATATCAAAATTTCTGCTTTGCAAAATGGTTTTAGGAATTTAAAAGATATCAATAAGTATCATTATCATTTAAGAAATATAATGAACTCTGAAAGTTCTTGGATATCAATAAAGTGTCTTGGAGAAATATTTTCTTTCTTTTACTTGCATGAAATAATTCTAATCCCAGAGGGGTAAACAAATATCTAACTTTTGCCATCACTCACAAAGCAGTATTGTGTAAATTGATAACTTCTAGAAAAGATTTCCATTTTAAAACTATCCAATTGCTTCCTGAATGGCTACCACTGGGTATTCCTTACTGGGATATCAGTAACATCTCTCTCTCTCTCTCTCTCTCTCTCTCTCTCTCTCTCTCTCTCTCTCTCTCTCTCCAAGTTCCCATCCTGTAAATATTATCTTAATTAACATAAGGAGACGACTTGGCTATGAAATTCCCTAATCCTAGCCTTTGACTTTAATATGTACATGCTTCGGAAGATGTAGAACAAGGAAATCACGCAGTCATTTCGTAATTTAAAAAAAAAAAAAATCGTCAGTGAGAGGTTGAAAACTGGCTTTGTTCAGTTTTGAAACAAATATCACGAACTGAGTTTGCTTTTAAAATTGTTTCATCTCTTAGAATAGTTGCTTCCTTATCATCAGGATTCTAACGAGAAAAAAAAATAAATGTCATTTGAGGAATATAACATTTCCATTTTGAGTAAATCTCAAAGCTATACTGAATATAGCTATCACAATTTTTCAATACAATTAGAGCTATCTTTATTATGATGACTATCATTATTATTGACTTAGATAAGCTCGCAATTATATGGCCGCAGAAATAAATTCAAACTTTATAAAGGAATCGAATACAAAATTTATCAAATAAATAGTCTACCAAAAAAGCATCGGACATCATCTAAGTTTGATCCCAATTAGAAACTTGGGATCAAAATTGAATCCATTATTTTTATTATTCTAGTCTTTCGTTGCTCTATTTGTGATTTCTCGTCAGCTTTAGAGCAATATCATTTGACCAGTCTTAATGAGAACAAACACTTTCAGAGTGAGGGTACCTTATCGCTGTGAAAGGGTTTGTGTATCGTCATGATAGCAAAGCTGTACTAGTCAGGGCCACCCATACTAGGTTGGTTTGCTGTGAGCGATCAGACGAAAATCTCCTACTATCACCAATCCGCACTGGTCAGCGTGTGCAACATTTTTAGATGTTTGTTGCCATCAACGAAATCTCAACGTCTTTTGAGCAGAAAATTCCTATGACCAACTGCTTGATAAACACATATAACAGGACTTGCGATTTTAGTATGAGAAAAAAATAGCTCTTAGTTGTATATAGACCTTTGTCCTACAATAGACTAGAAACGGCTGTATTTGTTTTTGTTGTTGTTGTTGTTGTTGTAATGAGAACAAAAGTAACCCATATTTGACAATTATTCCCACTCCAAAATCTAAATTTCCATGTATAAATATGTCGTCAAAAATAACGGACGTTGAGCGTTCCATTTCGCAGTTTTGTCTTTGCCGTGATAAAGTAATTTTACATTTCGTTGCCTCAGGTCAAAATTTTATGCACATTTCCAACTCTTTCGGATAAAGTTTGCAATTTGTAGGCGAAAGTCTCGCCGTGCATCAAAACTTTGGGACCCATGGCAACTGCATGGAGTTTTATCTTTATATTTTAAGCCCTTGGAGCCCGGTGGCTGTCTTTAATTAAAACCTGCGATGAAATATCAAAGAGATGTATTGGTTCTTAGTTTTGATCATTCAAAAGTGGTATTTTTCTTAAAAGAATTCAGTATTGTAAAGCTGTATCTATCGGAATACAAATAAATTGTAAAAAAGAAATAGATGGTTCGTTAGTTTCTTGATTAAAGAAAATAGAAAAAATGCCCTACTGTTTAAGATATCTGAATACTTAATCTTTGGAAGAGCAATTTAGGTAAATAAAAAGGAAAACAAGTTTTTCAATTCTATAATTACTTTTATTGGAAATTTTATATTCTGTGTGTGTTTTTTTTTCTTAGAAAATCTTATCTTCAATTTACTCCTAAATCTTCCTCTTTCAACGATTTCATGGAATATCAAGTACTTACATCTGTTTTCTTTTCCAAGATATTAATTACCATTGTCTGTTTAATAAATCTTTTTTTTTTTTTTTTAGATAAACACTATTAACAGTTCAAAATACCCCACCTCTATATCTGCCATTATATCTATAAATATATATATATCCATCTATCTACTTAGCTATTCATATATCTATCAAGTTATCAATTCATCCATAATTATCAATCAGTAGTTTTCCCATACTACTTTAGAATCAAGAAAAAATAATGTGCCAATATGTTTCATTTTGCTAAAAATATTGAGGTCACTATGAAATCCCTGGCTTAAGGCAAACTATGGAATGAAATATATGAAAAGAAATTGAGTACTAATTTCTCAGCAAATGACAGTATCATTTTTATGATGAAGGAAACTAATTCTACAACGGGAATATGGGAGCAGAACAAAAATTCAAGTTTGTGATGAAGGAGAAAAAAAAATTAACTAATCTCTCCTTCAAATGAAAATACCTTTAAGGGTTGGATTTAGTAGAAAGAAAAAGGGTTCATTACAAAAAAGAAAGAAAAAAAATCTTTTCTAAGTAGAGAAAAACTCTAAATTAATGAATCTATTTGCCTTCAATTTATTCACGTTCATTGGTTCCACTTACAAACAATCACCAGACCAATAAGCGACAAAAGCCGTAAAATCAATTTCTATTCAGGGCTCTGCTTCAGCACCAATAATCTCCATAAACTCGTCGAATTTCATGGATTCTAATTTGCTCGTTCTTTGCACAGTTGATCTGGCGCATTGAAATCCAAAAGCTATATTTACTCAATTACCGGAGATGTCAAAATCTACAGAACCACTGATGTTTTATCCTAATATTATGCACCGTCACTTCTATTATTATTATTATTATTATTATTATTATTATTATTATTATTATTATTATTATTATTATTATTTGCTAAGCTACAACCCTAGTTGGAAAAGCAGGATGCTGTAAGGCCTGGGGCCCCAACAGGGAAAATAGCCCAGTGAAGAAAGGAACCAGGAAAAATAAAATATTTCAAGAATAGTAACATCGAAATAAATATTTCCTATATAAACTATAAAAAACTTTGGCAAAACAAGAGGAAGAGAAATTAGATAGAATAGTGTCCCCAAGTGTACCCTCAAGCAAAAGAACTCTAACCCAAGACAGTGGAAGACCATGGTACAGAGGCTATATTAACATTGTTGAAATTATTTTATTCGCCTTTTTGAAGTCATGATCTTCTTGATAGAAAACTATTTTGTAGCATTTGTATTGTACACGTTACACTTAGGTTCGATTTATTCAGTGTTGTATTTTTCTATATTCTTTGACCGATAGTTTAAATTACGTTCTTTTTTTGACTTTTGATCATTTACTTTTTCCAACGATATATCATGAAATTTCTATCTAATAGTTAACATTGGTAATTCTCAGCTCTTTCCAAATGGTATATATATATATATATATGTGTGTTTATATATATATATATATATATATATATATATATATATATATATATATATATATATGTTTATATATATGTATATATATATATATATATATATATATATATATATATATATATATATATATATATATATATATACACGCATACGCACATACATACATACATATATATACATACAGTATATATATATATATATATATATATATATATATATATATATATATATATATATATATATATATATATATATGACCCGAGCAACAGGATAATGAGACGTCGGCATATGGGTTTTCTTCATCTAATATAAAAGCTTCAGGTGAGTGTCTTGTCAAATCGAGTGCTCACAAGCAACTAACTACTGCCTTCGTTATCAAAATGCAGCTTTTGCAAAACATGCAGACACATAGGTTTTTGTGGAATACTCATGAATATTGAGTTCATTTACCTTGATATACAAGACATCTACTTACGGGAATTAAGACATTACTCCCGCCCAAGCTCCTCACTCCGGGAGGAGGTGTGCATTCACCCTCACTAGTCAATGACATATGGAGGACCCTTCAACCCGGAATAGGCATGGCATGTACTAAACAGAAATGTAACATTATATATATATATATATATATATATATATATATATATATATATATATATATATATATATATATATATATATATATATATATATATATATATATATATATATATATACACCCCAAAAAAACACATCTTCCAGAAAAAAATAAAAAATTGCATGATAAAATGTACACAAAACCATATAAATAATGCCACTCATTTCTTCTTAAGACCTCTGCAACCAAAACACAGAACACCCAAAGTAAAAAAAAAAAAAAAAAAAAAAACCATATCAGGATATCAGGTCTTTATAACCTCATCAATAACCTCCCTCTGGTTGCGGGTAATACGGGCTTTTTGGGCAGGACAGCGGTAGGAATAAATATTCCTTCATCCCTTGATTTTACTTGTCCGGGTTTACGGTACAATTTCGAAACACAATTCACCACCACCCTTTCATCATTTATTTAAATCACTACAACACTTGCACTTGCAACTTTCAACCGGTGGTCACTAGCCATTTTCCCGAGAAAATTATTCATCTTCCCACCCTTCTCTTATAGCATTAGGTATAAGGTATTCATATCTACACAATCTCTAACACTGCCTATCCTCAAGGCTGAACTTTAATCCCGCAGCCACTTGCCATTCGGGAATCGCCCCGGCCCCAGCAACCAGGAATCATATAAATACATGAATAATACAGCATCCGTCTGACGGATCTTACTTGACCTACTTAACCTCTGATTGTTTTTAGGTTCACTCAACAATGTTGTACGTATTTCCACACTCCGCAAAATTACCACAACATTTTACGTATAAATTTAGCATCAACATGAGACAGTTATCATCACATTTATTTAAAACACGTCGAAAGAAGAAATGAGATCTGTTCAAACAACAACAACAGCAAAGGGGGAAAAAAAAATTCTACCTATCAACTCGAAGGATGTCACGTATGCAGTGGTAAGGAGGAACACTTCTGAAAACTACCTCTTCAGGTACCACATGTATGCGTGCCTGATGATGTCAAGAACTGAGCCATTAACAATGCTTTGTATCACAACTGTGTTAGACTTAACCATCTTTACTCGGTAAGGACCCAAATACGCTGGCTCTAGTTTGTGTTTCCTAGGTTGTAATTGTTTCAAATACATACGATCGCCCACAAAACGGATTTTGAGCGAAGCCAAAAATCTATTTTTTGGTGAGGTAGCCATGTCGTCCTGATGGAAGTTCCTAATTGGTAGCTTTCTCGGGTATATTTGACTACAGTGGTATTCCCAGAGAATTTTACCTTAAGGTGTCCAGAATTCTAACTCCTAGACCGAATATCCCTAAATAATCTCACAGGGATATCGCATAATATCAGAGGACGAATTCTTGACACGTCACATAGCTATCTTCGCCCTAAACAGTATTAACGCTTCAAGGGGGATATAGTGACAAGAATCCGAAACGAGAATGAAAAGAGAGCCGCTCATATGGCATCTCTCCTACTCCGTTTCCAGTGTGTATCTGATGAAGGCGGTGGTGCCCTCTTTATTCCTTGTAGCGATATACGAGATGGTACAGATACTGTATTATAGGGAAGGGTCAATAAGTCCTTTTACAATTAAAAGAAGGGCGGGTCCATCAGGACGACATGGCTAACTCACCCAAAAATAGATTTTCTGCTTTGCTCAAAATCCGTTTTTTGGGCTCAGGCCTTGTCGTCCTGATGGAAGTTTACCAGAGCATTACTGTATTTGTGGATTCCCAATCAGTGCCGTACTCTCAAGAAAGTATTTTCCTGGTCCGTTTAGACCTAGAGACCTATGATGTTACCGTCATACATCATTTCATCTAAGCATGAACTATGTTAGTGCTTCCTGCCCCCTACAGGGATGAGTCATACTAGACTCTGGAAAAGTCTCAAGGAGTACATAATAACTTATGGATGACAAAATGACAAGCTTGTATAGTTGTCTCGCCCTATACATTATAAAGCAAAATTTATCTAAGAGTCGCCAAAGTCAGAATAAATTTGTGACACCTTCCACAAAGTGACCACTCTTAATAACTATCGGATAAAGGTCATATCCGCATAGGAACAAATTTGCATCTCTGCCACTCTCCCGTTAGGGTACCACCTGAACCCTTCCAAAGGAAGGGTTAAGGAGAGTGGACTTTGCTTGAATCAGGGAACAATCTTAAAAGAAATACCATGATAAAAATATCCATATTTTAATCTTAATGCTCAGTACATATCTAATAAAAATGAGTGTGGGCGAATAAAACGCAGGGTTCACTATGAACCAGTTTATTAAAATTTAATAAATGTGCATATCAGATCTACCTTTATAAAATTTTTTAAAAAGTGAATGATATCTATTAAAGCACAAAAAAAAAAAAACAGTCAACAGAAAATATTGTTTCATCTACCATGAAACAGACTTGCCACTTCAATTGAATTAGTAATAATACTACAGTCTGTATACTGTTTAATTACACCAGCGTTAGAAACGCTTGGCACAAGTGTCCGTATTATGCTATAGTTCACCAACGTCATTGGAACAGTTCGTAAGGACATTTTCGTGGCCTATCGCTCAGTGTGTAGTACACACAGTGACTATACACCCACCCTCTTAATTAATCGTCCCAAATTAATTACACTGTTCCTCGCAGTTAAAACAGAAGGTTAAAGGATTCTACCTGCTGCTACCACAGATTACTTGAGTTGCTCCACTTGCTTTGCATAGTGCATAAAGAACACCTTGGATGACCACCAGCTGGTGTACGAACAAAGATGTTCAAGGTCCATATAAATAAGGAAATTTTATGGAAGAAGCAACTCCTCTCGGATCATGACTAGTGGGTGTACTGTCAGGACCCGATTCGCGAATAACACAGGTGAGTTTCGCCCTTAGTAATAGAAAACCTTGAGCCCGAGGTTTCTCCTCTGAACAGCTGTCTTCCCATAAAGTCTGAAGTTCTATGCAGATAGATCTTTAGGCATCCCACTGGACATAGAGATACATCTTCCTTCAGAGGGTAGATTCTCTAGGGACCCCACCTGATAGTGGGTAGCATGTTCTTGGGAAGAAACTAGGGAGAGAAAATCATGAGATGTAGGTTTCTGGTTTTTTGCAATAAACCGAAGACAGTCGACTTCTGTATTCACTGAGACGGGGATGGATCTGGTAGCGGAACAAATTTTAGGCATAGTTCCAATGCCAGAGGGAATCACATGCTATTTGGCCACTTGTGGGCCACTATTGCCGCCTTCCCTTTGAAGGATCTCAGCTTGTCAAGGACCTTCAGAAGGAGGTTGTGCGGAGGGAACAGATAAATACCGGACCATCTGTTCCAGTCTAAGGACATAGCGTCCACGGCCTCCGCTAGCGGATCCTCGTATGGGGGCACATAACGATCCATTTTCTTGTTGTCTTTTGTCGCAAAGAGGTCTATCTGCAGCTCCGGGACTTGACTCGAGATGAAGGAGAACGATCCTGCGTCAAGGGACCATTCTGACTCTATTGTTGTAAACCTGGATAAAGGGTCCGCTGTCACATTGCGGAACCCTTGAATGTGAACTGCAGACAGGTGCCATTTTTTCCTTTCTGCCAAACGAAAAATGGCCAACATCACTCGGTTGATTTGAGGTGACCTCGACCCTTGTCGATTCAGGCATCTCACTATCACCTCGCTGTCTAGAACCATTCTTATGTGGGTCGAGTGGCGAGGAGATACCTTCTTTAAAGTCAGAAGCACTGCCATGGCTTTTAGAAAGTTGATGTGAAATGACTTGAAGAGATTGGACTAAGCTCCTTGGACTCTCTTCTGATGAGAGTGACCTCCCCAGCCTTCCTTTGAAGCATCTGTGTGGATAGTTACTGACGGGGGAGGAAGTTGAAGAAGTATTGATTTCTTCAGTTGCTTGGCATTGGACCACGGCTTGAGAAGCGATTGCAGTCGAGTCGGTAGAGGTCTTATTAGATCTCTTCCCGCGTTTCATGTGTATTTCCTCCAGACTCCTGTTGCATCCTTTAGCTGTGCTCTTAGCACTGGATCTGTTATTGAAGCAAACTGTAGAGATCCCAGCACTCTCTCCTGTTTGCGTCTTGATATCTGTTTGGATTTCAGCAGTCTCTTGACAGATCCTGCTATTTCCTTCCTCTTCTTCCCAGGAATGGAAAGTCGATGTGACTCCAAATTCCAATGGATTCCCAACCACTGAAATATTTGAGCTGGAGAAAGTCAAGACTTTTTTATATTGATCTTGAATCCCAGATGTTCCAGGAACTGGATCACTCTCTTAGAAGCTTGCAAGCATTCTGTCCTGGATGCTGCCCACACCAGCCAGTTGTCCAAGTAGGCTACTACTTGGACCCCCTTTAGGCGTAATTGACGGATGGCTGCGTTTGCGAGCTTCATGAAAATCCTTGGGGCTATGTTTAGCCCGAAAGGCATGGCTCTGAAGGCGTAAAGTTTTCTATGTAACTTAAAGCCTAGGTAGGAGGAGAGGTGGCGATTAATTGGAACATGCCAATAAGCGTCAGACAAGTCTATAGAGACAGTATATGCCTCTTGGGCAGTAGGGTCCTTATGTGTTGAAGTGTGAGCATTCTGAACTTATAGATCATTATGAACTTGTTGAGTGGTGACAATTCAAGAATGACTCTGAGTTTATCTGAGTCCTTCTTTGGAACACAAAACAGCCCCCTTTGAAATTTGATGGACTTAACTTTCCGAATCACTCTTTTGTCTAAGAGATCTCGGACGTATTCTTGCAGAACGGGGGTTAAGTGTTGGGAGAACAGGAAATTGAGGTGGAGGGCTGCTCCAACTCCAGCCTAGTCCATTCTTTATTAGGCTGTGGGCCCAGGGATCGAAGGTCCAGCGATCCCTAAATAGCTGTAGCCTCCCTCCTACTGGAAGCATCTCACTTCTGCTGTTGTGGACCTGAGGCCTTGCCTCCTTGACCGTGTCCTCCCCTTAATCCCCTTCCTCTTGAAGGGCGTCTAGAAGAACCTCTGGCTGTTCCTCTAGCCCTCGAATGATAGGAAGAAGTCTGCCTTTCGAAGGCTGGGTTAAAAACTGGTGACTGAGTCACCACTTGTTTAGGTACCAGTTTGTTCGTGGTTGGAGGTTGTGCCATTATCTGAGGCACCGCGGTCACAGGAAGTTGTTGCTGTTGTTGCTGTCGGTAAGGTATAGACGGCTGAGAAGATGGCCTAGGCCTTTTTGTCTTCCTGAGAAGACTTCCTCTTAAGATCTAAGCCCCACTTTTTGAGAAGGTTCCTATTCTCTGTGGTGGCCTTGTCTACGACCTCTTTAACCACATCATTGGGAAAGAGGTCTTTACCCCAGATACAAGAGGATATCAGTTTCCTCGGTTCGTGCCTCACCGCAGCCAAGGCGAACACAAACTCTCTATAGGCTCTCCTAGCTTTAATAAAGCTATAGAGATCCTTTGTAACTGTGGCCAGATGAGTTTTGGCCACCACTATGAACATGTCCTGGATCTTGGGGTCACTTGCCATTGTTTCTAATGTCGTTTGCAACGACATTGATGCCGCAAGTCTTTCCTTCGTCTCTTGCTCCCTGCGCAAGAGAAACACCGACAGCTTAGGTAGTTCCTCACCGAACTGACGTTCAGCAATATCAGCTTCCAGCTTCCCGACTGAGAAGGTAAGGTGTACGTCCTTCTAGTCTTCTTGGTCCAAGGGCAAGGTCAGAGATAACGGCTTGCACTCCTCCAAGGAGGGGCATGGTTTCCCTGGCTCCACCGCCTTTAAGGCTGCCTTATATCCCTTTTCCATGAAGGGAAAGGCTCTAGTAGGAGAGGCCACAAAAGATGGAAACTTCTTACTCAAGGCTGGCACCTTTGAGTTCGTGATGCTCTCTCTTTCCTCGAGCTTGATAGTAATGCCCGAGCTTTACTATGGTCCAAAACTATGACCTCCTTCGGCTCAGTCTCCTCCTTTGAGGCTGGCTCCTTCCTATGGTGGACATAACAGTGCGGGTAAGAATCCTTATTGGGCCAAAATTTCACCTCTTCCAGGGGAATTGCTCCCAACTTTTCAGATATGAGGATCTTCCCGATTGTCATTGGCATATGTTCGGCATACCTCCAAGGATTGGTATCCGAACACAAAGGAAGATCCTTCACGTTGAGTTGCTTCTGGGGCCCAAGTGATGCTGCAAGTCTACATATCTCCAGTTTCATTGCAGCCTCCTTCTCGTAATTCTTCTTCTGAATTTGTTGGATCATCTCAACAATAAAAGAAAGAGTCCTTCCCAGGTCATCTGGGATAGCAGACGATGTAGAGGGAACAGGTTCTGGGTCCAGAACCGATGTAACCGACACCTCATCGATTTCTTCCTCTTCTACTTGAGGAGTCTGGCACAGCTCCTCCTCTTGACCTTCTCCTAGAAGGTCCTTCTCTGTAGAATCCGACACCTCCGACATCCTATCATCCAATTGGATGTCTTGAAGGGCGGCCGAGACTTCAGAATCCACCAGATTCTGGATAGTTGGTATCTCCACCTGAGGCTAGGGGATGATTACATCAGCCGATGCTTGAGGGAAAAGGTAGGTCCTCATCTTCTCATTTGGAGGGTAGGGGCCTGAGGTGTTTTTCTGAAAACCCCTCACCCAAGATCGCAACTTTTCCCTGGCAGTATCCCTTGAGTCCGTCGACTTGGGGTCGTCAAAAGCCTCAGTAATCAGGTTAGAACATACTGTACAAACCTGAGGGTCTCAATATCTGAGATCACCTCTGGAGGCTGTGCATGCTTCGTGCCTCCTACAGTATTGATGTCCACAGAAGTACTTACTGCGGACATTACAGATGGTCCTCCTGTAAAGAGAAGAAAAATCCATGAGTATCAAGTGAAGGCTTTTCACTTATATTGAAACATTTAGCTTATATAGAAAAGCTATAAAAGAAAGAAGGAAAGACACATACTTGTATTTCCTGTCCAGTTAATTGCCGTAACCTCCAAAAATATTAAATCTTTAGTTAATTCTATACTAGAATACCTTATGTAATTTCCTAAACGGAAATTTAATGAGTAGTTTTAATGTACGGGATTGAAAGAATACAAAAAGAACTCACTTTCTATATAAAGTATGGTCTCAACAAAAGGCTGTACAAGATAACATTAAGTATGATGAAGAACTTTAGTGTTATCACAAACTCTGTACAGCAGTTTTTACTAATGCAGTGTGTACTACACTACGAATATAGCAACTACTGTACATTGCATGCTATTGTGCCGGCCGGCAACTACCTTTTTATAGATCATAGATATATTATCTTTAACTAATAGGCGGTAGCCCTCTGATTCGCGACTATGTGCCGGCCGGCAATCATTGGCAGCCGACGGCTGAAAACACTGAAACCCGGCTGCCGGCTGCTAATCGTAGCAGCCAGCGGATTCGGGCTGTGATTCCACTGCCGGCCGGCAAAGGTAATAAAACCCTGCCGCCGACAGTAGCCAAAAACCAGAGAACCTATACCTGCCCGGCTGTCGGCTGTCAAGCCGGCAGCCGGGAAGTATAGATGTAAGGTTATAAGACGGCATGCCATACGACCTTCCATCCAGAAAGAGTGAACTTATGGAAGGGGAGAATGTAGCATCCAGGCTTCCAAAGAATCCACAGCCTGCCGTGCTCTACCGGCAGACATGGAAGAGAGACCAAGGGAGGTTTGGGGCTCACTCTGCAAAGAAAAAAGAGGGTCTCTGTCAGCCGGCACGTAATGCCAGACGGCAGAGAGCTGAGCCGGTCCTCCATCCTAACCTATGCTAGGTATGGAAGAAAGACTATGGCCAGGAAAATAAAAGTAAGAGAGGTGGGGAAGGGATAAGGGTCCTAAAGACTTCGTTCTAGCAAGAGACACACTCAGCAGTTAGGGAGCTCATCCTAACCCAGAGTTGTCTATTAGTGAGGAAGACTGGCAATGCTTGCTATCCTCCTCCCAACCAGAACAAGGTTAGGTGAAGTTATTTCATCGGGCAACCGAGAAACTCATTCTCCAGCCCGAGAAAAAACGACACAGGACAGTCTGCTAGGCCAATAGAGGAAGGAATCATCAGAATCCTTCCGACATGAACTAGGGTGGCAAAGCTTCCTGTGTCCGCCCCTAACCTAGCAAAGGAGACTCATTCTCCATGCTAGGAAGAAGCAGGCCACAGACTAAAAACTCTGAAGTTCTGCCCAAACACAAACTCCAGTCACTCTGGTTATCAGGACAGGGCAGAAATATCCTACAATAGTAATACCTGGATTAATATACAGGTAGAACCACAAGGATTAAGCCAAGGGCTTTCAGAGGGAGAGAGTGATTGAACTTGGCCTCTGGAGGAGAAAAGAACAATCGGGGATGTGCGAAAGTATACTACTGTACCTAGAATGCTAGCTAGGTAAGGTAAGAATCGATTACCTAAATCACCGAAACTCTCTCGGATACAATCTTGGAAAAACATTCAACAATATCTTACATGTATAAAATATTTGCCTATAGCTTCAATGAAGTAACACTCGGAAAAACTTATACCATTCATGAAAGTACTAATGCCAGATATCTGGGCTACGAAGCCTCGCGAGAGGCAGGATCGGTACCTCGACCCGTGTCGAAATCCCCGAGCCAACACTGACCGAACAATATAAGCATTTCTAGAGTAGCTAAATAGCAAAATTATTAAAGCGTAACAAACCGGGAACGTCGCTCTAGCTAACTAACTGACCCATAAGAGCGAGCGATAGCATCCAGGGTGCCCCCGGTACGCAACAGCTCTTGTTTACGTTAAAATCACTTTTGATTTAATTCAAAATGACAAGAGCTTACATTTATACATAGTAAAGATAATACTCAGCTTTCCAGAGGCAGAAGAGGCCAGAGAAGTCATCAAAAAGTTGAATTAAGTCCAAAATAACGAGAGAACACAAGAGAAAACACCGAGTAGTGGAGCTACACATAAAGGAATAAAGAGGGCGCCACTCCCTTCATCAGATACACACTGGAAATGGAATAGGAGAGATGCCTTATGAGCAGCTCTCTTTTCATTCTAGTTTCGAATTCTTGTCACTATATCCCCCTCGAAGCGTTAACACTGTTCGGGGCGAAGATAGCTATGTGACGTGTCAAGAATACGTCCTATGATATTATGCGATATCCCTGTGAGATTATTTAGGGATATTCGCTCCAGGAGTTAGAATTCTGGATACCTTAATGTAAAACTCTCTGGGAATATCACTGTAGTCAAATATACCCTAGAAAGCTACCAATTAGGAACTTCCATCAGGACGACATGGCCTGAGCCCAAAAATACTTTTAGTAGTACGGTTTTGAACCGACCATCATACTTTGAGCTGTGATTTTCATTAGCTCTTCTCAAAAACCTTTCAGTGGTGTTCTTTGCTCTCCTCAATAAATTTAATAAATATATATGGTATTGCTCAGTTGAATAATTTGGCAATTGTTGCGAATTAATGAGAACTGTATATGGTAACACAGGATCCTGTCCATACACTAAAAAGAAAGGCATGTCCCTGAGCGAAGCATTATATGTAATTTTCAAAGCTAGCTCAGCTGTAGGAAGCATGGTGTGCCAAAGAAGGGGGGTCATCAGCCACTAAGTAACGCAAAATTCGCACTACTTCCTTATTATGCGACTCTACTAAGCCATTTGCTGAAGGCCTATATGTGGTCACTGAAAAGTGTTCAATTTTCATCAAGTCCGTGACCGATTTCAACACCTTATTTATAAACTCAAGACCATTATCACTTATCAAAATTTTTGGGCAACCAAACCTAATAATGAAAGAGCACAGCGCCTGGGCTAATGAATTTGCAGATTTATCCAACATTGCGTAAGTATGAATGTACTGAGTAAATGCATCCACAAATACACATATATACTTATGTTGTGTTAACCCAGTAGGAAATGGTCCTACTACATCCATATGCACTCTATAAAATTTAATGGGAACAATCGGCCGCTTTCTGGCTTCTGGTACAGAGTTTTTATGTCCTTTGGAACAGTTACAAGCATGACAACATTTTATACAATTCTCTATAGACTTTTTCATTCCGAACCAAAAGAAGGATTCACATGCTGTCCTTAATGTTCTATCAATCCCTAAATACCCTGCATACGGACTTGCATGTACAATGTGGATGGCTCGTTTAATTAAAGAGGGAGGAAGAACTACCAGTGCAAAAAATTCCCCTACCCTCTTCTCGTGAGCACAATATAAGACATCATTTTCAACAAAAAATTTCTCATGAGGCACATTCAGAAATGACGGATAACTCTCCAATTCCCCTTTAATCACTGCTCGCACTCTTTCCATCCATTCCTCTTTTTTCTGTCCCTCTTGGACTTCTTTTATGTCCCAACCTCCCAAGTCAATTAAACCTGCATCATCAGGGCATTCATTCTGGACACCCCTGGTCATGTCCTCGGTCACCCACAAATATTCATCTCTCTATCTCTCTCTCTCCCGTGTCGGCTCTCTCTCACTCTCTCCCAAGTCGACTTTCTCTCTCTCTCTCTCTCTCTCTCTCTCTCTCTCTCTCACTCACGAGTTGACTCTCTCTCTCACTCCCGTCTACTGCATGTGCATCGTGAGAACTCTAGTCCCGTTATCTATTTTCTCTATTATGATGGGTGTCTTCACTATTTTGGTTATGTTCTTCGTTCCTCTTATGTGCCCTGGTTGTTACTCATATTACTGCACTTCTAGAGAGAGCATCAGCTACCTTGTTAGCCTTACCTTCTATGTGGTGGAAACCCTTTATATTAAATTCTAAAAATCTCTCAATCCATCTAGCTTGACGAGAGGTCAAATCACTTTTATAATACAAATCACGTAAGGGGCGATGATCGTTTTGCAACTAAATCGACTGACCTAATAAAAAGAACTGATGCCTCTCTAGAGCCCAAAGAGTAGCCAAACCCTCTCGATCGAATGACCTATAATTCTTTTCTGCCCCTTTTAACGCCAAGGAAGTAAAACAAATGGATCTCTCTCTCTGCCTTTATTATCTCGTTGAGACACTACGCCACCAGTAGCTACGTTACTCGCATCTGTTGTCACTAAAAACGGGCGATCAAATCTAGGATATGCGAGTAATTCATTGCTAGTTAAGGCAGCTTTCAAATGGTTAAAGGCCCTTTCTTCTTCCTCTCTCCAATTGATTACATTTTGTTTCTTTAAAGTATCTAAGGGTTTTGCTATCCCTCCAAAACCTCTTATGAATTTACGGTAATACCCAGCGAGCCCAAAGAACCCAGCTACTTCCTTAGAGTTACGTTGCCTGGGGAAATCTGCAATAGCCGCTACTTTATTGGGGCAGGATTGGATACCTTCTGGGGTTATTACGTGACCTAAAAATTCGACCTGTTTACAGAAGAATTTGCACTTTGACAAATTTATTTTCATACCATTACGTCACAATGCTTCTAAAACTTTACAAACATTATTATTATGTTCTTCCGCCATTTTCCCTGTAATTATGATTTCATCTAAATAAACAAGAACATTATGGGCAATTAAGGGCGGCAAAACCGCCATCATTACTCTTGAAAAATGACTTGGAGCATCTTTAACACCGAAAGTAAGAAAATTAAACTAAAATAATTGATCGTTAGCTATAAATGCCGTTTTACATTTACTGTCTTCTCTGAATGGGTATTTGATGGTATCCAGATTTTAAATCAACAATTGTAAAATATTTGCTATCCTGTACTTTCACAAGTAATTCTTCGATTAAGGGCAATGGGAATGCATTATCCTTAGTGATTGCATTCAATTTCCTATAATCAACACATAATCTTACCGAGCCATCCTTTTTCCTAACAGCTACAATTGGAGAAGCCCAGGGGGAGTCGCTCGCCTCGATTATCCCTTGTTCCCTTAATTTATCAATATCCCTTTCTATCTCTCCCTGGAAATGAATGGGTACCTTATAACGCCTAGACCTGATCAGCTCCGCCTGCCCAGTTTCAATGCTAAAGGGAAATCGATCAATCCTCCTGGGTGGCTCATCTCCAAATGCAATTACATCGGAATGATTATTGATAATGTCACTAACTACATGCTGATATTCTGAGGGACATAGATTTCGCGCTTGCATAATCAAAGTCTGAGTGCGTTCGTCTGTGCGGGCTGGAGTTGTGGCTCCCAACATCCCATTATAATCAATTTCAGATAACTCTAATTTACACACAGAATCAGTTCCTAAAACAATTCTTTTGTTTGTCAAATTAACTATCGTTATATCACCTTTGTTCTCTTTAATTTCTGTCAAGCTCTTTAATATCATATGGGCCCAATGGTCATGGGGTTTGACAACTACCTTGGTTCCTTCCGCAAGAGGGCGACACGGGGTCACATATATGCTCGTAAAGGTCTGGGGGGACAACACTTCCCCTCTCTCAGGTATAACTGATACCTTACTTAAATGCCTCTCCGAGTTAACACACGCACTTACTGCCTCATGCCTTTTTATCGGCAAAATGTACCCTCCTGCTTTTACTATTATTGTATTTTTTCCCCCAAAAAGGCAAATTTGATTATTAGATATAAAGTCTATTCCAAGGATAGCCTTGATTCCTGGAATTCCCAAGGTGGGCAAGACAAAAAAATCATGTGTGAACTTCACAGACCCCACCTTGAATTGGATGATTGATATATGGTTTATGTGTAGTTTATTTCCTCCTAGCGTGTCAAGAACAATGAATACCACTGGCTGTAGTGGATTTGAGGATAATTTTTTTTTTCAATCAATGAAACACTGGCTCCCGTGTCAATCAGCACTCTGATGGATTTATCTTGCAGGTTGATCCTAACTGCTAACATTCCCAGATGGCCATTATGAGATATGGAGCACGGGTTAATGACCTCCGCTGCAGTGTCGCTGGCCCCCCATCCTCTCCCTAGTGCAGCGGGTGTGAGGTTGGGGATACCAATGGAGGTCCCAGTGCCTACTCTGTCATGTCCGTCGTCACTTCCTCAGCTACTGCTTGTGATGTCATGCGGTGGGGGGGGGGGGAATCAAACTCCCTCATCTCCCCCTTTCTGTGTTCCCTTTTCTTCGGACGTTGGGCTGGGGAAGGTGTGCATGCGCCCCAGCCCGCCTGCCCTGGGCGTTTTTTGCTAGGCACTCTCGAGATAAATGACCGTAGGCCTGAGAAGTGCAAAAGCGGAGAGATCCTTGGGTGGGGCACTCCACTCATCGGTGCCCCTCTCTCCCAGAGTGCCAACATCTGAAGACTCTACTAATCTGCTGACTGCCTTCCCTCTTACCACTCTTCGGGGGTCGACTTCCTGTCATGGCTGCCAACTTCTCGGAATTGGCCCCGTTATTCCCAGTTCTTTTTCTTCTGGCAAACTATCTAAAATACGGGTTTACTAATCTGCGAATATGTTTATGAGCAATTGCCTTTTTATCACCTGGGAGATTGGCACTCCGGGTAGCAAACGAATCGCAATCCCGAAAAATGCGAGTTGCAAAACTAAGAACTGATTCACCTTCCCGTATTTTGGGTTTGTAATTTTCTTTTAGGGGTCCCTTTCTCGCATCAGGCACTGCATACTTCTCAATTAAATGTCGTTTTATTTTACTATAACTTCTTAAACTTTCTTGTGGCCAACACATTACCTCCGTTGCCGGAGCATCTTTCAGCAATCTAATTATTTGAATGCCTTTTTCTTTTTCCGACCAACCATACGTGGCTATTTCAAAGTCTCTCAAAAACACTTCAATTGATTGAAAACCTTCTTTAGGCCGTTGATCATCAAAAGGCCTAACTTTTCCCTTGAGTTCTGGCAACTTTCGAACTACAATATGCGTATCTTCACTCGGCTGCGCATGTGTACTTTCACTTTTGTGCAATTGAACTTCGTCCATGTATGTCGGATATACTGTGCTTGCACGCCGTTCCTGTTCTCGTTCCACCAACAGTCTGTTTATGAACTGTTGTAAATTATATAACTTATTTTCCAATTCTTGCGTTCTAATTTCCTGTCCATATTCTTCATCGGGAACGCTATATCCCACTGCTCCTTCATTCTCATCTTCAGCAGCAGCCGTGTCTCCTATGTTAGTCCTTCTGTATCTCGGAATCTTGGACTTTTATTTCACCGGCTCAAAGAACAACTTCACTCACAACATACACAACAGAGGTATTTTTTACACCTGACACCAATATGACCCGTGCAGATGGATGATGAGGCGTCGGCATATGGGTTTTCTTCATTTATTATAAAAGGTTCGTTCGTAAGTACACATTACCCAACTGCCCTCTCAGGTGAGGGTCTTGTCAAATCGAGTGCTCACCGGCAACTAACTACTGCCTTCGTTATCAATATGCAGCTATTTCAAAACATACAGACACATAGGTTTTTGTGGAATACTCACGAATGTTTAGTTCATTTACCTTGATATACAAGGCATATACATACACGAATTAGGACATATATATATATATATATATATATATATATATATATATATATATATATATATATATATATATATATATATATATACATATATATACAGCATATATATATATATATATATATATATATATATATATATATATATATATATCTATATATAAATATATATATATATATATATATATATATATATATATATATATATATATATATATATATACTGAGCGTATTCTTTTCTTTTGTTGTTACTTTTTAACACCTTATATGATTTTCCTATCTTTATTCACAATTTGGTAATTTATCCTACTTTTCATTGTATTTTATTATATAATAACTGTTCACTCAATATCTAAGATCTATTGAGATCTGAGATCTAATTTACGAGATGCATTAGCACAGTGAAACTGTACCAACCATGTGTCACACAATTGTACATAATTCCTATGGCCGCGCCATTCAAACTTTCATCGTTTGCCAGCGGAGAGGCGTTTGCTTGGTTTCAGCGCGCAGAAGTCCAGTTTCGTATCAGGGGCGTGACTCGCTCAACCACCAAAGCGGATTATGGTCTCGCGGCGATACCCGAGGACACCTTCCCAGAAATATCCGACTGGCTTTGTGAACAAGGAGACACCCCAATAGCGTATGACGACCTCAAATCATACCTTCTGCAACATTACTCGCCGTCGCCAGCCGCCCGTATAGCAAAGCTTTTTCAGCTCTCGCAACAACCGTGGGGGGGACCAAAGGGCTTCGCTTGCCCTCAGGGAAAAGACCAGTATCGCTCGACTTCAACCTGCCGCAGACGGCTCTCCTCGTGAGGTGAACCTACTCCGTGCCCTTTGGATACGCCGTTTACCTGAACCTGTGCGCGCTGCCATACCCGATGTCGATAGTTTACCCATAAAGGACTTGATGACCAAAGCCGACGCCCTTATGGACAGCCACTTCAAGACCTCCATCAACGCCTCCACCCCTGACGACGAGGATGCCTATTCAACGTCAACCGAAGCTGACATGAATGCCGTAGGACATACACGCCTACCCCGTGACGTACCGAAGCGGCGACAAACCCGCCCCCCACCCACCAATCGCTCGCGCCCCAACGAACGACTTCTACAGCCACTTACTTCCTCCCATCCGCAGCAGTTTTGCTACTACCACTTCAGATTCGGGGCAACCGCGAAGAAATGTGCCAAGGATTGTCAGTGGCCAAAAAACGTGTAAGTAGGCCATCGCTTGTGGCGGTGGCCTCCCATGTTTCTAATCTTTTCTTTTTACAGGATGCAGGAACGGGCGTGCGATTTTTGGTAGACACGGGTGCTTGTCGTTCTCTTTTGCCAAGGAAACTCTTCAAGGCACAACGTAGTCTGTCTACATCTGCCGACATCCGCTTGGTAGCTGCCAACGGATCTGCGAAACCCACCTACGGTTACGAGAACCTCACATTATCGTTCGGAAACGGTAAATTCAATTGGAAGTTTCTCGTTGCTGACGTCACAATGCCAATCCTCGGTGCGGATTTCCTCTCTCATTTCCACCTTCTGGTCGATGTCGCCCACCGACGATTGGTCAACGCAGACTCGTACTTGTCGACACCTCTTCAACCCGCCCCCTCTAACCTCGCTCTCCACATCAGCGCACCCATGCCAAACGCCCACGGTTCCTGCCAAGCACGGTATTTATCACCATATCAAGACGACCGGACCCCCAGTCTTCGCAAAATTCAAACGTCTGGCACCGGAACGATTGGCAGCCGCCAAACAGACGTTCGCCGAAATGGAGAAAATGGGCCTTTGCCAAAAGGCCTCCAGCCCATGGTCGTCACCCTTATACATCGTTCTGAAGAAAGACGGCTCCCTCCGTCCGTGCGGGGATTACAGGCGCCTGAACATGCAAACAGAACCGGATCACTACCCCCTCCCAAACATTGCCGACGTGACCTCCTACCTGCACAAAGCGAAGGTTTTCTCTACGCTCTACCTCCTGAAGGGGTATTATCAGGTGCCTATGAACCCAGAAGACATCCCCAAGACCGCCATCACCACTCCGTTTGGCACATACACCTTCAATTACTCCTGTTTTGGCCTTCGTAATGCTGGGGCAACGTTTCAACGTCTCATGGATGGCATCTTAGAGGACCTCCCTTTCTGTGTATGTTATGTGGACGACATACTTGTGCTCTCCTCCTCAAAAGAGGAACACCTCCGTCACCTGCGCATCGTGCTCGACCGCCTGCAACAAAACGGCCTTGTAGTCCGGTACGACAAGTGTACCTTTGGCGCCAACGAAGTGTCGTTCTTAGGGCAACGTATCACTCCTGAAGGAGTCCATCCCCTCCCTGAGAAGGTACCAGCCGTTCAGAATTTCCCCACGCCCTCGACCGTCAAAGCTCTGCAGGAATTCTTGGGCATGATCAACCATTATCACCGTTTTCTGCCAGCCATTGCCGCCACTCTTGCTCCCTTCTACGCCTCCCTCAAGGGCAAGCCAAAGGACTTGAAGTGGGGTCCCCTTCAAGAAGCGGCCTTCTGCAATGCAAAGAAGGCCTTATCAACTGCCGCGGCTCTCACTTTTCCTATCCCACATGCCCCTCTCCTTCTCTCCACCGATGCCAGCGATGTCGCTATTGGTGCAGTACTCGAGCAGGTGGTCAAAGGCTCGCCCCGCCCATTGGCCTTCTTCAGCAGAAAACTGTCCAAGGCAGAATCGGGTTATTCTACCTTCGATCGAGAATTGCTGGCGGTGCACTTGGCTGTCCGTCATTTTCGCCATTTCTTAGAAGGTACGCCCTTCGTCATTCGCACAGACCACATGCCTCTGGTGCACACCTTCACTCGACAGTCTGACGCCTGGTCCGCCCGTCAACGCCGACATCTCTCCACCGTGGCTGAATACAATTGCACCCTCCAATACGTCCCTGGGAAAATGAATCCCGTTGCCGATGCCCTGTCAAGAAACACGTTGGCTGCCGTTCAACTGGGATTGGATTACAACGCCCTGGCTGAAGCCCAACGACAGGATCCAGAGTATCAAGCTTGTAGGACATCCTGCACGTCCCTCCGTTGGGAGGATTTTCCCCTCGAAAACTCCAACACCACCCTCCTCTGTGATGTCAGTACTGGTAGACCGCGACCTTGGATTCCTGCTCCCATGCGCCGACAGGTGTTTGATTTCATCCACGTCCTTTCACATCCCTCGTGCCGTTCTACTGCACAGCTTCTGAAGGCAAAGTTCATTTGGCACGGCATTTCTAAGGATGCTAAGGATTGGGTCCGTGCCTGTACTTCTTGCCAAACTTCCAAAGTACATCGACACACGGATTCAGGAGTGGGCACCTTTCCTTAACCTCAGCGTCGTTTCGCACACATTCACGTCGACGTTGTAGGCCCCCTACCCACATCACAAGGACATCGTTACCTGTTTACCGTCATCGACCACTCCACTCGTTGGCCTGAAGCCATTCCCATGGAAACTGCAACGTCCGCCTCATGTACATCTGCCTTACTCTCTGGATGGATTTCAAGATTCGGTATCCCTGAGCATATTACTTCTGACAGGGGAACCACTTTCACCTCTCAATTATGGACGTCATTAGCGAATCTCCTGGGCATCACCCTACATCAGACAACGGCCTACAACCCCGCTGTCAATGGAATGGTTGAACGTTTTCATCGCACCCTCAAAGCAGCTTTGATGTCCCGCTGCAACGATTGCAACTGGTTTACTCAGCTTCCCTGGGACCTCCTTGGATTAAGGACTACTCCTAAAGACGCCCTCGACGTCTCGGCAGCCGAAATGGTGTATGGCGACCCGTTGGTCGTCACTGCCGAGTTTTTTCCTTCTACAACCTCCTCCGACAATCTCCAGCGCATACGTCACGTCTTGGGACAATTTACTCCGTGCCGCCAGACTTACAAGCCCCCAGTGAAGCATCACATACCAACGGACTTGCACTCTGCAACGCACGTCTTCCTGCGCAACGACACCAGCAAGCCACCGTTAACGCCCCCTTACACGGGACCTTTCCTTGTGATCCGACGCAGTACGAAAGCATTCCTCCTAAACATTCGGGGCAAAGATGACTGGGTCTCCATTGATCGTCTAAAACCTGCTTATCTTCTGCCAGATGACCCGCCTACAGTTCGCCTCTCTAGATCAGGGCGCCCTATTTAACATGTACAGTATGCCATTTTTAGGGGGGGAGCCATGTACCAACCGTGTGTCACACAATTGTACATAATTCCTATTGTATATATTATGCTTGTATCTGCGCTCTTCCCTCGCACTAAAAAGAACCTGAATGATCATGTCTCCGGTTTTCCTCTGAACTTTGTCTGTCTCTCGAACATGCCATGTCCTGTTGCCTTGCCGTTTTGTATATAAAGGAGAGTGTTCTATAATAATATAACTCAGTCGTTTCCAACCTGCCTTTGAGTTCACATCCTCTCTCGGCCCGTCACAAAACAATGACTTGAATATGTACTGTAGTTGTTAAATTCCTGGTCTTGAATAGAGGAGACATAGAGGCCAGTTTGAGATCAAGCTAATGAAAATAAATGATTCCGATTAATTGTTTAAAGACCTTGGTTACAACACAAGAAAAGTCTCATAATGAAACTTCAACTTTCTTTAATGAGGATAATTTATATTAGCTTTTACCATTTCACAACTAAATGTTTTACCTTTGAATGTTTTATTTTAAGAAACGATCCCAGAATTAGATATTGACAAACCTCGACTTTATAAAATAAATTCTAGTAAAGATCCACAGTTTAATATAGGTAATGAAAAATGGATTTCATGATTTTGCCATTACATCAATATAATGACCAAACTGCATTTTCAGTACCCACACAAAATTGCATTTTTGAAGTATTGAAGATAAATTAATAATTCATTTGAGTACCATAAACCAGAGAGGTAATATATATTAAAATTCCAGCCCTTATTAGTACACTAGCAATTTCATAAAAGCTCATATGTCAGTAATTACAAAACAAAAGTGTCCACTCTTTATGAAATGAGCATTCCTGAAATATATATTCTTCAGTAAAATTCGATTTTCGCTTAGCAGTGAAACAATTATTTTGAGGAAATCAAAGATTTCCATTTGTATATGTATCCCTATAAACATACGAATCTTTTTAAACAACAGTTTTGTTGATATCTTTAAGATGATATATTAAAACTAGTGTACGTAACCCGTCAAAAATGACGGCTAAATATATTTAAATTGATATGCACACACACGCCCTCTCTCACTAGGGTATGACTTCTCCCTCTCCCACAACCAGAGGAAAGGTGAGAGCTTGTATACACACACACATACACATACATATGTATATATATATATATATATATATATATATATATATATATATATATATATATATATATATATATATGTATATATATATACACACATACACACACACATATATTATATATATATATATATATATATATATATATATATATATATATATATATATATATATATATATATATAATACAACTTTTCGTCTGTTTTTAGTTAGGTTGAAATGATTTTTATCCTGAGTCATCATATTTCCAAATCAAATACCTTTTAAATTTCAGGAAATTTGCTTTTATATGAAAGTCATGCCTTCAATAGTATTTTATCCTTTGCAACTTCTTGTTTGCCTATTTCGAGTGTTTTTAAACACTGAAGTTCCTGAAACACATATAGTTTTTCCATGGAAATATAATCTTTTTATTACGTTAAGTATATTTTTCTTGTAAATGTCGGCTATTTGTCGGTCCATTTCACAATATTCAGTCGCAGCATCAAATATATTTATTAGAATTCGCTCACCTAACAAGTTCCTTTGATATTAAGTAACCTGTGCCAATCATTTTGGACTAACTATTATATCTGTAAGTTGGCCTTCATACTCTCTCTCTCTCTCTCTCTCTCTCTCTCTCTCTCTCTCTCTCTCTCTCTCTCTCTCTCTCTCTCTCTCTCTCTCTCTCTCAGTTAATAAAGGCATTCAAAATTATTAAAGGATTAACAAATGTAGAGGTAACGGATACAAACTGGAATTAAAAAGATACACCACTTATTGTGGCAATTTCTTTACATACAAAATAGCAAATACTTGGAATAGACTTCCAGCGGATGTAATAAACAGTAACACGGTAAACGACTTCAAGAATAAGTTAGACAAGATCGTAAGAGCTCCCTCAATGATCAAAGTAAATCGCTCTACCAAAGAGCAAGTGGAGTCTACACGGTTGGACTAAAAAGTCTTTGAGACATCCAAAATCCTTGTAATTCCTTGTACCTCTCTCTCTCTCTCTCTCTCTCTCTCTCTCTCTCTCTCTCTCTCTCTCTCTCTCTCTCTCTCTCTTATGAGAGGCCTCATTGGGAAATTGGAGATTATTCATCAATAGAACAAAATAATCTATGAAACTTCACTCCTTTTTAAATGTACAATTTCTCTGGCTTTATCTTATATTATCCTCCGTGCTGTATAATGTCAGTGATCTTGGAAAAAGAGCCTTTAACATCTTTCGTAATATTGAGCTAAGGACATTTTTGAGATGCCATTTCCTGAAGGGGTCTTGGTATAGCGTTATAGCTCTGGAAAATTCTGAGAAAAGTGAAAGGGGAAATTTGCAATACAGTACCCCCCCCCCCCTCTTTCTCTCTCTCTCTCTCTCTCTCTCTCTCTCTCTCTCTCTCTCTCTCTCTCTCTCTCTCTCTCTCTGACATGATTATTATTTGCAAATCGATATAGATTAAAAGCATTAGAATCTTGCGAAAGTTCCAGACAATCTTTGTGATATGAGAACGTTCAAGCTGCAATTTTCTAAATAATATTTTCTTAGCAAATAAGAAAAAATATAAACAAATTTTGATTAAATAATGTCACTTAAGAAAATGTTGGAATGAAAATGGTTGATCATATAGACATGGAAATACTTTAATGTTTTTAACTACCATTTAAACAAATTTTTTGTTTGTTATATTGTGTACCATAGAATTCTAAAAACACTTCAGAATATGTAATCATTCAAGTTACATAATCAAAGCAATACTAAAAATAAATATAAGCTTATTTTCTTTCGTCTGAACCTTAGAATCATCCAAAGAAAATCTTAGAACATGAAAAGTTTCTATTTTCTTTTTTATCTTTTTAATCAATCATTTTAATCTTCCGATAATTCAAATTTGTTAAACTTTCAATATTTTTCCGGTCCGCATTTCCATCTCAACAACGTAATTGAAAAACTTATTAGCGCCGGAAATCGTAAACATCAAACGAGCGCAAGCAGAGGAGTTTTAGAACGGCCGCCCAAAATGCGGGAGGTCAAAGGAACAATAAAACGTTCTGCCCAGAAGTTTCGTCCAGAGAAATGTATCCCTCGGGACGTTAGCCTCCGCTGCACGTTGCTGACTCGGTGCTCCTCTTCCAAAAAAGATTTAATCTTGGCCCTCTTTCGGCCGGAAACACTTATATTGTTATCTGGTCCTCTGATAACCGCTTAAGTTTAGAACG
>NC_090742.1:137218347-137220847 GCF_036898095.1 Palaemon carinicauda | reverse complement strand
AGTCTGGCATTCACCGGTCAAGGACCTTACCACATCGGCCACCACAGCGATGGTAGAAACCGTTTTATGCATTTTCTTTAATCCTTTCATATAATGCCATTAGGTTGCCTTATCTTCGTGACTAACTTCTGGCAAAAACCTGCTCAGAGATAAGATGGTTTCATGACGTCAAGTTGAGAACACTGTTATAATTCCTATCGAATGTTATTTCATGCATTCAAGTAAAGTCATCTTGAAAAGTTAGAAACAAAAGCGTATAAAATATCGTTTCAGGTCTCAGATTGTGACACTTAAAACTCGCACACACGTACGGTTGGACACACGAATTCCTGACATATCACGCTTTGAAGGAGTGCATCATGTCACACCCTTACTGCGCGGCGAGTAACCAATCAGATAAGTGTAGGGAGAGATGGCATGCGTTGTCGGCCGGGCTAATCACAGGAACTCTCCACTCAGTGATGACAGGATGCACTTCGTCAGAGCAAGGTGTGCCAGGAACCCATGTGTCCAACTGTACATACACAAAGAGAAAGACAGAAATTGATAAAGTTGGAAAGATGTTGTAGTATTAGCATTAGAATGTAATGAACGTGTATTTCATACACGCTCATACATTGTAATGCGATTGCAACCCACCCCCCCCCTCTCTCTCTCTCTCTCTCTCTCTCTCTCTCTCTGATGGTATAAAAACCTGTTTAAGCTTGCCATTGGATGTTTCATATTGTTAAAGTTTCCATGTCAATGTTATCCTCAACCGTTTGTATAGAAGCTTGTTAGGCCCCATTAATAAACCAGCCATGTCCAGCCCATCTATCTGTTAAGACCTAGTCGCCGATTGCCACTAGTAGAAGACACTAATCACTAAGAACTTCTTCCTGATCTTGATAACATTCAGTCTCAGGTCTTTTAAGTTCATAGAAGAAACGTTTATCCATGTTGAACTTTGTTGTTATAACTGAATATTGAAATATTGATCATTGCATTTAAACACAGAAAAAAAAAGAAATTCATTACAATATTATATTTGAAAATTTTGTTAACTGGTTTTCAGTCTTCAAGTAAATATTGACTTCTTTTAGAGAGGTAGGAGAGTTTCAGCCTTGCATATTCAATATTTGTTTTCGTTCAATAAGGTGAATTTTGAAATAACTCATTACTGTCAAATATTTATTTTCATCGATTGATAATATATCAACCTTTAATGTTTGTTTTAAGCATCATCTCATATATATTATTATATGCAAATACAATCCTTATTCAGACCTATTTCTACGTATACTGTAACATGAATAAATATTGAATATTCTTTCCCTAAAACGAAAAACATAAGGGCTATTCATATTACAATTGAATAAAGCAACTCTTCCTTCCTACACTCGTGTATAGTTATTATACTTTCTGGTCTGCCATCTCTACGTATATTTCAACCTTATATGATCGTATCTCTGTAAGGAAATTTTACATTTTCCTTGGGAAACGTTTTTGTCCGACTCTTGAGGCTATATATGCCTTCCTTTTGCAGACATACATGTCCTACATTCTGCGCATATCTTTCCCCATAAACAAGTGTGCTTCGTCTAGTGTTAAATTATTTCATGAATATTTATACAAACTATCTCAGGACTCTTCCCCATGCAGACATTACTCTTCCAGGAGTTTCACTTATATTTTCCATACATTTTTGATACATGCAAACGTGATTTCTCGGCTATAAATATACCAAATCTAGGAGAGTCATGGTTCTCCAAAGATAGATGTATTTTTGTTTAAAAAGATTTTTCCAGCAAAGTCAATCTTTCGAACAGACCCACAATATTCTCTTATTCAAGCTAGAGAAAAGAGTTTATGGATTAAAAATATTTGTTTTCATTTTGAAAAAAGAAATAATCTTATGTATAGTAATATTGTAAACACGCTAAACTAACTCTTAATAGGCATAGAGTGTGAAGTAAAATTACAGGCTCAATATATATTATATCTTATATTTTACATCTAAACATTTTTTTTCCTATAATAGACACACGAAATTGGATTTGTAATTGTCTAGCAATAGTAAGACTTCCTTTTACTTATATAAGTTATAACGACGAACACGCAAAAAAATATTTGAATTAATTTCCGTAGCATTCACAAGACCTTAACACCGGCAACGTCAGAAATGGTGGAGGTTTTATATTTTCTATTCGTTGCCGGGAAATTGTCCTATCCGTGATTTTTTTTAGCCATGATAGATTAATATCCATAACGAAACAGGAAATGGAAAAAGGACAGGTAGGGATTAGTTGTCATAGGATAGATTGGCGCATGAGAGCATAGGAATTTGGATATCACGAAATATTCTACGATTCGAACACTGACTGGAAAAGTCTGGAAATTACGATATATTCATAGGAAACTGGTAGTTATTACTAATATTGAAAGGTGGCCAACAAAGAAGGAATACATTTATTTTCAAACTGAGGTCGAATTTTCAATATTAAATTTTAATGAAAACTAT
>NC_090742.1:137208347-137210847 GCF_036898095.1 Palaemon carinicauda | reverse complement strand
TAAACTACAAGGTCATCTATGTAGACAACTACCCCCTCTAACTTATCAATCACTTGATTCATCAACCTCTGAAAAGTGGCAGAGGCATTTTTCATACCAAAAGGCATGACATTGCATGAATACAAACCTTCCGACGTAACAAAAGCTGATATTTCTTTAGCCCTTTCTGTTAATGGAACTTGCCAATAACCCTTTAAAAGATCAAACTTACTTATGTACTTGGCAGCGCCGACATCATTTATGCAATCTTCCACCCTGGGCAGAGGAAAACAATCAGACTCAGTAACTGCATTTACCTTACGATAGTCGAAGCACATTCTTTGTCCTCCCCCTTCCTTTTTGACTAGCACTACTGGAGAACTCCACGGGCTGAAACTTCTTTGAATTAGATCATGAAGTAGCATGTAATCTACCTCTTGCTTAATGATGTCCCTTTTGGATGGATTCACTCTATATGGATGTTGTTTAATGGGACGAGCATCTCCAACCTCTACATCATGCATAAGTAGACTGGTTAGTCCTGGAACGTCCTGAAATAAAACTGAACTTTGTTATCAAGTTCATTACCTCCTTGGATTGGGTGGCACTTAAATGATCCAACATCCCGGGTAGATTTCCCAAAGCTACGGAATTTCCCAGCAAACTCATACTGGAAGTTTCACCAAATTCTTCTTTCTCCTCCACCTTGGCTAAAGACAGAACTGATCGAATGGTTTCCCTGCCCTGGTAGGCTTTTAGCATATTAACCTGGCATACTTGAGTCTTCTTCCTCCTGTCAGGGGTTTCAACAACATAGTTTAGGTCATTCACCCTCTTTAAGATCTTCCAGGGCCCCGAGAATTTGGCTTTAAATGGATTGCCTGGAATTGGAAGCAACACCAACACCTCTTCGCCAACCTGAAAATTTCGTAATTTGGTTTTCATATCATAACGCTCTTTCATTTTTCTTTGACTCACCTCTAAAGTTTTTAAAGCAAAATCCCAAGAATTGATCAACTTTTCCCTTGAATCCCTTAAAAAGTCAAGCAAATTTACCCGAGGTCTTACTCCCTCCCAGTGATCCTTTACTACTTCTAAAGTTCCCCTTACTTTATGACCAAAAGTTAGTTCAAATGGCGAAAACCCCATTACATCACTAGGAATAGATCTGAAAGCAAATAATAAATAAGGAATTACCTGGTCCCAATTCTTGGGTTCCTGCTGCACATACTTACTAAGCATTGATTTCAATGTTTGGTGAAATCTTTCCAGTTGTCCTTGGCTCTGTGGGTGATAAGGCGAAGAAGTTACATGCTTTATGCCTAATTCTTCCAAACCCTGCTTAAATACTTTACTTTTGAAATTACTCCCACAATCAGACTGAATTACCCTGGGTAAACCAAATTTCGTAAAGAACCCCAGCAAAGATTTAAGAACCCTCCCAGCATGTATACTCCTTAAAGGAATTGCCTCAGGATACCGTGTGGTCCTATCCATCAGTGTCAAAATATATTGATTTCCACTGCTGGTCCTTGGCAAAGGGCCAACTATATCAATTATTACCTCTTCAAAGGGTTCTCCAATGGCTGGAATTGGCTGCAGTGGTGCTTTCGGGATTTTCTGATTCGACTTCCCCGTTGTCTGGCAGACTTTGCAGGTCTTCACAAACTTCTTTAAGGTCTTCACAAACTTCTTTACGTCTCTTCTAAGAGAAGGCCAGAAAAACAAATCTGAAAGTTTTTTAAAAGTTTTATTTATACCTAGATGACCAGACAGAAGGTTGTCATGAGCTAGCTCTAATAACTTACGTCTGTAGTTTACTGGTACCACAATCTGTTCTCTCACCTCCCATGCATCTGCAGGTGCTCGTTTTGCTCGACTTATCCTTTGCAACACTCCGTCCTTCCATTCTAAATGAGGACGACTATTATCCTGACTGACTTGCTTACTCCTCTCTTTCTCAAACTCCGCCTTCTGAGTCGCCGCAAGTGTATCAATTGCCCATTTACCATTCTCATCCTTCACGGAAGACAACATGGGATTTCCAGTTACACTTACCTCAGAATCATTTTTCTCAAATAATTTATCGAGTCCAATACAGTCCATCTCTCTGGACTTGCCTTGGGCTCCCGAACGCGTGACCACGAAAACAGGCTTTTCAGTCTTTACCGACTTACCTTGCACCAGAGGACAATTACCTGGAGTCCGCATCTCACAGTCGTTGGCCACTATCACGTCCACTCCCTTTATGGGTAATTCATCAACAATTGCCAGACTCATGGGTCCTTTTACCCATTTAGAGTTTAACACTAACTCTACTAAGGGGCATGCCGTTACTGTTCTCGGGAATCCCCCAAGTAACACAAACTTCTCCTGTCCCTGGCTCAGTCCTTCCGGCAATACCGAACGCAAAATTATGGATTGCGCCGCTCCCGTGTCCCTTAAAAGCTTTACCCGTCTCTCTGACCTATTCTGGCCTTTGATGCTCACTACACCTTCAGAGACATACTTTTTGAAACAC
>NC_090742.1:137200847-137203347 GCF_036898095.1 Palaemon carinicauda | reverse complement strand
TCGAAATTGAAAGACTATAGTCATTACTTGCAGGAAAAGTAATCATATCAAGTATACATCAATAAAATATACGCATTTACATTCACTAAAAATAGTGAAGAATAAACAAACTAAAGAAATAAGGTATCATAGTGGCGGTCAGTTATTATTTATTAAGAGAAATAATTCACTTTGTTTATACAAGCATAAACTGTCACTTTTTTTATTGTTTTTTTTTCACTTTGAAAAGAATTTCTAATCATCTTTCCTAACAGAAGGAATTAGTAGGGAAATAAATTAACGAAGCCGTGGAACTCTCAGAAAACCAACAATATTTCCTACCTTGCATGTGTATTAAGAGCGATGTTACAAAATTCTAATTTTAAAATGATTAGCTATTTTTTGTTTATAAGGCTCATATGGGTCGTAAATTGTTCATTATTGGGTGATGATCTTGAAAAAAATATTGAAAAAAAAAAATGCTGAAAAAACTATTTGTTTTTTATAGGGGGGAAAGACAAGTAAATTCTTACACCAACCCGCGTGTGCGCATACACATAGACACACAAAAATACACACACACACTCACACACAAATACACACACACACATGCACACACACATACACACACACACACATATATATATATATATATATATATATATATATATATATATATATATACCGGTATATATAAATTAATTAATTTAACTGAATTTGCATTGGAACCAGCAAGAGGGATAGTTGGAAAATTCATAAATAGGATGTAGGAAAACTGTAAAACAACACCAAAAACCTAATAAGAACTGAAAATGATGGTAAAATCCAAAGGAGCTGAAATAGAATTAACAGAACTATCCAAAATAATAAACGAACTAAAAACCCAAGACATTCGTGAAAACAATCAGATCAAAATTGAGTAAAAAACTAAAGAAAGGAAGAAGCTTCATGTCAATGAAAAGAAGACTTGGAACAGGGCACCAACAGATATTTGTTTTAAAGGATGAAAATAGAAATATCAACAAAGATCGAATGATAAAAATTGCAGAGAATTTCTATATACTGCTATGCAATAGTGATATGAGAAATAACTTTGCCAATAGAAAAAATGAAACACCTAAGCCGGTACCAAAAGTAACATTAGGATAAGCATAGAAAGCATTAAAAGGCATGGAAACAGGCAAAGCAGCAGTAGAGGATGGCCTAACGGTTGATTTGATAATAGATGGAGAAAAGTTTACCGTAGTAAAACTCGCTGAACTTTACACAAAATGTCTGCAAGAATGTTCTATACCTACAGCTTAGAAAACCTTTTTCTTTATACTAATTCACAAAAAGGGAGATACAAAAGACCTAAACAATTACCACTCAATAAGTTTACTCTCAGTTATATATAAAATATTTACAGAAATCATATTAGGCCAAATAGAAAGACAGCTAGCAATTAATCAACCTAAGAGCAGACAGGCTTTAGAAGAGGGTATTCAATCACTGACCATAACCATGTAATTAACCAAATATTGGAAACTCAACCAGGTATTATAAATGGCTATATATGAAATTTATACAATATGAGAAAGCTTTTGATTCTGTCAAAACTTCAGCAGTAAAGAAAGCCCTTCAGAGACAAGGAATAGATGAATCTTATGTTAGAACACTTGAAGATATCGATATGGGAAGTACAGAAATTCTAAAACTATATATAGTGAGAAGACTAAGATTGAGAGGCAGATCACAGAGGCAGACTAGAGAGGCAGATCACATCTTTCCTAAGTTATTCACAGTGTGCCTAGAAGAAGTTTTTAAGAATTTAGATTGAGAAGATATACGAATTACCATTAATAGGGAATACCTTAACAACGTAAGATTTGCAGATGACATTTCTATTTGGGGAATCATGGGAAGAATTGCATCAGATGATAGGAGATTTGAATATAGAAAGCAGAAATGTAGAACTGAAAACGAATATGGGTAAAACTAAGATCATATAACAAATAACGGATATAGACGAACCTTTAGAGATTGTTATTGAATATACGCACTTAGGACACAGAGTAAGTGTTTCCCCAGGAGACAAGACTGAAATTGAAAGAAGGATAGACATGAGATGGAGAGCTTTTGGTAAACAAAATGAGATTATGAAAATAAAATGCTACTCTCTCTAAAAAGAAAAGTATCTAATCAGATGGTTCTACCAGTATTAACATATCCATTAGACACTTGAAGCCTTACTAAAGCCTTAGAAGATAAGCTAGTTACAACTAAAAGAGGTATGAAATGATAATGATGGGAATACCACTAAGAGACGGAAAAAAGAAACATCTATACGAGAGCAAACTAAAGCAGAAGATATTCTAACATGTCAGAAAAAGAAATGAACCAGGGCTGGCATATGAGAAAGACATAATAGATGGATATTGTTAAGAATAATAGAATGGGACCCTAGAGATTACAAACGAAGAAGGGGAAGGAAGAAAAGACGATGGATTGAGGAGCTAAGAAAATTTACGGAATAGACTGG
>NC_090742.1:137183347-137188347 GCF_036898095.1 Palaemon carinicauda | reverse complement strand
AGGTTTTATATTTTCTATTCGTTGCCGGGAAATTCTCCTATCCTTGATTTTTTTTTAGCCATGATAGATTAATATCCATAACGAAACAGGAAATGGGAAAACGACAGGTAGGGATTAGTTGTCAAAGGATAGATTGGCGCATGAGAGGATAGGAATTTGGATACCAGGAAATATTCTACGATTTGTACACTGACTGAAAAAGTCTGGAAATTACGATATATTCATAGGAAACTGGAAGTTATTACTAATATTGAAAGGTGGCCAAAAAAGAAGGAATACATTTATTTTGTAACTGAGGTGGAATTTTCGATATTAAATTTCGATGAAAACTACGATCCAAAACTTTCATTTCTCTTGCTTGAAGGTACACTCGGGTACGCTATTCTATCTAATTTTTCTTCCTCTGGGTTTGTTAAAGTTTTTTATAGTTTATTTAGGAAATTGTTACCTTAATGTTTTTACTGTTCTTGAAATGCTTTATTTTTCCTTGTTTCCTTTCCTCACAGGGTTATTTTCCCTGTTGGAGCCACTGGGCTTATAAAATCCTACTTTTCCAACTAGGGATTTAGCTTACATACATACATACATACATATACCAAGGCACTTCCCCCAATTTTGGGGGGTAGCCGACATCAACAAATGAAACAAAACAAAAAAGGGGACCTCTACTCTCTACGTTCCTCCCAGCCTAACAAGGGACTCAACCGAGTTCAGCTGGTACTGCTAGGGTGCCACAGCCACCCTCCCACATTATCCACCACAGATGAAGCTTCATAATGCTGAATCCCCTACTGCTGCTACCTCCGCGATCATCTAAGGCATCGGAGGAAGCAGTAGGGCCTACCGGAACTGCGTCACAATCGCTCGCCATTCATTCCCATTTCTAGCACGCTCTCTTGCCTCTCTCACATCTATCCTCCTATCACCCAGAGCTTCCTTCACGCCATCCATCCACCCAAACCTTGGCCTTCCTCTTTTACTTCTCCCATCAACTCTTGCATTCATCACCTTTTTTAGTAGACAGCCATTTTCCATTCTCTCAACATGGCCAAACCACCTCAACACATTCATATCCACTCTAGCTGCCAACTCATTTCTTACACCCGTTCTCACTCTCACCACTTCGTTCCTAACCCTATCTACTCGAGATACACCAGCCATACTCCTTAAACACTTCATCTCAAACACATTCAATTTCTGTCTCTCCATCACTTTCATTCCCCACAACTCCGATCCATACATCACAGTTGGTACAATCACTTTCTCATATAGAACTCTCTTTATATTCATGCCCAACCCTCTATTTTTTACTTTTCCCTTAACTGATCCCAACACTTTGCAACCTTCATTCACTCTCTGATGTACATATGCTTCCATCCCACCATTTGCTGCAACAACAGACTCCAAGTACTTAAACTGATCCACCTCCTTAAATAACTCTCCATTCATCATGACATTCAACCTTGCACCACCTTCCCTTCTCGTACATCTCATAACCTTACTCTTACCCACATTAAGTCTGAACTTCCTTCTCTCTCACACTCTTCCAAATTCTGTCACTAATCGGCCAAGCTTCCCTTCTGTGTGCAACCAGTACAGTATCATCCGCAAACAACAACTGATTTACCTTCCATTCATGGTCATTCTCGTCTACCAGTTTTAATCCTCGTCCAAGCACTCGAGCATTCACCTCTCTCACCATTCCATCAACATACAAGTTAAACAACCACGGCGACATCACACATCCCTGTCTCAGCCCCACTCTCACCGGAAACCAATCACTCACTTCATTTCCTATCCTAACACATGCTTTACTACCTTTATAGAAACTTTTCACTGCTTGCAACAACCTTCCACCAACTCCATATAACCTCATCACATTCCACATTGCTTCCCTATCAACTCTATCATACGCTTTCTCCAGATCCAAATACGCAACATACACCTCCTTACCTTTTTTCTAAATATTTCTCGCATATCTGCCTTACTCTAAAAATCTGATTCATACAATCCCTACCTCTTCTAAAACCACCCTGTACTTCTAAGATTGCATTCTCTGTTTTATCCTTGATCCTATTAATCATTACTCTACCATACACTTTTCCAACTACACTTAAGAAACTAATACCTCTTGAATTACAACACTCATGCACATCTCCCTTACCCTTATATAGTGGCACAATACATGCACAAACTCAATCTACTGGTACCATTAACAACACAAAACACATATTAAACCAATCTCACCAAACCATTCAAGTACAGTCACACCCCCCTTCCTTCAACATCTCAGCATTCACACCATCCATACAGACGCTTTTCCTACTACTCTCGTTTCATCTAGTGCTCTCCTCACTTCATCTATTGTAATCTCTCTCTCTCATTCTCATCTCCCATCACTGGAACTTCAACACCTGCAACAGCAAATATATCTGCCTCCCTATTATCCTCAACATTCAGTAAACTTTCAAATATTCCCCCCATCTTTTCCTTGCCTCCTCTCCTTTTTAACAACCTTCCATTTCCATCTTCACTGTCTCTTCAATTCTTGAGCCAGCCTTCCTTACTATCTTAACTTCTTTCCAAAACTTCTTCTTATTCCTTCATATGAATGACCAAATCCCTGACCCCACCTCCGGTCAGCTGCCCTCTTTGCCTCACGTACCTTGCGCTTTACTTCCACATTTTTCTCTATATATTTTTCATACTTCTCTATACTATTACTCTGCCATTCATTCTTCAAAAGCCCTCTTTTTCTCTTCCACTTTTACCTTCACTCCTTCATTCCACCATTCACTGCCCTTCCTCATGCTGCCTCCAACAACCTTCTTTGCCACACACATCACTTGCAATCCCAACAAAATTTTCTTTTACTAACTTCCACTCCTCCTCTAAATGCCAGTTTCTCTTACTTTCACTTTGTCATATGTCATTTTCAACCTTTCCTGATATTTACTTTTTACCCCCGGTTTTATTAGCTCTTCAACCCTCACTAGCTCCCTTTTTACATCCACCTACTCAATTCCCCCCACTCTTTTTCCTACAACTAATTTTCCTTCCACCAAAAAATTATCAGACATACCGTTAGCCATACCCCTAAACACTGTGCACGTCTTTCAATCTTCCAAACATTCTTTTAGTTATCAACACATAATCCATTAATGCCCTTTCTACTACTCTTCCATTTGCCACTCTTACCCATGTATACTTATTTTTATCTTTATTTTTGAAAAAGCTATTACTTATCACCATCTCTTGCTCATCACACATATCTACCAGTCTCTCACCACTCTCATTTTCACCTGGTACGCCATATTTCCCAATGACAACCTCTACCTCTCCAGCGCCCATTCTAGCATTTAAGTCACCCATGACAACTAAATAATTCCTTCTACCCAGTCCTTCTACACACCTAGTTAATTTATTCCAGAACTCATTCCGCTCTTCTTCACTGACAAACGCCCCACATTCCCAACCCAACCTAACCCTTACCCACATTAACCTAGATGATATCTCCTTCCATTCCACTACTTTACCTGTCATCCATTCACTCAGCAATAAAGCCACACCCTCTCTCGCTCTTCCCCCTTCAATCCCAGACACTCTACCAGACATTTTACCAAACATTACTTCACCCTTTCCTTTTATCTTCGTCTCACAAAGGCCAATACATCCATCCTTCTATTCTTAAACATACTTATTCTCTATCGTACTACATCCACGCACATTCAAGTAATAATAATAATAATAATAATAATAATAATAATAATAATAATAATAATAATAATAATAATAATAATACCTTAGGTAATTCATAAATAATTAAAATTCAACCTGCTATCCCCAGTATCTACAATACCAAAGACCAATTTCTTGGCCTTATACCAATTCTAACATTATTCGAAAGCGCTAGGAATCCAAGAACCATTGGCTCACTGAATTCAAATACTGTATTCCTAATTGGTTGGTTGGTTTCAGATCGCCTTGTCTATGGCAAGACACGGGCTCTTGCGTTCGCGGCCAGTAAGATAAAATTGAGAATGTCAAAAACAAAGGGGAGATGAGAAAGTGATAAAATTATAGAAAATAAACTCCAAACGGAGAGGGGGGTATTTAATATCATGAGTTCATTGTCCATCATGTAATCTTGGGACTTATCTTGGTTCAACTAAGAGGAGACTGAAAGTGCAGAATGATTTAAATTGTGGAATCAGCCATAAAGTCAACTTACTTTAAGAAGGATATTTATATAATGTTTTTGAAATAGTGGGACAAGCTGCTTTGGAGACCTACCTGCTTTTCCAGGATTCAATAAGCATCAAACGTCTTAGTCCATCACTGAATGGGCGGGTTTATTTTGCCATCATTTATATATCTTAAATAAGAAAAATCTTATTTTGAGGCTTAAACGTTTGTACACATGACCTTTTTTCTCATTTTACCTTGCATATCTATCAAAATTGTGATATCTGAGTGTTTTATTGGTGCTAATTCTCGTGATTTCGTTTTTAGTTCTGCTGATGAAGTTATGCTTTGAAACGTTGGTATAATTAAATCATGACACAATATGATTCACCTCCTTATCACCTTCTCATTTTACTACGTATTCGACTTACTAGATGTCAATACTTTCCTGAATATATATATATATATATATATATATATTCCTTTATACATACATAACTGTATGTAGCCTATAATATATATATATATATATATATATATTTATATATATATATATATATATATATATACTAATTGTATATAGACTTGCACATAGGCTTATGCACACAGTCACACACACACACACACACACACACACACATATATATATATATATATATATATATATATATATATATGGAGGAGTGGAGAAGAGAAATGGAAAATAGAGGATTGAAAATCGGCAGGAAAAAGTCAGAGTATTTGAGATTGAGAAATGGGGAGAATGGGGAGGTTAGTTTACAAGGCGAGAGATTGAAAGGAGTTGAAAATTTCAA
>NC_090742.1:137163347-137173347 GCF_036898095.1 Palaemon carinicauda | reverse complement strand
ATAATGGGAGCAAATATCAAGGAATGACAATTGATTTTAAAAAGGGGGCCACAAATGATAATGGGAGCAAATTTCAACGAATGACAATTGATTTTAAAAAGGGTTGCCAAAATGATAATGGGAGCCAATTTCAACGAATGACAACAAATTTTAAAAAAGGGACCCAAAATGAAAATGGGAGCAAATTTCAAGGAATGACAATTGATTTTAGAAAGGGGGCCAAAAATTATAATGGGACAAAATTTCAAGCAATGACAATTGATTTTAAAAAGGGGGCCACAAATGATAATGGGAGCAAATTTCAAAGAATGACAATTGATTTTAAAAAGGGGGACCAATATGAAAATGTGAGCAAATTTCAAGGAATGACAATTGATTTTAAAAAGGGGGCCACAATTGAAAAGGGGAGCAAATTTCGAGGAATGACAATCTATTTTAAAAAGGAGGGCCAAAATGAAAAGGGGAGCAAATTTCAAGAAATGACAATTGATTTTAAAAACGGGGCCACAAATTATAATCGGAGCAAATTTCAAGCAATGACAATTGATTAAAAAAAGGGGGCCACAAATGATAATGGGAGCAAATTTCAAGGAATGACAAGTGATTTAATATAGGGGGCCACAAATGATAATGGGAGCAAATTTCAAGGAATGACAATTGATTTAAAAGAGGGGGCCACAAATGATAATGGGAGCAAATTTCAAGGAATGACAAGTGATTTAATATAGGGGGCCACAAGTGATAATGGAATCAAATTTCAAGGAATGACAATTTGTTTCATAGAGGGGGCCACAAATGATAGTGGGAGCAAATTTCAAGGAATGACAATTGATTTAAAAAAAGGGGCCACAAATGATAATGGGAGCAAATTTCAAGGAATGACAATTTGTTTCATAAAGGGGGCCACAAATGATAATGGGAGCAAATTTCAAAGAATGACTATCGATTTAAAAAAGGGGGCCACAAATGATAATGGGAGCAAATTTCAAGAAATGACAAGTGATTTAATATAGGGGGCCACAAATGATAATGGGATCAAATTTCAAGGAATGACTATTTGTTTCATAAAGGGGGCCACAAATGACAGTGGGATCAAATTTCAAGGAATGACAATTTTTTTCATAAAGGGGGCCACAAATGATAATGGGATCAAATTTCAAGGATTGACAATTTGGTTCATAAAGGGGGCCACAAATGATAAAGGGAGCAAATTCCAAGGAATGACAATTTGTTTCATAAAGGGGGCCACAAATGATAATAGGATAAAATTTCAAGGAATGACTATTTGTTTCATAAAGGGGGCCACAAATGATAATGGGAGCAAATTTTAAGGAATGAAAATTTGTTTCATAAAGGGGGCCACAAATGATAATGGGAGCAAATTTCAAGGAATGACAATTGATTTTAAAAAGGGGGCCACAAATTATAATGGGAGCAAATTTCAAGGAATGACAATTGATTTAAAAAAGGGGGCCACAAATGATAATGGGAACAAATTTCAAGCAATGACAATTGATTTAAAAAAGGGGGCCACAAATTATAATCGGAGCAAATTTCAAGGAATGACAATTTATTTTAAAAAGGGAGCCACAAATTATAATGGGAGCAAATTTCAAGGAATGACAATTGATTTAAAAAAGGGGGCCACTAATGATAATGGGAGCAAATTTCAAGCAATGACAATTGATTTAAAAAAGGGGGCCACAAATGATAATGGGAGCAAATTTCAAGGAATGACAATTGATTTAAAAAAGGGAGCCACAAATTATAATGAGAGCAAATTTCAAGGAATGACAATTGATTCAAAAAAGGGGGCCACAAATGATAATGGGAGCAAATTTCGAGGAATGACAATTGATTTTAAAAAGGGGGACCAAAAGGAAAATGGGAGCAAATTTCAGGCAATGACAATTGATTTTAAAAAGGGGGCCACAAATGATAATGGGAGCAAATTTCAAGAAATGACAATTGATTTAAAAAAGGGGGCCCAAAATTATAATGGGAGCAAATTTCAAGGAATGACAATTGATTTTAAAAAGGGGGCCAAAAATGATAATAGGAGCAAATTTCAAGGAATGACAAGTGATTTATTATAGGGGGCCACAAATGATAATGGGAGCAAATTTCAAAGAATGACAATTGATTTCAAAAAGGGGGTCACAAATGATAATGGGAGCAAATTTCAATGAATGACAAGTGATTTGATGTAGGGGGCCACAAATGATAATTGGAGCAAATTTCAAGGAATGACAATTTGTTTCATAAAGGGGGCCACAAATGATAATGGGAGCAAATTTTAAGGAATGACAATTGATTTTTAAAAGGGGGCCACAAATTATAATGGGAGCAAATTTCAAGGAATGACAATTGATTTAAAATAGGGGGCCACAAATGATAATGGGATCAAATTTCAAGGAATGACAATTGATTTTATAAAAGGGGGCCACAAATTATAATTGGAGCAAATTTCAAGCAATGACAATTGATTTAAAAAAGGGGGCCACAAATGATAATGGGAGCAAATTTCAAGGAATGACAATTGATTTAAAAAAGGGGGCCACAAATTATAATGAGAGCAAATTTCAAGGAATGACAATTGATTTAAATTAGGGGTCACCAAATTATAATGAGAGCAAATTTCAAGGAATGACAATCGATTTAAAAAAGGGGGCCACAAATGATAATGGGAGCAAATTTCAAGGAATGACATGATTTTAAAAAAGGGCCCACAAATGATAATGGGAAAAAATTTCAAGGAATGACAAGTGATTTAATATAGGGGGCCACAAATGATAATGGGAGCAAATTTCAAGGAATGAAAATTGATTTTATAAATGGGGTCACAAATTATAATGGGAGTAAATTTCAAGGAATGACAATTTATTTAAAAAAAGGGAGCCACAAATGATAATGGGAGCAAATTTCTAGGACGATGATTGGTTGGAAAATCGAGGAAAAATATGTTATGAAATCAAGGTTTTCAGCAGTTCTGAAAATAAACCAAATAAGGTTAATAAAAATTATGAGCAATTTATTAAGATAAACAATTGATATAGAACTAACCATATTCTACTTTCATGAAATTGTTTGATATTTATTTTGAAATACCAGGGATAGATGTTCCAATATAGTCTGAGGAGATATACTCATGTTGAAAGAAATAAAAAGAATAAATTGGTGAAACTCTCACTTAGATATATCGACATGGGAAAAAAAAACTATTGAGAAGTTCTAAGCGGAAATCTTTTTTGAAGAAATACAATGAAAGTGCTATTTCACCCTATAATACAATATTACATGGACGTTGCAAACATGGTGCAAGAAATATGACAGTTTTAAACGTCCTGCTAATGGGAATGCCATGCTCTGTTTATGACTGGACGTGTAAGTTTCAACAGTTTACCAATATTATCCAGGATAAACAACCCTACGTGCAGAGAGCGATGTTTTTGTATTTCTTAGGAAAATGCTGATTTCTTGAAATATCACTTGAATTCTTCTACCCATTTGACTACTTCATTTTTTTTTTTTTATAATGAAAACTTATCCTTTGATAGATGAGCTGACTTTAGGCCATAATATATGAAACTAGAACGGGCACTCGTTAGAGCGCATGCCTTTGCTTATATCATGTTGTACATCACAAGATATGCAATTGAAATATGCACAAATTGGCACTACTTTCATGCATATCAGAAAAAAATTGGCCATGATATGGCAAAATGACGTTTTTTACCTTTTCGTGACCTTGGCCTTGATGTTTGACCCAATCACTCGCTAAATCTAATCAAGTTGTCCTTGGATGGATCATGGCCAATCATCCCACCAAATTTCATGAGAGTCGGTCAAATAGTTTTTGAGTTATGTGAATCACAAACATAGAGGCAGGCTTACAAACAGACCCACACCTATCAAAATGAATATTGTGAAGGTAATCATAGCTATCCAAATAATTATAATAAAAGAAAACTAACGTTTAAAATGGTGTAAACTATTATTATACTTCTTCCGTTAGTTTGATGAATGAAAGTTCGCTTAAAGTATGAGTCTGAAAGAGGAAGCCCCATTTATAACAAAATATCGTTATTGTCAAAACGTAACCACTGTACAGTAGATAGATATCCTAACATACATCATAAATAAAGCTAGTTATGAAAGAATAAGAATTTTTTCTAGCTTTTTTTAACGTCTCTAAAATGAATTGGGAAAACCAAGATCACAATTTTTATTCAGTATTTGTACACAGGATTAATTCGTAAAGATATTAGTTGGTAGTGACCACCATCCAACAGTATGCTTGATATACACCGATAAAAGCATACAAAATTCATATTGAACGTATTTGCCTAACATATTAGTTTTTAGCATAGAAATGAATAACACCCACAAACGTATCCAAGGGGGTAGGGTCGCCAGCCCCCATCCTCTTTAAAAAAAAAAATATTGACTTAAATTTGGGATTTTCAGTTAAACTCGACATATGGGCGGAAAAGTATTTATTTTGTCAGTTATCTTTATTTACAGGTTTCATCATCCTGTATAAGGTTATTTCTCTTTTTGGTGTGAGTAAAACCTTTCTCTCTCTCTCTCTCTCTCTCTCTCTCTCTCTCTCTCTCTCTCTCTCTCTCTCTCTCTCTCTCTCTCTCTCTCTCAGTTAATAAAGGCATTCAAAATTATTAAAGGATTAACAAATGTAGAGGTAACGGATACAAACTGGAATTAAAAAGATACACCACTCATTGTGGCAATTTCTTCACATACAAAATAGCAAATACTTGGAATAGACTTCCAGTGGATGTAGTAGACAGTAACTCGGTATACGACTTCAAGAATAAGTTAGACAAGATCATATATATATATATATATATATATATATATATATATATATATATATATATATATATATATATATATGTATATATATTCATATAGATACACACACACACACACACACATATATATATATATATATATATATATATATATATATATATATATATATATATATATATATATATGTAGACCCTGAGTAAAACTTTGTGCAATACTAATAATTTTACCGGCATGATGTTTGGTAAGCTGACGCTCAGTTTTGCTGTAATTGTCCTGTGTGTCAAGCTATTGAGAAGTCAAATCAGATTTATCCGAAAGCACCACAGAAGTCGATCTCTGTATTTCATAAATCATTTTGTTATGTTCTTAAAGATGGTATTAAACCCTGTCCGAAAAGAGCCATGGATTAAAAATTATTTGTGAATTGTTATAACCGTTGATAAAAATATATTTTTGAGTTATTTTTATAATGATTTCTATTGATTTTTTTCTTTTATTATTTGTCAGCTCTGTGAATTTTTTATTTTAACTTGAAATTTGAAATATATAGTTGTATATAATGTTTGTTTTTTTCTAATAAAAAATCAATGTATTTGTAATCTTGCAAGAAAGGTCGATCAATCTATAATAACAGTTTTTATTTTCAACCGCCGTAAAGTTGACTTTTAACACAGACCAACAAATCAATTGGTCTGTGCTTTTAAGAAATGGACCACAGAGTGATAGTTACGTTGTTATAGAGTCCTTGGCTTGGCATAGCGAAGCTTCCTCTGGCTACCTTGCCGAAACCGCCAGCAGGCTGGTGGTTGATGGTGATCGGTATACAAGATATCTATATCGAGGTACAATAAGTTGGTATGTAAAGAACTTCTTTAAGTTGACGTTCACTTGTGGAGTTTTAAGACTTTGAAATTGTTTAATGTTTTATGGAGATCTGTTGACATTATTTCTGAACCCGATAAATTTTCTTCAAATAAGTCATGACATACATGTTTATATGCATTTAAGTTTAATGTTAAATGCCTTTGTCTTAACATGTATCGGCTTTTCAAGTTTAAATATATGTACACAATGTTAGTACCTATGAGTCAAGTAACCAGTTTTTGTACTTTCAGGAAAGAAGTTTTCTTTACCCAGATCACCTGTTCGTTTTAAGTATAACCTGTATGGCAAAATTCTTCATTATCTTTGCGTACAAATCCACATGTTGCTGAATACTGGGACTGACTGACTGGCGACAACCATGGAATCTGGTGAAGTATTTTTCAGATTTAACTGAAAGGCAAGTATATTTTTTTTTATTTTTTTATTTATTTTTTTTTTCCATGATTAATCTCGAGCAAGCTAGTCCTCCCCGTTTGGGGGCGGCGCCCCCAATTGTGGGAGGACATTCTCTATAACGCACGGTAGACTTGTCTACCGTGCGCTATAGGGAGGCTTGCTTTTAAACCTTTTTTGTCTAATTTCGGTGAGTGTTTAGCTGTTTTGTACATAGGGTTCTGCAGTTTACTTAAAGCCTGTTGATCACAAATTTAAAGTAGTTTCCCTAAATACGTTGTTAAATTCTAACTTTCATACTTGAAAATTTGTTTCAACATTGTTTAAAGTATATGGATGCACAGTATGCAATGCAGTGCTTTATGATTACTTTCATATACTGATATTTAATATTACAGGCTGAAGCCATCTTAAAGTCATTATGTAGGGGTAGCCTATTTCTAAGACAAATTTCTGATAATTGACACTTTTCAGATTGGAAGGAGAGACTCCAGGTCAAGATCTAAGGATTAAACTCTGATTAACTAATTTCTGATGACTGCTTGATTGGTTGAAGATTGTTGCTGGAAATCTTTTTCAAGATCTGTTAATGGGGTTACTGGCATTCTTTTAGAGTGGTCAGTAAATATTTGGATTAAATGTTTCTTGAAATTTTGAAAATCCTGTTTATCCTCGAAGACTTAGCAAACCGATTGTTAGAAATACCGGCAAACTGATTATTGGGAAGTTATAACTTTAAAATTATAATGCATTTTATTGTGGAATTTTTGACTGAAAATGTCACTACTCGCGCAAGAGATCTTCTAAAAATAGATTTTTTACAATTATACTTTTGCCATTTGGTATATCGGGCAGATAAACTTATGAAAGCTAGCAACTGATGAAATTTTTAACTTATTTGGTTTTAGTAAATCGTTCAATGAATTGATAGATTTAGGTTCAATAGATTAAAATCAATGGTTTTGATTTGAATTACGGTTGGAGCACATTTTTATGAAGGCTTAATTGTATGAACTCTTCAAATAAATTTCTTTACTACGTGGTTGTCCTATTTGCATCAATATTAAATTTATTGGTACTAATGTGAATATACATTTAATTTTTGCCTTTGTTCAGCTATTTTTATTTAACTAAAGTTGTTTTAAATGGTGACAGTTTTTAATAAAGAAAAAACATGGTGAAATCTCAATGGGTAGAAGTCATGTGAACAAATTAAGGCATTTCATTTTGAATTAATTTTCAATGGTTTATGTAACCTTGTCTAATATTGATCTGAAGTTTATCAGAACACTTAATTTTACTTAATACCTTTTTGAATTTGAGTGTATCTTCAATATATAAACTTTAAAAATATACTGTTGGTAGTCTGCAGCCAACTGAAATGATGCTGCAGTGCTCCTGTAAATATTAACATCAAGATAAGTTTATGATTTTATTAAGTACCTTCAGTTGGCTAAAATCTTTTTCTGCAAATTTTATCAAACTTCGACAGGACTCTGTAATAAGTCAAGTTTTGCCTGAGGCATTTTCTCTCAAATATTAGAGGATAAATTTAATCTAAAAATTTAATTTCCCCTCAGAAGCAAGCTTCTGCAGGGATGCCAGAATAAGTAAAAAAAATTTTTCGGTAATGTTAATCTTTAGCCAAGAGATAGCTTTGTTTTTCTTGGTCTATTCTTAATTCATTCGGTCAACTTTGTGGGTAATAACACAGGTCTTTGGAAGTAGTGGTATTTTTTTTTTTTTTTTTTTTTTTTTTTTTTTTTTTTTTTTACACCTTTGGAAGCCTGGGAAATAGAGCAGCGGGTTGATTATCATACAAGTAATTACGATGTAAAGCTGTACTGAATTTATCAATAAAACTAAACCTTTATGCTTGCATGTTCCGAAAATGATAAGAGCCAATTTTAAGAAAATATTTTTTTCTGCGTCCCAAGGTTTTTAGTCGATCGTAAATTGATTGATATTTTTTTTTCTTTTTTCCCAGCAATAAAAGTTGAAAGAGAAACTGACAATGTTTAGGGAAGGTTTACAATGTTGGAACTTGCTAGTAAAGATTACTTCGAAATCATCCTTGATTTGTTATATGAAAGTGTTTTTCTTGGGATGCAGAACTACGTTTAGAGGGTTCGTACCTAGGGAAAAACCTATTTCCCAATCAGTGTTTATGGGGGTTAAAAGGAGCAGTAGATATGAAACGACCATTAGAGTTACATGGGAAGATACATAAATTTTGTCCTGAAAATTTAATAAAGAAAACGAATAAAATTTTATGAAAGTTGAAAAATTAAAGGCTGCGTTTCTATTTTTGATTCTGTACAACGACGTATATAGTTTTAAAAGATAGTTTTACACTAAGGAACTAACCTATTTCCAATTGCAGGGAGCATTTAACCCCATGGCTCTTTTTTTATATAAAAACTTAGATCTAGGTATCTTATTTCATGCTTTAGCAAACTGCTGTGTTTAAACGATAGAGAAGGAATAACCTTATATTAAGAGATGACACACTAGCGAGTTCAGGGGCTTGGGGCAGCGGTAATGAAGTTTGACAGTTAAACTCGGCATATGGGTTGGAAAATATTTGTCTTATCTTTATTTTCAGACTAAATCCATCAAGTCATTTGGGTTTTTATGAGTTTCCCTATGACGGTCCTTTTACTCGTAAGTTGAATTTGTTTTATTTAACATTTGAAAATAAATTCACGAAAGTCGAAGAGCATTAGTCTCAAAACCCTTCTAATCACAAACTTGAAACTGTCATACATATGCAGAGTACAGTCAAAATGAACACTTGTGCCCTTCCATGGACAAGTGGTTCAAGTTTTTCTTTTTGCATTGACTCTTAGGCATAGCAGTCTTCATAAAACGAATTGCCCATTGTTTATTTATTCTCGAGACAGAGTTAGTTTGAAAACATCATCTATTTGAGGCTGAAAGTATGCAAGTTCCGTCGGTTAGAGATATAAATAGCCCTTTGTTAAAAATGTTCCTAATAGGTAATCGTGCCCAATAGAGAAGAACGGGCAACGGAAGTCTGTTCAGTATCTAGAAAAAAACTCATTGAAAGTGGAAATTTAAATGGAATTACAATGTAATTTGGTTTCTACGATTTTTTATCTCTATCTATAATATACATACATACATACATACATACATACATACATACATACATACATGAGTGATCTTTAAACTTTAAATTAACAACGGACGTTCAACGTCCGCCCAATAAAGCTTATCAAGTTTTCAGAGTATTTTACAATTTTAAAACAATCGGTCGAAATGAAGTACGCTCATCACCAGATACCTATTTTAAAGACTGATCAAGATTATCACTGACTATGCCTTAAATCCTCATATTCAGTGATTTGTTATTCAAAATGACATATTTCAAAGATAGAAATAATTTTATCGGTTTATATTCATCATTTTCATAATGACATGTAAATTGTAATGAGACATAGATTTTCTTCTTTGGAATGTTGAACACATTATCCTGTAGCCTTTGATTTGAATATAAGATCTAATAAAAAGCCTGAGTCGGGTTTTCAAAATGGTGGGATTATTATTATCATTATTATTATTATTATTATTACTAGCTAAGATACAATCCTAGTAGGAAAAGCAAGATGCTATAAGCTCAAGGGCTCAAACAGGGAAAAATATCCCAGTGAGGAAAGGAAATAAGGAAATGAATAAACGATAAAAGGTGTAATGAACAATTAAAATAAAATAATATAAAACAATATTAAAACAGATATTTCATATATAAACTATGGAAAGATTTATGTCAGCCTGTTAAAAATAAAAAGAATAGGACGCAAGTTTGAACTTTTGAAGTTCCACTGATTCAACTACCCGATTAGGAAGATCATTCCACAACTTGGTC
>NC_090742.1:137153347-137158347 GCF_036898095.1 Palaemon carinicauda | reverse complement strand
TGTAAGTATTTGCGTCAGCGACACCTCGGTGAATATTCATCAGGATTTTTGTTTTAATCCTCATAGTTCAGACTTTCGGATGCTCATTATGAAATGGATATAAAGGATTTATAATGTCTTGTTTTGTAAGTGATTTTGAGTTAGACAGGTAAACTTTGCTATTGACAAGTGAGTCATTTGAAAATTGCCTGCTTACAACATTTTAATGATGATAAGAGGTTGCCACAATAGAGAGAGAGAGAGAGAGAGAGAGAGAGAGAGAGAGAGAGAGAGAGAGACTTTCAATCAATACTCAAAAATGGAATATGTATGGGTCCGAACACAATAAAACTGTCAGAAACAGAAAGACTGATATGCATACACAAAGATTTTATGAATAAACAAAGAAGAAGGAAATATTGAATTTGCTTGGATTACTGAAAATCAGAGAGAGAGAGAGAGAGAGAGAGAGAGAGAGAGAGAGAGAGAGAGAGAGAGAGAGAGAGACTAAACATTAGAATTACATTTCTGTTTAATTCATCAAGATTTCATCAAAATACCGAGAACGTTGATGAAGGTAATTGAGAGCATTTCCACTTGATTGGAAAAACCTTATGAAGAAGAGAGCAATGCGAGTTTTCATTAAATGCCCGTGAGGTCATTTCCCTAGGATACAATTGAAATCAATATTCGTGGATCAGCAGGAGAAGGGAAGATTGAAACACTAGAGAGAGAGAGAGAGAGAGAGAGGAGAGAGAGAGAGAGAGAGAGAGAGAGAGAGAGAGAGAGAGAGAGATTCTTTGTGTTAGGGGTAAAAGGGAAATTCATTGGCGATGATTATGTCTTATTTTTAGAGAGAGAGAGAGAGAGAGAGAGAGAGAGAGAGAGAGAGAGAGAGAGAGAGAGAGAGAGAGAGAGAGAGATTCTTTATACGTTAAGTGTAAAAAGGAAATTCGTTTTGCGAGGATTATTCCTCTTATACTTGAAACATTTGAGTAAATTAATATTCCTTTTTCTCATTTGACGAATTCTCCAGCACACTTAAGAATAGCAATACTGCTATGGAGGATGTCCCTTCACTGTTCTTAAAACTGTCTGATCATGAAATTCCATTTGCATTATGCATTGTTGAAAGCTCAATTTAACTATACGACTTTTCGGTATTAAATATCCACAGTTATATACGTTGTTTATTAAAAAAAATGCAGAAGCTTTCACACGTTTTCCAAAGGTCCTTTTCAGGGTATTAGTATATGAATGTAAATTTAATAATAAGGAGAAGTCGGTAATTAATGAATACAACTAAACATATACACAAAGGAAAAAGTTATATGGAGTGTTGAATGTCAACATTATAGACATATATGAAATAATGGGAGATATTTATTCAAATTTTCTATTAAGAATCACATTTAACAGGGGATTGTAGGAGAGAATCTGCGTAAAAAAAATGCAAAGTAAGGTATTATACGATTCCAAATCCCTTCCAAGGGAAAAATTATTGTCTATAGAAGTCAGTTAGAATATGTAGAGAGCTGTTGACTTTCACCCTCGCTTTGAATGAATATTGTTAATGAAATATAATCTACACTTTTTGATGAATTCTCAATACGTTCAAATACTTAAAACTTGAATAACTGCATGCATGTGAAAAATAGAAGCATAAAATTATGTGAAAAGGTTGGTATATGCATATTCTTACGAAGCTGGTCTAGTGTAGAGTAAATACCGTAGTTTACTAATAATTGAATTCATATTTCATATATTGCTTTCATTTGTGCATTGAAGAAATGATACCCAGGCGTAAAATGAGCTCCTCTCATGTAGATATAAGTATATTATGTAAATTACGCAAGACTTAAGTCATGAATTTCATTGTACCTTTTTATTCAAGTCAATATACGTAATTTTACGTTATATTTTCTTTACGAATTAACCTTTTATTTCACGTATGCTGCTACAAAGTCTTACATAGTCTATTTGGAAGTGTTGTAGGACTCGTGCGAGATAAGAACAAGTGCTTAGGTAATGTTCTTTTATATTTCATGAAGTATTGCATCATGTTACAGAGAGAATGTTAAGTGACATGTGCTTTCGAAAATTCGTGAATACCCAGCGAGAGGATGTTATCTTTCATTTTTATTTCAGGGACAAATGTAGGCGGAGCTAGCCGGGATAGTCGTCTCACGGGTGCATTGATGTGTATCTGAGAGTTGCCTGAAACCCCCCTTATTCGCCTCTTGGCATTTGTATCTAGTTGGAAACTTTGACGCCCTGAGGCAGAGATTACGTTTCCCAAATAATCTGGAATCTTCTGGAATTAGCCAGGTTTGATATAAAAGATGACCCAAGGTTGGGTTGTAGTCAGAGATGGACAGCGATAGAGATCAAGATAAAGAACTGCAGCCGGAAGACAGCCTCCTCCCCTCTCCCTCTCTCACGCTAGCAATCCAGAGTATTTTTGAAAGTGTTCAGTATGTTAGTGTGCCCTCTCCTAAGTGACTTTGGGCTCCAAAGTAAATCGTGTGTCACGCAAGACTAAAAGTTTGATTTTTTAATTCATTGTAATAGGGTGAGTGTTGGCATTGTATAACGTTTTTATAAACGGCCCTGAAGGGAAGATGGTTTTGTTATGTGATCAGATTATATATCATTCATTAAGTGTCAAACGTGAGCATTGTATCATTCAGAATTATTTCAAGCATTTGTATTACTTCTTTTCTTAGGAAGTAAAAAAAAAAAAAGAAAAAAAATTACGGCAATATCAATATTATTATCTTTACTACTAGCTGAGCTACAACCCTAGTTGGAAAAGCAGCATGCTATAAGGGCTCTAACAAGGAAAATAGCCCAGTGAGGAAAAAGGAATAAGCAAATAAATAAACACAACTGTATGATTTCCCGGAGATATTTTAAAGAGAAAGGGCATCAGATGAATCTAAAAGCAGATAAAAAATATAGGTTGTAAGTACAATGAATAGATAAAACTTGTTCTTTTTCTGTAAACAGATCTGTCCTAGAAATCACGATTCTCTATTTTCCCTGAAACTGAATTAAGTTGCCTTGAAAGAATAATATGTTATGCTCCAATACTATGTCATTTTTCATCCTCATTACATAACTACTGAATCATACTTGTATTTTTCACGAATATTCTAATTTACAGTAATGAGATGCAAGTAATGGGCACAAAGTGGTAGAATATAATCTTGATGTTTATTCTTGTTCCAAAATTATATCAAAATACTAATATTAATGCGACCATGTACAGTAAGTTTTACCTTATAATGTAACCTGCATTTATGCCCCTATTATTTTTTTATTTAACTTGGATGCCTCATTTTGACCTATGTAAATGAAAGATTAAGGATGCATAATAAGTTAAGTACGACTTTATTGATGGTTACGAAAAGTATAGTATTCTAAAATATATCTTTACCCTTTACATATCTAGTGCCTACCATAATTGGCCTATAAAATTTATATTCCAACAATAAATTCCTGTTAAGCCTCAGAAATACATATTGAAATTGGAAGTATAGGCCTAATCGTACAATTGAAGAGACATTTGATGTGGAAGCATATGATGATTCTCTTCATAAAACAAAACTATCTATTTAAGCTAATGGTCCATTTGAAATGACTTCGGTAAGAGATTACTTTAGTTGGCCTATTCGTTAAGGAAAAACACGATGCTATTTCGGAATGAAGAAAAAAAGATAAGGTGCTTCGTCAATATAATCAGGGATTTTCATAATGAAAAATATATATACATATATATGTATTTAATTAAATTTATACGTATATACAAATAAATGCACACACGCACATACACACACATACACATTATATATATATATATATATATATATATATATATATATATATATATATATATATATATATATATATATATATATATATATATATGTGTGTGTGTGTGTGTGTGTGAGTGTGTGCGTGTGTATGCGAGAGAGAGACTGTTTGTGTGTGCATGTGCCTGCGTGAATCATTTACCATTCCATTCATGAATTCTGGTAGTATAATTTTCTATTTATTTTGACTTGAAATCTCTCTCTCTCTCTCTCTCTCTCTCTCTCTCTCTCTCTCTCTCTGACCCTTAGTCTTCCTCATTATTATGCAAAGCTTGGCTTCCCTTTTGCCTTTGTATCTTTTTGCAAGCTAAGCGAACCTTTTTCCAAATCCATAATATCCGTAATATTTACTCAAAGGTCGGGCAAACTCATCTAAACTATCATGAGTAAAGCTATAACTCACCAAATGCACGACATCAGAGTTGACATATGATACTCTACGAAATTTTACATATATCGCAAATAGCATTTTGATACAAAGTATATATATTCTGAAGGTTAGGAGGTCATACCAATCATCACAAGCTGGATGTATATGATTTAAGATGGTTATTTCATCTCCTACGATAATAATAACAACAATAATAATAGTAATAATAATAATAATAATAATAGTGGTAGTAGCAGTAGTAGCAGTAGTAGTAGTAATAATAATAATAATAGTAATAATAATAATAATAATAATAATAATAATAATAATAATAATAATAATATACGGAGTCCTGCTTCGACATTCCATCTTTAGGGGTCAATAACCGCCCTAGGGTGGAGACCATTAATCCTAGGACGTAGTGGCCTCTGCCTAGCCGGCATGTTTGGTGGGATCATTGACTCTGGTTCTGTCAGGAGATAATCCATGTTTTGACCTTCGGCTATATCAGTCCTGTCATAGTTGTTATTGCCTGGACTATTGTTGGTGGTGGACCTTATACATGTTGGCAATAAGGTCCCTTCTTGCGTGGTGTTGAGGTTAGGTCTTTGTTGTTGAATGAAAATAGCTTCCATTATCCGGAGACGTCTGCTGTCAGAGGCACGGCCGATGATGGTTACATTTTTCACTATATGCTCCCTTGTTATCTTGAAATTATGTTTTTGGATGCAATGCATTTTTATTGCACCCTGTTGCACGTGGCAAGATAATATCTT
>NC_090742.1:137145847-137148347 GCF_036898095.1 Palaemon carinicauda | reverse complement strand
TATATACATATATGGATAAATATCAACACAACATCGTGTTCAAATAGAAATAAATTTCTACCTCATACATGGGATCGAACGCTAGCCCCTTCTAATGAAAGGCCAGGTCGAAACCAACCATGTCACGAGAGACTATAAAAGAAATTGGAACCTGACGCTACCAGCTGTCCGAGGATTTACCTGGCGAGACATCAGTCTCTTACCAGCGAGTTTTACCCAATTTCCCGGCCCTCCACGTGACACAATTGGTAGTAATTCATTCAAATTACCCCTAATGAGTCAATATGGATAAATATCAACACAACATCGTGTTCAAATAGAAATAAATTTCTACCTCATACATGGGATCGAACGCTAGCCCCTTCTAATGAAAGGCCAGGTCGAAACCAACCATGTCACGAGAGACCATAAAAGAAATTGGAACCTGACGTTACCAGCTGTCCGAGGATTTACCTGGCGAGACATCAGTCTCTTACCAGCCAGTTTTACCCAATTTCCCGGCCCACCACGTGACACAATTGGTAGTAATTCATTCAAATTACCCCTAATGAGTCAATATGGATAAATATCAACACACACACACACACACACACACACACATATATATATATATATATATATATATATATATATATATATATATATGTATGTATATATATATATATATATATATATATATATATATATATATATATATATATATATATATATATATATATATGTATATATATAAGTGTGCGCGTTTATACACACACACACACACACACACACATATATATATATATATATATATATATATATATATATATATATATATATATATATATGCGCAGATATAATCTATAAATAAGTGTGAAGTGCTGAATCCTCTCTCTCTCTCTCTCTCTCTCTCTCTCTCTCTCTCTCTCTCTCTCTCGTTTCATATCTCCCAGTTTTTCCTTTATCTTTAAAAAGAAAACACAAATATGGAAAAATGCATTGCTTTATACATTTTTCCATAATGGATTTAGCTCTGACAGAAAGATTGGAAGGTTTCAATTTTCCAATTTGTCAAAATCATTCAAGTGGAGCTTTTCATTTCTATTGGGTTTCAGGATATTCACCAATAACTGTCGAAACTGGATACTTCATAATCTCCTCTTCAAACTTTGAGGTTTAAAGGCCGCTCATGAATTACTTAGACAAGGGAGAGTGACATTGTCTTAGCAAGCAGGGCAATGCCCTATAATCAGCACCTAAGCACTCCATCCACCCAAGCTAAGACCAGGATGGGCCAGGCAATGGCTTTTAATGACTCAACAAGTAGACCTAATACCTCCCACAAAATCCCCATCCTTAGCTCCATGGTTTGTGAGGTTGCAAACACTAAAGAAAGAAACAAGTTTGAGTAGGGATGTTTCCAATAGGCCACCACAAGCAAGCCTATAGATACTGTTTTATAGGTACTAAATTATTCCCAACTTCAATTGTGTTTTCTTTTGCATTAAATGGTAAAACACTAAAATAATTAAAGGGTAATTCACTGTCTTTGTTATTGGTCCAACTCCATAAAATACTTGATATTCATGTTAGGTCTTTATGAAAATGGCAAAAATTTACGTACTCTCACTTATTGTTGACTGTTGAACACGAAGTGCAGTACTGTACATTACGAAGTAATTCCAGAGAGTATTCGTATTGAATTTGGATAACAAAGTATATGGTGTAGTCGCCTCTCTTTCTCTAGCGACTAATGGTGGAGTAATTGATACCGCAGTGTTGAATTCACTATTTATTTCTTGTGATCAAACCTGGTGACATGGACAATATGTGAGTTAGTATCATTACAAGTTGACATGTTATTGATCTAAAATCCATGTGTCAGACAAAGAATAACACCATGATTTGTATATTGATCGTTATAGGCTCCTCTAACTTACAGTTGTTAATATATTAAGATGTTATATAATTGTGCACATTATACATATACGATGCGGTTTTGTGGTGGTTTTGTTGATTGCTCTACGGTGTGTATTCTCTGCAAATTCTTGTTCACAACTACGTTACACATTCTTGATGGAGATGCGTTTATGTTCCGAACAATAATGGCTTGATTCTTTTCCTATGGCGGAGTTCAACATGTTTTAAAGCTAAAGGTTAATGCGCCCGGGATGAGCGCTTCCATACTCCATAGTAAGCACATTTTCTCTTGCTAGCTTTTAACTCTCTTTATTCTAGTTCCCTCTCATTAGTATAGCTATATTATCTGTTTCACACATATACTTATTCTACATTCGCTGTTATGGTGAATACATATGGGAATGTTTAATAATGTTACCTAATGCTCTTTTCCTATAGGATTATTGTAAATCAAAAGCATTTCCCTGTAGAGTTATATCATACGAATACTACAGCTCAGTTATAAAGAATTGAAACAGTTCATAGTTTTTACTCACATACTGAATATTATTATTATTATTATTATTATTATTATTATTATTATTATTATTATTGTTGTTAT
>NC_090742.1:137115847-137143347 GCF_036898095.1 Palaemon carinicauda | reverse complement strand
GAGCTTAGCTAGTAATAATAATAATGATTATGCAGATTCTAAATATATAAGAGTAATCAAGAGTTTTTAAAAAAATCAGAATAAATTTTGTTTTACACTAGAGAAAGATAATATGCATAGAATTCGTGGGACATATGCTTGTGTGGCATCCTTAAGGATTTACAATTTCATTGGTCAATTTCCTCCACCAGCATTTGATCCTTGGTTGGATACTGATTATTGTTCTCCTTGATATATAAATTACTAATCGATTAATTCATTGACAACCAAAGAAACTGAAGAACTCTAACCAATTCACGAAAGCAATATTGACATAAAAAAACTCATCTATATTAAGGATTTTATCATATAAAACATGAAAAAAAATTTCGACAGTGTATGGTAGAGTAATGATTAATAGGATTAAGGATAAAACAGAGAATGCACTCTTAGAAGTACAGGGTGGTTTTAGAAGTGGTAGGGGTTGTATGAATCAGATTTTTACAGTTAGGCAGATATGCAAGAAATATTTAGCAAAAGGTAAGGAGGTGTATGTTTCATTTATGGATCTGGAGAAAGTGTATGATGGAGTTGATTGGGAAGCAATGTGGAATGTGATGAGGTTATATGGAGTTGGTGGAAGGTTGATGCAAGCAGTGAAAAGTTTCTACAAAGGTAGTAAAGAATGTGTTACAATAGGAAATGAAGTGAGTGATCTGTTTCCGGTGAGATAGGGGCTGAGACAGGGATGTGTGATATCACCGTGGTTGTTTAACTTGTATGTTGATGGAGTGGTGAGAGAGGTGAATGCTCGAGTGCTTGGACGAGGATTAAAGCTGGTAGACGAGAATGACCATGAATGGGAGGTAAATCAGTTGTTGTTTGCGGATGATACTGTACTGGTTGCAGACACAGAAGAGAAGCTTGACCGACTAGTGACAGAATTTAGAAGGGTGTGTGAGAGAATGAATTTGAGAGTTAATGTGGGTAAGAGTAAGGTTATGAGATGTACGAGATGGGAAGGTGGCGTAAGGTTGAATGTCATGTTGAATGGAGAGTTACTTGAGGAGGTGGATCAGTTTAAGTACTTGAGGTCTGTTGTTGCAGCAAATGGTGGAGTGGAAGCAGATGTACGTCAGAGAGTGAATGAAGGTTACAAAGTGTTGGGGGCAGTTAAGGGAGTAGTGAATAATAGAGGGTTGGGCATGAATGTAAAGAGAGTTCTATATGAGAAAGTGATTGTACCAACTGTGATGTATGGATCGGAGTTGTGGGGGATGAAAGTGATGGAGAGACAGAAATTGAATGAGTTTGAGATGAAGTGTCTAAGGAGTATGGCTGGTGTATCTTGAGTAGATAGGGTTAGGAACGAAGTGGTGAGGGTGAGAACGGGTGTAAGAAATGAGTTAGCAGCTAGAGTGGATATGAATGAGTTGAGGTGGTTTGGCCATGTTGAGAGAATGGAAAATAGCTGTCTGCTAAAGAAGGTGATGAAGGCAAGAGTTGATGGGAGAAGTACAAGAGGAAGGCCAAGGCTTGGGTGGATGGATGGAGTGAAGAAAGCTCTGGGTGATAGGAGGATAGATGTGAGAGAGGCAAGAGAGCGTGCTAGAAATAGGAATGAATGGCGAGCGATTGTGACGCAGTTCCGGTAGGCCCTGCTGCTTCCGCCGGTGCCTTAGATGACTGTGGAGGTAGCAGCAGTTGGGGATTCAGCTTTATGAAGCTTCATCTGTGGTGGATAACGGGGGAGGGTGGGCTGTGGCGCCCTAGCAGTACCAGCTGAACTCGGTTGAGTCCCTTGTCAGGCTGGGAGGAATGTAGAGAGTAGAGGTCTCCTTTTTGTTTTGTTTCATTTGTTGATGTCGGCTACCCCCCAAAATAAGACTTTATACAAGCTAAGCTACAACCCTAGTTGGAAAAGCAGGATGCTATAAGCACAAGGGCTCCAACAGAGAAAATAGCCCAGTGAGGAAAAAAAATAAGGAAATAAATAAACAACATGAAAAGTAGTGAATAATCAAAATGAAATATTTAAAAAACAATAACACATTAAATTAGATATTTCCTAAATAAAACAAGAGGAAGAGAAACAAGATAGAACAGTGTGCCTGGATGTACTCTTAAGCAAGAGACCTCTAATCCAAGACAGTGGGAGACCATGGTACAGAGGCTATGGCACTACCCAAGACTAGGGAACAATGGTTTGATTTTGGAGTGTCCTTCTCCCAGAAGAGCTGCTTACCATAGCTAAAGAGACTTCTTATATATATACTGTAAGAAAGATACACATACATACACATACACGCACACACACACACACACACACACATATATATATATATATATATATATATATATATATATATATATATATATATATATAAGTGTGTGTGTGAGGCCATGTGGATAACGAAGGGCTTTCCAGCAACTTAGGAATCACTGAAGCTCCACTATGTAGTGAACATGTCGGCCCGCTGCAGAGAATACATATTAATGAAGAGAAAACACTACCGGGTTTATGCCTTTAGTCCAACTGAGGTGACTGATGCTTTATCTCTAGTAATAAAGTTTTAAAAGATAGTAGTGACACTCTTCTAGAAACGGAGAGTAATAGTTGTATTAACTTGAGAGTTACTATATTCCATTTCTTTTAGCAAGGCATATTTGCACCGACTCGCAGCGGTGCCCTTTTAGCTCGGAAAAGTTTCCGGATCACTGATTAGTTAGAATTATCTTGTCCAACCAATCAGCGATCAGGAAACTTTTCCGAGCTAAAAGGGCACCACGGCGAGTCGGTGCAAATATGCCTCGCTAAAAGAAATGGACTATAGTAACTGATTCATTGGATGGAATTACATTGAAAAAAATATAATAGTGCATTTCATAAATTAATTTAGCTCGGTTATGCATTTTTTTTTTTTGTGTTTTTTTCTGGGAAGGGAAAGTAATATTTGGATTAACTTAAGAGTTATCAGTGATTGATTCATTTGATGGAATGATCAAGAGCCCGACTTTGCCACATCGAAACAATGTTCTTCTGGGGATACTTCAAAATGACCAAATTTTTTGTTTCATGATCGATTTTTTTTATTTGAAAAGCAATTGAAAAATGATTTTATATGAAAAAAATTTGGAAAGAGGAAACTTTCATATACTTATATTCTTTTATATGTATCATTTTATTAATATATAAGAGTCAATTTAGAGGCGACTATTTTTCATGAGGAAGTTTTTAGTTTTTTATGAAAACTTATTTTCCCGATTGCAGGCTAAAAATTCTCACCTTTCCTTGTTTGAATGATAATATTTGGTTATTAATATGAAAAAAATAATATACGCAATTTTTTTTCCCCGTAAATTTTAAGTCTCGAGAAAAGGGGGCTAAAAGTATTTTTGGTAGAGATTTATTGAATAGACTTAGTATGTATAAGTATAGGCTTTTAGCGGGAGTTTTCTTCTTCACTAGAGATCATAATACATAATCATCATACTTCATGGTTACTTGTTAACCAGTGGTAAGCCCTTTCCTTATCATCCAAATGTATAGTTCTGCACACACAAATAATATACGAGTACGACCCACGTACCAAATGCCACACATAAGTAAGACTCGACTAACATGACACATTCTCGTCCGTGTATTTTTATGGGAAAATTTTTCGATTTTGGCCAATCTAGTTATATATCGTATCTGATCCTTTTTGGGTTTTATTTTACAATAACACGATTTTCCCAAAAGGATTTTAATCAGCATATTTCAATAAAACATTATTAGTACATTCGCTTAGCCCCACTACCATGAATCACTGGGTAATAATAACCAAAGTAATAAGATATGAAGTTTGTATAATTGATAATTAACACCAAAATACTAGTCCACGGGGCTAATGCGCGTAGAGAAACATGTTCCGCTTGCCAGAACATGGGAGCAATGAGGTATTGCTTAATGGCAAGCAAAGCGAAGCATACAGCAAAACAAAACCAATAAATCATTAGCTCAATTAGGTTTGAAGGTATTTGTAAAACGATGAACTCTTATTATGAATGACTTAATAGAAAATGAGATGGAAAGTCATTTTCTCTATGTGTCCGAAAGTCCTGGCGAACAAAAGGTCCAGTGTTTTGACCTTGTTTCATTAATATTACTAGGTAGTCGACCATCCGTAACTCGAAAAACTATGGATTTCCGCCAGAAATCATGATCAAATATGTCCAAAATGCCACGAATAGGCGTACACTATATTCCAGCTTTTTAAAAAGCATTATTTTATTATAAAAAATAACCCCTTTATGTATATTCCAACATAATCGTAAAAAAAAACATTCTGATTACATAAGAAATGAGAACATGCGTGCAACAACTGTTTATTTACGAATAACAGATCGAATATATGAAACTGATAACCTATTCAAAAGTAAATAATAGAAAATGGCAGGCTTACAGTTTATGAAGTACTAGACTGAATAGCTTTCCCGGGAATTTTTGAAGAAAAAGTAAACAAATAGTTACCTAGGCCAGATAATGGTTGCGTATAGGATATCATTTAGAAATAAATCAAATTGTTATCCTTAAAAAAAAAAAAAAAATACCTAGGCCAGAGAATGGTTGCGTATAGGATATCATTTAGCAATAAATCAAATTATTATTCTTAAAAAAAAAAAAAACTATTTGAGGCGTGATAGGCCTATATAGACACCCTTCTAGCCAAAATGCAATATAAATTCTTTAAATTTTAGGTGACATGTCGTGAGTTGCACTGTTTAAATGCTTTAAATATCATCAGAGCTAGAATTAAGGGGTCTGTTGCTATTATACCGTTTACATGAGATTCTATAAGGCCATTTAATAAACATGCCTTGCTGTATATTGCCCGGAGTGCCATGATTTCGGCTATTCGAAAATTATATTCGGTACAAACCGAAGTTACGAGAAGGGAACATGGCACATGCTACTATAGGTTTAACAAATCAGAAGTGAGATTTGGCTACTAACAGATTTGTGGAATGCTAGTTAAAATACTGCTTAGTTCCACAGTTGCATACAAGAGAATACTAAACTATACAATCCAACATCAAAGAATATGTAATGCTTTAAAGGGATATAGACTTTTCAAAATTGATATTTTTGGCTTTAATAGTTTCATGTAGAAAATATAACATTACACTTCTTTGGAATCAAAATATATATTTATCTGCTTTATGATAATATTGATGTTAAACATATTGGATAAAGAACAATGATAAAGAGAGACATGTTAGTATTTTCCTCACCAGGATTCCATGAAGATATATTTTTTTTTTTAATTGTTCTAGGTGCCTTTCGAAGTTCATATTGGAAAATTCTTCCAATAGTTATAGATAGATTACGTGATTTTCTATCGAAATGCATTTTTTTTTCTGATCTGTAAATGATATTGCTAAAGTCACCATTAAGGATTATAATATTTAAGATGCCATATGATGTTTACTTGTCTGATGTTATAATTTCTATTCGTCCGTCTGTTTGTGTCATGGTATCTCTAAAACACTATAGATTTTCAAATCAAAATGTAACACGCTAGCTAACACAAAGTTCGCTCTCTCTCTCTCTCTCTCTCTCTCTCTCTCTCTCTCTCTCTCTCTCTCTCTCTCTCTCTCTCTCTCTCTCTCTCTCAATGTTTAAACTATTTCGCTCTACCTAAGAGCAAACAGATTTGCAATGCTTGCTTACCGGAATGCATGAAATATCACACGAGGTTGGGCTGAAAATAAATAGATGAAAGGCAGAGATGATGAGAACGGAGTATGCAATGGAAGATGAAATAACATTGGAAGGAGAAAGGGTTAATGAGGTAGAATAATTCAAGTATTTAGGAACAATGGCCTCCGATACAGGGTCTTTAGAATTACACTTTAGTTTTTTGGAGAAAGTTTTTTAGATAAAAGCTTTTATTTTCAGTTATAAATGGTATTCATCAATTAAAACTTGTGGTTTGAACGTTGCAAATGAAAGGGCAATTATAATCCCCTCTTCTCCTATCTAGATGCTTTATATGGGTCAGTTCAAATGATTTTAATGAAAATCGGATATTTGATTGAATATGGGAAAATATATTGTTAAATTAAAACAAAAATGTGCATATCGCTTACAGAGTGAATTATTGTAAGTATAAAGCTTTTTTTATCTTTTTTTGAATAATATCAAATTCAGTACTAGTATACCCCATTTTCAATATTTCTTAACATCCGTTTTTTCAACTTTCTACATTAATACTATGTACTAATGAGCAGTTGAACAAGATTATTGTTCTCCCTGCACTATGAAAAAAAAAGATTAGTTTAATACTTACTCTTCTTCAAGTAATCCAACCCACCGCCCAGGCAAAAACAAAATCTACTGCGATGGTTGATAGTGAGATTAAGGCAAGAAAGAATATATCACATTCCCGTCATAGGTGGTTGTATTATTTCTTCCTAACCATTTTTCCCGCCTAAGAAAAAGTTTTTGGACAGCCTTCTGCAAGATGTAAATGAAAACGTAACAGCTGGACAATTTATACAATAGCGAGAGACAGGACCATGTGGAGTCAATTGACAGCCCATGTTGAGGACATGGCACGTAGATAGATAGATGGTGGTTTTATCGATATACTCCGCCTAAGTCAATAATTACATATACTATATGTATTGGTAAAGAAAATAAACCCCTTTTTACATCACTTGTATGTAATTAACAATAAAACTTTTTGTAACTAATGTTTTCTCTTTCGACTAGTTTTTCTGTTGATGTAATACAGTATCTAAAGCACAGCAAATTTAGTTTAGTTTAGATGGGCACTCTTAAAACAATTAACTATTTTTCATTAGGAGTAACGAGAATCCTCAAACGCCTGAGTCTGTCTCTATCTAGTTAGGTATATTTGAACCGAAGATGCTTTTTTCTCCGTAATACTTCAACATTCTATAGTAAGCAGCTCTTCTAGGAGAAGGACACTCCTAAATCAAACCATTGTTCTCTAGTCTTGGGTACTGCCATAAGCTTTGTACTATGGTCTTCCATTATCTTGGATTAATGTTTTCTTGTTTGAGGGTACACTCCGGCACACTATTCTTTCTAATTTCCTTTCCTTGTATTTTGTTAAAGTTTTTATAGTTTATATAGGAAATATTTATTTTAATGTTGTTTTCGTTCTTGAAATATTTTATTTTTCCTTGTTCCCTCTCCTCACAGAGGTATTTTCCATGTTGAAGGCCTTGGGCTTATAGCATCCTGCTTTTCCAACTAGGGTTGTAGCTTAGCAAGTAATAATAATAATGATAATAATGATAATAATAATAATAATGACAATAAAAATAATAATAATAATAATAATAATAATAATAATAATAATAATAATAATAATAATAAAAAAACAGAAATAATAATAATAATAATAATAATAATAATAATAATAATAATAATAATAATAATAATAATAATAATAATATTGTTATTACTGCCCCTTCTTTCTAGATATTTTCGATGATCTACATTTGGAATTCCTATATTTCTTAATGTGGTAATTCAAAAAAATATGGTAAATAAGTCCTTTCATTTTAAAAGTGCTAGAGTTAGATGTACTTAAAAATAAAATAAAGATATATCCAACTAATAAAGAAGTGAAAGAATTGCATAAGATCATGCTAATTTGTGATAATAAACATAACTTTCTATTATTCAAATAACTTCACTATTTCGAACTGAATAAAAATTGTCATGTATATAAAAGTTAGTCTAATTTGTTCATGATTTCTGTATGAAGTAAAAGTCTAGAGAGCTTCTTTCCTGCATATTTGAAGTAAAATCGTATAAATCTATGCTGGGAATAAAGATGTTTAGTGAAAACCTTCAGTTGAAACTGCGCTGCAATTGCTCAATGGCTACTTTCCTCGTGGCAAGGATATAAGAGACTCTTTAGCTATGATAAGCATATCTTCTGGAATATAGGAGAAGGACACTCCAAAATCAAACCATTATTCTTTAGCCTTGGGTAGTGCCATAGCCACTGTTCCATGGTCTTGCACTATCTTGAGGTAAAGTTCTCTTGCTTGAAGGTACAATCAGGCACACTAATCTATCTGTTTCCCTAAGTCCTTTCTTCACTAGGCTATTTTTCCTGCTGGAACCATTGGGCTTATAGCATCCTGCTTTTCCAACTAGGGTTCCAGATAAGATAATAATAATAATGATAATAATAATAATAATAATAATAATAATAATAATAATAATAATAATAATAATAATAATAATAAAAGTAGGATAGAGATGATGAGAACGGAATATGCAATGGAAGATTAAATACCATTGGAAGGAGAAAGGATTAATGAAGTAGAATAATTTCAGTATTTAGGAACTCTGATTTTTAATAAAGGGTCTTTAGAATTGAAATTTAATGAACGATTGAAAAAAGCAAATCAAATAATTCCTTGGTTAAGTAAAATTTGAAAATCAAATGGCTTGAAATTACACATAAAAATCAGGTAATATTTCAGTTTAGTGAGATCTGTGTTACAGTATGAACATGAGTCGTGGTATGACAATGAAACAATATTCAACCGAAGGATATTGGGAGTTAAATGGCAGGACAGGATTATAAATGAAACTATAAGAGATATTACTCGAGTGCCATGTGTGGATGAGATCATAGTGAGGGGTAGATGGAGATGGTTTGGTCATGCTCTTCACACTCCCCAAGAGAGATTAGTTCACCAAATGTTCAGCTGGGCTCCACAAGGCACTAGAAGAGTTGGAAGACCTAGGCCTGCATGGAGGACGATTACGAAGTGAAAAGTAGGACATGATGAATGGTATTGATTTAAAAGTATACAATAGGGATGACTAGCGAAATCTAACCGATACCCTTTGTGTCAATAGACGTAGGAGGAGATGATTATGATGATATGATTACACATCTAAGTAAATGTCGCTCTATCTATTCAATCGTTTTGTGTTCCTGCAGTATTTGGTAAAAAATTAAGTAAATATGTATTAAATAATATCACGAACATGTTCCCAATATAGTGAATGTTTCAAAACACTTTAAAAATAATATGCTAAAATGAGGAGAGAGAGAGAGAGAGAGAGAGAGAGAGAGAGAGAGAGAGAGAGAGAGAGAGAGAGAGAGAGAGAGAGAGAGAGAGAGAGAGAGCAATCAGGTAATGGCGCCAGGCTTTTCGGTTGCGTTCACCTGAAGTTAAAAGATTAGATCAGGGCAATTTCTGCTATTGTTTCAGTTTTGATTAATCAGTTTTTGTTTGTGGAAAAAAATGGATTTTGTTTCTATTTCGAATAAAAGCAGAAACGATTGCGGGTGTCACAATGTCACGTACACTTTCATGCAATTGAAAGTCAGATATTAGCACTCTCTGTCGAGAAAAACTATACTCCTAACTTTTACCTCCTTATTTTTTATACCTATTATTAAGTTCATTCCCTATTTCGACCGTATTTATCATCCTCCTGTTTAACCCCATATATCATAATATAACAAACTGTGAACAAAAACTTCAAACTTGCAGCAAATACTTTTATGTTGAACAGGCTGACTTAAGTCCTTTTATAGTTTATATATGAAATATCTGTTTTGATTTTACTGTTTTGAAAATATCTTATCAATTGTTTATGATTTCTCATATCATTTATTTATTTCCTTATTTCCTATCCTCACTGGGCTATTTTTCCCTGTTGTAGCCCTTACGATTATAGCATCTTGCTTTTCCAACTAGGGTTGTAGCTTAGCTACTACTACTACTACTACTACTACTTATACTACTACTACTACTACTACTACTACTAATAATAATAATAATATTAATAATAATAATAATAATAATAATACAGACAACGACCTTCTAATCTTGATATCAGGCCTTTACGCCTTCTTCTTCTCTTTGACACTGTTAATTACCCATGAAAGCGTTATCCAAGTTTGAATTGAAAGTGACTTAATTCTTAGTTAAACAGCAGAGATGATTGGTTCATGTGGCATAATCTGAAGCAATGGACGAGGCTGCTCAAAGTGAAATACAGTGAAGTTATGTGTAGCTACATATCAGAAGGTTAACTCGGTTAATTAAGATGATGTCCGGCCTGTAACACAGGTGGATTTAATACACGCTCATACACTGTAATATAGTTTTTAATTTTTTTTATTTTAGCTCTCCCTCTTTCCCGCACTGATAATAGAACAGCCTGTTCAAGCTTTTGATTGCATGTTTCACATTGTTGGAATTTTGTGCCATTGTTGCCCTCAACCGGCTGTATATATAAGCTCGTTATCTTTTTGAATAAAGTTAGTTATGTTCAAGTCGAGTTTCCATTAAAACCCTTATTAGTCTGCCACATTGGGTCCCCGGAGTGACCGTTGCAATGCCTTACAGGATAATAAACAGATCCAGGTGACCATAAAAAATAGAGGTTGACTATTGTTAGGGCTGATTAACTGCCACAAAATATTCACTCCTTACGGGTGCATGATGGCCTGTTGCAGCTGCCAAATGCTGAATAGACTTTACTTGTACTACAGATTGCAAGAAGGGAGCAAAAAAAGTTCCAGCCATCTTTTTTGCTGTATTTCTAAAGGTCGCTCATGGATGGTAGAAGCGAGGGATAGCGACGGTGTCCTACCAAGATAATGCCCTAAAGACTGATCATATAACCACATGATTAGCGCTCAAACCTCCTCTCCACCCAAGCTGGGACCAGTCGAGGCCAAGCAATGGCTGCTGGTGACTCAGCAGGTAGACCTATAGCTTCCCCAAACCCCAATCCTTAGCTCACAAGGACTCGATATCACGTCCATCAGAACGCCAAGCAGGGACAATCCGTCTGATCCGATGGTGAATAAACTTTACATTTACTATAAAGATTCTAGAAAGCAACAAGGAACACAAAAAGTGGCAGCCATTTTTCAGTTACAAGACAACGGATATGATTGAACCCACCGAACTTCAGTCGGTTCATTAGAAACTCACCAATCCTCTTAACTTATATTGAGTTGAAATGTTGGTCCCAGGAACCCGTCCTTTGTGGATTGTTAATCCTCCCGGTACATGAGCAATGGATGCAAAGACTTGTGGTGCTAACAGCAAAATTGCCTTTATGTGAAACCATAATTTTTGAAAACCAAGAAAATATAAACATGTGGAGATGGTCATATAATAAATGGAGGATATTCATAAGAAGCAACATTTCACCTAAATTTCAGGGAATGTGGGAAGTACTTGTAATGACCAAAATGTTCGGTAGTATTGCAAGTACTTGCTTCAGTGAAGCAGATTTCCTGGAGATCCAAAGACTTTTGGGAAGGTAAGACTCTTAGGTGTTAAAACAAATACTAAAACAAGCATGAAAAATACACCCAACAAATAAAAAGATAAAAAGATAAGTCTACTATTACCTCACTTATCTAATTTGCAATGATCGAAGGAGCAATGCATAGAATAGGTGGTGATCTTACCACTTTCAGCGAAGGTATGCATTTTCGTATTCTAATTGATGATTTTAATAATTGATGAAAATTCCCCATGGTTAATGGTTTAAAGAAATGTGTTGGTTGAAGTGTATCCTAACTAAATTTACGGATTGAGCAAAAGAGAGTTTTATGTTTAAGCTTAAGCATTTGCGTAGGTCCTCGGGAAAATATATTTGTTGATAGTAAAAGCCGAATCAATGAATATAATTATACAATAAACGAAAAAGGATAATTTCTTTTGATTTTTTTTTAACAGTGTAAACAGTTGACCAACAGCAACCTGTTTTACCTCATAGACATAAAAAAGCAATTCCTTTTCGTTGTTCGAATAAAGATTTTAAAATCCCAAATGCTGCTACTGGGATTTAGTGCGTAGTTATCTAACTGAATTCAACAGTAAGCCCTAAGGCATGAGTATTTTTATATGTGATTCAGAAACACAAATATATACTTGAGTATTTGTATACGTGATTCAGAAAATCAAATATATACTTGAGTATTTATATACGTGATTCAGAAACACAAATATATACCTGGAACTTTCCTGAGAGAGAGAGAGAGAGAGAGAGAGAGAGAGAGAGAGAGAGAGAGAGAGAGAGAGAGAGAGAAGTCCGCATTGGCTTGCAAGCGGCAATTTCAGCTGTCACGAAGATCTTCCCACTGCAAGACGCAATCTTTTACGTCGCCTGAAGGCGATGTTTATTTGGACCTCAATAAGAGTTGGGACGGAGGGGGAGGGGGCGTGGAGGAGTCCCAATATTCTTCCTTCCCAATAAAAAGTTGTCTCCTCTGCTTGCAAAGTAGCTAGTGTTGCATCGAGGACAGACGTATCTGATATGCAGTGCAATAAAAAGAATGTAATACAGAGATGCTTTTATGCAAGTTTTCCTTTTATTATGGGATTTTAGGGCATTTTTTGAGCACGCACACGAAAGTGAAATATTAAGAATTTCATACAATGCTCATTAACTATGCAATAAAACTATAAAATGAAATGTAAAGTGAAACTTATAATACGTAAAATGAAACGTACTAACACCAAAGAAGCGGAGAATTTATAACTTGAACAAGCTGTTATTCTACTTCCTTGACAGACTTAATGATGCTAAAACTCTTCAGTAATTTTCCTCCTTTTCCATGAATATCAAATTGTATTGAAATTTCTCTAACAAATTTCATCAATAATAGCGTAATCAAAGCTTAGAAATTGCTAATTTCGTTAAATTGAAATGAGTTTTCCAGTCATCGTATATAATCTCCTGAAAATCAATTAATAATGAACTTCAAATTAAATATAAATTATTATTATTAATATTTAATTATATATCTATCTTTGCAATGTAAAAAGGGAAAATATATGGTCAGGGAAAATTCATAAATCTAGGGGTAAAAAGGAGGTGGCAGATATATCGGCCGAAGATTTATATTAATGGTAACAAATGTACGAATGGCTTAGAAGAATCTATTTTATCCTTCCTGGAAGCTGTTTGAGCAAATAAGACGGGAATATATTCATAGTTTTTTGGTTAGTTTATATAACTCCTATTGTATAAGATTGCATGTGAATATATTAATTTTTGGTGAGGAAAAGTGAAGACGCACAAATACACACACATACACACACACATACACACAAGCACACACACACATACACACAAGCACACACACACACACACATATATATATATATATATATATATATATATATATATATATATATATATATATATGTATATATATTTATACACATATATATATATATATATATATATATATATATATATATATATATATATATATACATATATATATATCACACACACACACACATATATATATATATATATATATATATATATATATATATATATATATATATATATATATATATATATATGTACAGAGAGAGAGAGAGAGAGAGAGAGAGAGAGAGAGAGAGAGAGAGAGAGAGAGAGAGAGAGAGAGAGAGCGATAAGTCCGTATTGGCTTGCATGAGGCAATTCTAGTTGTCACGAAGTTCTGCCCATTGCAGGACTCAATCTCTTATGTCGCCTGATAGCGATGTTTAATTGGAACTCAATAAGAGTTGGGGAAACAATGGGTGGGGGGGGGTGTAAGGGAGGGGGAGTCCAAATAAAATATTGTCTCCTCTGCTTGCAATGTAGCTAGTGTTGCATCTAGGAGAGACATATCTGATATGCAGTGCAATAAAACGAATGTAATACAGAGACGCTTTTGTGTAAGTTTTTCTTTTATTATGAGATTTTAAGGCCTCTTTTCAGCACTTATACGCCAGTGAAATATTAAGAATTTCATACAATGCTCTTTGACTAGGCAATAAAGTTATAAAATGAAATGTAAAGTGAAACGTAAAATGAAACATACTAATATCAAAGCGGAGAATCTATGACTTGAACAGGCTGTTATTATAATTCCTTATCAGTCTTAATGATGCTAAAACTCGTCAGTAATTTTCCTCCTTTTCCATGAATATCAAATTGTATTGAAACTTCTCTAACAAATTTCATCAATAATAGCTTAATCAGAGCTTAGAAATTACTAATTTCATTGAATTGAAATGAGTTTTCCAATTCATCGTATATAATCTCCTGAAAATATATTAATAATGAACGTCAAATAAAAAAAAAGTATTATTTTTAAGAATTCTCATTTCCTTATAAATCTATCTTTGCAATGTAAAAAGGGCAAATATATGGTCATGGAAAATTCATAAATCTAGGGGTAAAAAGGCGGTGGCAGATAACGGCCAAATATTTATATTAATTGCAATAAATGTACGCAAAGCTTAGCAGAATTTATTTCATCCTTCCTGGAAGCTGTTTGAACAAAAAAGGCTAGAATATATTTTTAGTTTTTTGGTTAGCTTATATAACTCCTATTGTATAAGATTGCATATGAATATATTCATTTTTTGGTCAGAAAAAGTGAAGACAAACTCGTGCACTTATACCGTATATATATATATATATATATATATATATATATATATATATATATATATATATATATATATATATATATATATATATACATATATATATATATATATATATAAATATATATATATATATATATATATATATATATACATATACATATATATATATATATATATATATATATATATATATATATATATATATAAATAAATACAGTTATATATATATATATATATATATATACATATATATATATATATATATATATATATATATATATATATATATACATTATATACATACATTATTTGTTTATTTATATATATGTATATATATATATATATATATATATATATATATATATATATATATATAATGTATATACGTATGCATGCATTTAAGTATGTATGCATTTAAAACCTCAACTTTTTAGAATTTCAAATTCCAGAAACAACAGATTTTGTCTATTTCATGTCCCACATCTTTTTTTGCCATTGTTGCTAGTGCAAGTAGGGACTCTGTCGGCAAGCAATCTGTCGAAAGTTTCTTATTTACTCTGATAATGATAAGTGAGAAAATATGGTATAGGAATTGTCATGATGAAAATTCATATCAGAAAAGGATAGCAATATAAAACGGAGGGCTGGTTTAAGCAACATTTTTCATAATCGCTGCTCCTGGTAAAGGCAAATTTAAAATGAAGACCGAATTTCCAGAACATTACACAACGAGACTATACCCCATTATTTCTGTGACTAGATTGTTTATCTAAGCAAAGCATGATATTTTTTTAGTCTCATTTATAATTGCAACAGTCTATATAATGTAACTATCAACTTCATAAAGGTAACATTCATGAAGTTTACCTCACTCAAGGAAGAGAAGATATCACATTCCCTGGGGTGACCGGGTTACGATTTATATTCCACCATATTATATTTGTTCGTCTCATTTATGATTTGAATAATCTTTATGAAGTAACCATCACCTACCTTGGATGATGGGATTATATCTTCCCCCATAATCACGACAGCAAAACTGCACCTACTTGTCCGAGACCGAAAGGGATTTACATTAGGATCCGGAAGATTATTTTTACAATGCTGTGCATAGTTCAAGGGAGGATTTTACATTTTGAAATGAATGTAACTTTTTTGTCTACTATCTACATTTTATTGTTTTTTTTTCGTTATAAATATTATATTTTCTCAATGATAATACATTCGTTAACGAGAGAGAGAGAGAGAGAGAGAGAGAGAGAGAGAGAGAGAGAGAGAGAGAGAGAGAGAGAGAGAGAGAGAGAGAGAGAGAGAGAGAGAGAGAGAGAGCGATAAGTCCGTATTGGCTTGCATGAGGCAATTCTAGTTGTCACGAAGTTCTGCCCATTGCAGGACTCAATCTCTTATGTCGCCTGATAGCGATGTTTAATTGGAACTCAATAAGAGTTGGGGAAACATGGGGTGGGGGGGGGGGGGTGTAAGGGAGGGGGAGTCCAAATAAAATATTGTCTCCTCTGCTTGCAATGTAGCTAGTGTTGCATCTAGGAGAGACATATCTGATATGCAGTGCAATAAAACGAATGTAATACAGAGACGCTTTTGTGTAAGTTTTTCTTTTATTATGAGATTTTAAGGCCTCTTTTCAGCACTTATACGCCAGTGAAATATTAAGAATTTCATACAATGCTCTTTGACTAGGCAATAAAGTTATAAAATGAAATGTAAAGTGAAACGTAAAATGAAACATACTAATATCAAAGCGGAGAATCTATGACTTGAACAGGCTGTTATTATAATTCCTTATCAGTCTTAATGATGCTAAAACTCGTCAGTAATTTTCCTCCTTTTCCATGAATATCAAATTGTATTGAAACTTCTCTAACAAATTTCATCAATAATAGCTTAATCAGAGCTTAGAAATTACTAATTTCATTGAATTGAAATGAGTTTTCCAATTCATCGTATATAATCTCCTGAAAATATATTAATAATGAACGTCAAATAAAAAAAAAGTATTATTTTTAAGAATTCTCATTTCCTTATAAATCTATCTTTGCAATGTAAAAAGGGCAAATATATGGTCATGGAAAATTCATAAATCTAGGGGTAAAAAGGCGGTGGCAGATAACGGCCAAATATTTATATTAATTGCAATAAATGTACGCAAAGCTTAGCAGAATTTATTTCATCCTTCCTGGAAGCTGTTTGAACAAAAAAGGCTAGAATATATTTTTAGTTTTTTGGTTAGCTTATATAACTCCTATTGTATAAGATTGCATAGGAATATATTCATTTTTTGGTCAGAAAAAGTGAAGACAAACTCGTGCACTTATACCGTATATATATATATATATATATATATATATATATATATATATATATATATATATATATATATATACATATATATATATATATATATATATATATATATATATATATATAAATATAAATATATATATATATATATATATATATATATATATTTATATATATATACATATACATATATATATATATATATATATATATATATATATATATATAAATAAATACAGTTATATATATATATATATATATATATATATATATATATATATATATACATATATATATATATATATATATATATATATATATATATATATATATATACATTATATACATACATTATTTGTTTATTTATATATATGTATATATATATATATATATATATATATATATATATATATATATATATATATATATATATATATATATAATGTATATACGTATGCATGCATTTAAGTATGTATGCATTTAAAACCTCAACTTTTTAGAATTTCAAATTCCAGAAACAACAGATTTTGTCTATTTCATGTCCCACATCTTTTTTTGCCATTGTTGCTAGTGCAAGTAGGGACTCTGTCGGCAAGCAATCTGTCGAAAGTTTCTTATTTACTCTGATAATGATAAGTGAGAAAATATGGTATAGGAATTGTCATGATGAAAATTCATATCAGAAAAGGATAGCAATATAAAACGGAGGGCTGGTTTAAGCAACATTTTTCATAATCGCTGCTCCTGGTAAAGGCAAATTTAAAATGAAGACCGAATTTCCAGAACATTACACAACGAGACTATACCCCATTATTTCTGTGACTAGATTGTTTATCTAAGCAAAGCATGATATTTTTTTAGTCTCATTTATAATTGCAACAGTCTATATAATGTAACTATCAACTTCATAAAGGTAACATTCATGAAGTTTACCTCACTCAAGGAAGAGAAGATATCACATTCCCTGGGGTGACCGGGTTACGATTTATATTCCACCATATTATATTTGTTCGTCTCATTTATGATTTGAATAATCTTTATGAAGTAACCATCACCTACCTTGGATGATGGGATTATATCTTCCCCCATAATCACGACAGCAAAACTGCACCTACTTGTCCGAGACCGAAAGGGATTTACATTAGGATCCGGAAGATTATTTTTACAATGCTGTGCATAGTTCAAGGGAGGATTTTACATTTTGAAATGAATGTAACTTTTTTGTCTACTATCTACATTTTATTGTTTTTTTTTCGTTATAAATATTATATTTTCTCAATGATAATACATTCGTTAACGTATTATTAATGAGAATATGTTCCTACTAGAAATGTATGTTTCCAAAATAAGACATTAGCAAAAATATTAATTGTTCCTGATAAAGAAAATTAAAGTCAGAATTTCTATAACAATAATCCAGGAGAATACAACCCATTATTTCCGTAATTATTTATGTGAAAAGGTCCTGATTATAAGCAAAGCATAATGCACTTGTTCGTCTCATTTATGATTTCAACAGTCGATAATATTGTAAGTATAAAATAGAAAACAGTAACATCTTTCATTTATTAAACCTCAAACTACGAAGTAAAACACTATAATTTATAGAATGACCTGATTATGTATTCCACCATATTCATATGACACCAAAACTGTACCTGCAAACACACACACACACACACATATATATATATATATATATATATATATATATATATATATATATATGCATATATATATATATATATATATATATATATATATATATATATATATATACACACACACATATATATATATATATATATATATATATATATATATATATATATATATATATACACACACACATATATATATATATATATATATATATATATATATATATATATATATATATATATCCCACCATCGCCAATCCACACTGGGCAGTCTGGTGATGTGAAGTGGCCAAAATCCACACATGAATAAGGACATATCTGAGGAATTTGGCTGCATTTGTTGGTTGTTGTAATTTATATATATATATATATATATATATATATATATATATATATACATATATATATATATGTATATATATATATATATATATATATATATATATATATATATATATACATATATATATGTATATATATATATATATATATATATATATATATATATATATATGTGTGTGTGTGTGTGTCTGTGCGTGTGTGTGTCTGTATATATATATATGTATATATATATATATATATATATATATATATATATATATATATATATATATATATATATATATATATATATATATGTATATTTATATATATGTGTGTCTGTGCGTGTGAGTGTCTGTATATATATATATATATATATATATATATATATATATATATATGTATATATATATATATATATATATATATATATATATATATATATATACATATATATATATATATATATATATATATATATATATATATATACCTGGCTTTCACAATATCTTTTGGGGAGTTGATACTTTCATTAATATTTATTCACATCACAAGGTTTTTTGGCCATATATCTATATAGTCCAAGAGCTAGCAGCCATTTATTTACCGGAGATGACCAAAATTCTAGAGGGTATTTTTGGAAAGGGTCTGTCATGGGACATCCAAAAATGGGTATCTTTAAGTTGGGCAAGGGTGGGTGTGGATTTTATTAACCCCTTTTGTCCAAAAACGGACTTTTCATATTTTGGCAAAATATGGGGGTAGGGGAAAGTAAATTGGCTGCAGCTCCTCGCACACTGGGCCTAGAGTAAAGAACTATATACCAAAATGGTGCTATTTATCTGTAGATTTATTTCATATAAAAAACATTATTTAATTATTATTGGGGGTCACCAAAGGTCAAAAGGTCAAGGTCAGCCCTTTGAAATGCTGATTTTGGGTTTTAGCTGTATTTTGGCTAAATAAGACATCAAAATTTGCCCAAGGTTTACTAAATATGAATAGAATTTAAAGAAGAGACATAAATAAAGTTTTTTGAAGAAAATGGGATCTATTCCAGCAATATGACGGATATGACAACAGTCATCATTAAACGGTTACTTTGAAATTCACTCGTCAAACCGTTTCAAATTTAGTTGATAGATGGTTCACCTATATTACTGAGATCTGTTTTATTGACTGTGTGTGTGCACCTGTTTTGTCTTTTAAACATTATAAAAACAGCCTCTACATTGTGTTCTAACATCCTTGAAATTTTGTAAGTGTGCACCCGAATTGCCCCTGTCCTTGTCACTTGATGATTTTAAGAAAGGGAAGTAGAAATTCCAGACCTTCTTCATTTGTTTTTTTACCACACTTCTCTGTGGCTTGCAGAATAAAGATAAGCCTAGTGAACCAATAAAATGAAGGGTAGTCTCACTATCCCAGGATGTTATTTTCTGTACCAGCCAGGGAAAAGTAAAACCATCCAATCATCTTTATCTGGGAGTCGGAATGAAAAGCCTCACAGGTAGTCGCAGAGTTGTGGAAATTCTTAATCACTTGGGTCATGCGGTAAGTTATCCCACAGCTGAATCAATTGAGATGGATATAACGTCAAAAATCACAGCAGAAGGGCAGCTTTTACATGATTTGCTCTTACCTCAAGTTGGTCTCTCCATAGGTCTTGATTGGGATAATTATGACGAGCTGACAGAAACCCTATCTGGCAAAGACACTATTCATGACACCGTTGGGATATGCTACCAGAATAGGCCTGCTGAAGGGGGGTGCAAGGTGCTCAGGCCAAAGGGACCACGAATACTGATGCAACTACTGACCAAGTACCTGTGAAAAGACGACGAATATTTGATGCGCCTCAGCGACAAATCATGCCATATAAAAGAAAGCCACTGTCGAAGTTCGAATTTGAAAAATATTCACAAGATCCACAATCCAGCCTGGAGATAGCAAAGAAAATGGATATCATCTGGTAAATATGCTGCTGCCTGATGTCCAGCACTCTTATGTGGCGTGGCTTGAATTTCTTGGTCACAGGGGACAGACTCCCTTTGCAGCAGATTCGGTATACTGTATGGAAAATATTGAACTGCCACCAACAAGATTGGATGTAGTTAAAGAAACTTTGGTCAGGTCTCAAACGGTTGTGTGAGAGTGCGGTGAGGCATATGCTATAATGACTTATGACCTTGCTATCGCAAAACCTGCACTCCAGATCCAAGCACAAGAATCCCCTCTTTTTGACAATATCTTTGTTTGTTTTGGTGCATTTCATATTTCCAAGGCCTATTTCAGAGCATTAGGTTATAATGTTGAATCGTCTGGTTGTACCGAGGTTCTTTGCTCGGCTGATGTGTTGGTTCATGGTCCAGTAGGAGGGTTCATTGGTGGAAAAGATTTTAACAGATGCAAGCGTATCCACCCCCTGTTTGCACTTGCCTTGCAGATTCTGCATTTTAAACAATTAATTTTAGAAGGTGGAATACCTGATGAATGCATGGCGTTGTTGAATTCATTTTCTGCAGACCCATCACCCCAATCACTTTTGACATTATTGGAGTCCACTGCAATTTGTAATTTGGTGGAGAGATATGGTGAATTCTGTGATCAGACTCGTCAGGGTCATCATGGCTCTACTGCTAGGTTCTGGTTTCTCTACATAGATCTTGTTCATATATTCATGCTTTATGACAGGGCTAGCAGGACAAATGACCTACACCTCTACATCTATGCTTTAGGCTCAATGATTCCTATATTCTTTGCAACTCACAAGCCAAACTATGCCCGTTAAATGTCATTGTATCAACTCAATCTGCTCAATATGAAAATGACACATCCTGGAATCAAGCCAAGTTTTGAAGCAGGTGCACTCTCTGTGCGGAGAACTAGGAATACCTTTTCCAGAAGAGCAGTTGCTATTACCTTACAGCAAGCTGTGAATAGGGATGCTGCATCCAGTCAAAAGGGTATTGCTGCATTTACACAGAATGTTGCAATCCGTTAGAGGTGGACAGTGACAAGATCTTTTAGGGGAGCAATTGTGAGTTGTCTCCTGGAAATGATTAGAATCACACTGATTGGTTGATGATGCAATACAGGAACTAAAGCCATCAAGGATGGCCAAAGACAATGCAGACCTTAAAAGCACGATCACAGAGGTGGAGAACACTCTAAATCCATTCCCTGTTAATGATGATACTCTGTATTGCCTAAACACTGGCAAAGCTGCCTCGGATGGTGTGGAAGACAGACTTCTGCAGTCAAAAGACACTGGATCTACCTGGTATCAAGTTTTTGTTAATGAATGTAATGTAGATGGTGGGCGTTTTGGACGGGCTGTTAAGCGAAGAAATGTGATGAATGTCACACAGGATGTAGTAAAAGTTAAATTCACCACAAAGGACAAACAGATCAAGGAAGCAAAATGCACCAGAGACATATTTTGAGGGCTGCTGTATTTGTCAGTAACACAAGAACTTGATCTCAGTATTGTCCTGTCCTACCCTCTCACTCCAGTTCCTTTCTTACTGTGTCATATAACCGGTGATATGAACAAGACGTCATAGAGCACATTAATGGAAAAATTAGAAGCAATGGGAACCTTGAATGCCATACCAGACAGGACTGATGTCTATATTATTCATGCTATGTTCTTCTTCCGTACGCTTGACATGGCATCCACCTATGGGGGGATGGCAATGTCCATTTTGAAATAAGCTTGTAGCACTGATGAAATTGTACACATAGTCTGTGACACATATACTAATGGGTCAAGTATCAAGGACATTGAACATAACTTGTGTGGTAGGACACCCACTACCTACATAAATCACTGGCTCGTCACGGAAAAAAACACCAGATCTCAACACGGCTTGGAGTACATCACAATGCAAAATAGAGTTTTTGGCCTTCTTGAAGGATGAATGGTCATCAGATAGATATGCATCGACTCTCAAGGGACATCAGGTCTACGTAGCAGTGGAACATGAATGCTATCTTTACACTTCAACAAGTGGAACTGTCAACACGATCCTGGTTCATGAGCTTCAGTGCAGGCATGAAGAAGCCGATACACGGTTACTGTACTATGCAAACTTTGTTGCTGTTAACCATGATGCGTCTCCAGTGATTGTCATTCGCAGTAACGACACTGACGTCTTCATCCTCATTCTCTACCATGCTACTATGAGATTCAGGGCTTCTGTAACACGGTTTTTTGGACTTTGCTCCTTATCAAAGCATCGGATGTAGCTGAAAGTTGACATATGTATATTTTACAACCACACACCATTTTTTTCAGCATTATCAATAACCTAAACCCGATAGTTTTAATTTTTATAGAGTAAAAATGCTCTAGCCGACGCCATGGCCAGTGATAACGAGCCAAGAGTTGAAAACATTCATTACGTAAGCAATGTAAACACCTTTTGACAAAATTTTGCCCCACCCATCCACCAGACCCCATTCACCTTGTTCCATCGGCTCTGAAACCCATAACAGTCAAGAATAGCTAACAGGATTTGGAATTGCCCCCGTGGTTGCAAAACTGCATTTGTCTTACGACTTGCAACTTTATACAGTCAAGAGAAAGCCCGTGGCCATATTTACTATAGTCTGAATAGGTAATTATTCAGTTTCAGTTTAAATCCAATGTTTATGGTCTGATTTGTATTTAGCGTAACATGATTATAATACTTGTAATGTCATACAGGCTTTAGAACAATTCCATTAACTATTCACTATGCCACCAAGAGAGAGAGAAAGAGAGAGATTGTATGTAAACAGTCTTTATATAACTATTTTTGTTAAAATAAGAATTTTGTGCTAAACTCTCCATCAGACCAACGGATCATCCGATATAATTTTTTTTCTTCTTCTTAGGCCATATGACCGTGTTGGCTGTTTTGGGCATGACTGCATTTTGTAGATAAATCAGGAATAGTTTTAGGAGATTTATTTGTACATCTAATGGGAATTTATAGAAGTAAAGTGAACATAATTCATTTATCCTTTAAAATAATTACTACATGTAGCAAAACAAATAGTAGTAAAGATGATAATGCAATGAAGGAATGATACAATACTTTATCTTTAGCTTCAACATCGGTAATAACATACCCAGTTGCCACAATTTGTCAGCTTAATGAAATAACCTATCATCTAATGTTTAACTCAATTTCTGAGGAGGCCATGGCTTATTGCACAGTGAAAAAACATGACAAAGACTTTATGAATGGTGGAACGATACATAAATGTGGGTGGGGTATCTGTGCTAGCGTAGTAATACTACTGTAGCAGTAATGCCGCAACAGTAGTATACATGAATTAAACGTTTAGGCCAACTACTGGGATCCTTGAGGATCATTTAGCACTTCTTACAACTACTCGAGAAATGAGTTTTTATAGCCAGAATTTAAATTTTCTGATCCAACAATGCCCATGGTAGCCTTCAGTGTTATCCTGAATTATAACGAGGCCAAAGTGGGTGGAGCCTCATGAAGTCATCATTCTGACAATAATTATTGGTGAAGGTTTAAAGCTAAAATACGGTGTCGGCTATTTTTTTTTTTAAAGTAAATAGGTAGGTAGATAGACAATAAATAAAAATTGCTTGACATTGGATATAGCAGTTATCAAATCAAGCTTGTCTACTACGTTTTTGAAAATTACCAACTATTCCCTACACTTTGTCAATCCGATTGTGATCTATAAAGTAGACTGTAATTTCTTAGGAAACTTATTTTGGGAGTTAGACTAATGATCGAAGTGTTTTTGTATTTATTAACATATTTTGTTGGTTTGTTCATTATGACAGTTATCAGTGGAGAGGTTTCAGAGTTCATAAAGGTGTACTGCTTTGCTTTTATTTAAACTTTTGTGTCAATGTTGGCAGAGGTATAGCCTTCGTTACGTATAGCCAATCATCGATCGAGAAAGAGAGAAGAAATGCCGTCATAAGTTACGTAACGAGTGCGTTCGAAACCTTTTCTCTGAGTAAGTTGGCCCGTCTTCAAAAAACGTCACTTTTACATTATAAGTACCAAATTTACTCAACCTACGTAATGCAGAATATAGTCAAAATTTATGTGTAGATATAATGTGCATTCTGAATAAGCGTTATATCTATGAAATTCATAGATAAAAAATTATTGCGAAAAAACCGTGTTACAGAGGCTCTGAATCTCATAGTAGGTTCCTTAATGCACAGATTTGTATGGATGCTGGCTTGAGTTCTAGAAATTCCAGGCATTTCATATATATGTCACAACTTGCAACCAAACTGACCGGACCTATATGCGATGCTCTACCAAGCTTCCGTGCTCTAACAGGCTGTGATTATACAGCCTCTTTTATGAGAAAAGCAAAGTGGAAGCCATTTGAAATAATGAGAAACAACCCTAGGTTCACATCAGCAATTAGTCACCTTGGAGACTCAAATGTCATCGATCCAGATGTTGCTGCTGTAGTTGAAGAGTACTTGTGCATTGTCTATGCAGTTTGGAACCTAACAAGTATTGATGAAGCCAGGCTTCAACTTTACCGCAAGTTGTATGCCCTAAAGAAGGAAACTGATCCATTGGATAAAATCAAAACTACAGACCCCTGTTGTCTTCCTCCTTGCCAAAGAGTGTAGCAACAGAAGTTGCTAAGAACTAAATTTGTTGCACACGTATTGAGGAATGCAAGGAAGCCGATCTAGTCTCATTTGGTCCTGAAGGACATGGCTGGAAAGTCCAGAATGGCAGATTGATGGTTGTCTAGTTCACTGGCTCAAATACCCCTGACAAGTTAACCGTTGTAGAATCTGATGTACAGGAAGAAGATGATAATGATGATGATGATGATAATGAAAGTGACACTGAGAGCAGCCATTCCTCGAATGAAGAAAAGAGAATAGATTTTTAGAAAGTCCATATTAGCAATATAGCTGGAATAGATTCTACATTCTTCAAAAAACTTTATTTGTATCTCTTTTTTATATTTTACGCACATTTTGTAAACCTTTAGCAAATTTTGATGTCTTATTTAGCAAAAATACAACTAAAACCCAAATCTGGAATTTCAAATGGCTGATCTTGACCTTTTGACCCCTGGTGACCTCTAATGATAAATTAACTATTTTAGTTTGATATTAAATAAATCTACTCATTAATAACATCATTTTGGTATATAGTTCTTTATTCTAGGCCCAGTGTGAGAGGAGCTGCAGCCAATTTACTTTCCCCTACCCACATATTTTGCCGAGAAATGAAAAGTCCATTTTCGGACAAAAGTGGTTAATAAAATCCACACCCACCACTGCCCAACTTAAAGATACCCTTTTTTGGATGTCCCACGGTAGACCCTTTTCCAAAAATACCTACTAGAATTTTGGTCATCTCCGGTAAATAAATGGCTGCTAGCTCTCGCTCTAATAAGGAACTATATTGATATATAAATATCTATGTTAAATTATCCAAAGGAATTCTTGGAAATGATATGAGAATATCAAGTTATCTTAAATAGTTCTAAAACAACTACTTGATTTCAGTAAAACTCAAAGAAATTCAGAAAAAAAATCAGTTGTAGGTAGTTGAGCCATAATATTTTTTGCATACGCCTCTGAACATCAGAAAAGAAACGTTATCAAAATATGAAATATAATCTGGGTCAAGAAAACAACATTGAATAGTGCCTTTGAAGCAAAGAAGTAATCATAGCGGGTGAAATTGGAGAAATGCAATCGTATGATGTCTTAGCAAAATTGTCGTTGAAAGTAACACTACTGTCGACTTAGGTGCTATATTTACATCGTGGTTCATTTACATATTATTCTATCTCTGACTGTTTCCTTATCTAATTTCCACGTTAGATAATAAAACCATCTGTTGCTTAGGACAATTAAATGTTTATTTGTTCCATTAACCATTCCACAGCTGGGAGTAACTGCACATTAGACAAAATAAATTTATCTGGTAGTCAGCAGTGAGATTTAAAGCATCTCGAAAAAGATATATCGCTCTCTCAAAACTGTTCAACAACTGAATAATTCTGTTCTCAAAAGGAAAACGCTCAGTTACAAAGGAAAGATAAATTTATTTTTTGTCATTGACCAAGGAAGAAAAATTAACTTATTATTTATATACTCCTGGCTAATATCGTTCCTCGTTTTATCTTTAGATGTTGATCATTCAAGGAGATCATAGAACAGAATCTGTTCATCCAGACCTCATAAAGTAGGCTAAATATATCGCCGGTAGAAAGTGTGTATAAATAAACACATATACACACATGTACCCCGAAGAAGTGGACATAATACACGAAAGCGCTTGGTATTTGTTTTTACACTTTCTTGTTTCATGTGGATTTTATACTTAAATATTTGTCACGTTTAGTTTCTTGGTTAACAAGTTATATATATATATATATATATATATATATATATATATATATATATATATATATATATATATACATATATATATATATATATATATATATATATATATATATATATATGTATATATATATATATATATATATATATATATATATATATATATATATATATAGATATATATATATATATATATATATATATATATATATATGTATATATATATATATATATATATATATATATATATATATATATATATATATATATATATATATATATAAGTATATATAATTTATATATACGCAAAAGCCAGTAGGGAATAATAAAAAGCTTTAGTACCAAGCGCTTTCGTGTATTTTTAATACACTTCTTCAGGGTACAATGAA
>NC_090742.1:137100847-137110847 GCF_036898095.1 Palaemon carinicauda | reverse complement strand
GGTAAATTCCTCGCTCACAACTATGTTATACATTCTTGATGGAGATGCGTTTGTGCTCCGAACAACAATGGCTTGATTCTTTTCCTATGGTGGAGTTCAACATGTTTTAAAGCTAAAGGTTAATGCTCCCGGGATGAGCGCTTCCATACTCGATAGTTAGTACATTTTCTCTTGCTAGCTTTTAACTCTGTTTATTCTAGTTTCCTTTCATTAGTATAACTATATCATCTATATCACACATATACTTATTCTACATTCACTGTTATGGTGAATACATATGGGAATGTTTAATAATGTTACCTATTGCTCTTTCCCTATCCGATTATTATAAATCAAAAACAATTCCCTGTAGTTATATCATACGAATACTACAACTCAATTATAAAAAAATTAAGCAGTTCATAGTTTTTACTCACAGATTGAATATTATTATTATTATCATTATTATTATTATTATTATTATTATTATTATTATTATCATCAACATAATTATTATTATTATTATTATTATTATTATTATTATTATTGTTGTTGTTGTTGTTGTTGTTGTTGTTGTTACTTGCTAAACTACAACTCTAGTTGGAGAAGCAGGATGCTATAGGCCCATTTTCTATAACGAGGCGCATGTGGTGCCCTTTTAGCCCGGAAAAGTTTCCTAATAGCTGATATGTTAGAATCATTTTGTGCAACCAATCAGCTAGTAGGAAACTTTCCCGAACCAATAGGGCACCCCTGAAAGTCAGTGCATATGTGCCTCATTAAAAAAATGTTGCGAAATATGAAAATACTAGAACAACAATGACACTGATTTAATATATTTAGAGATTTCCGAATTCATGGAATCCACGTCACAAATGCCATAAAGATTTGGAAATAAAATAATTTTTGGAGGTGATCCTCTTAAAAACTAATGTTCATTTGCATATTTATGAACAGTATGTCTGTTCATGCTTATCTTTTAGAATAAAAGTAAAGGAAATACGTGGAATGTATTTGCGATAAAAAAGAGAAAACAACTTCACTTGCAATTCCTTTATATTTATAACTATAAATTATCTCAGATGTAGTTACAAATTGTTTATGAATATATTTTCCCGCAGCTGAAGATAAAAATATGTTTTGTCCATAAATCTCTGTAAATTCTGCATAGATATTCACTAACACCAAATTATGATTAATATGTTTCATGGTATGACATGTATCCTTAGTAAAATTTCGTAGAATAACAGTATTGTTACATTCCGAAAGGCATAATAAAACAGATTCCTCTGGCTCCCACCCCCTTTACATCAAACGAGTTTTACTTTAGCGCCAATAGATGGCCTCAGAGGTACCTTGTCCAAACTAAATATTGTCAATTATTTGACGACCACGTGTGTCCAAAAGTTTGCTAGGAAGGTAGAGGCTAGAGAATTGGTAGTTGGTGAATTGTCAAATGATCGTTTCCTTATTAGGAAAGGATATTCTTATCAGAAAATGGTGTACATTTTTCACATGCAATCGGAAGAAATCTGAGTTTACCTATGAAAGTGTTTAGTATTTCCTCTCTTCATCAGAACACAAGAATAATAAGTCATATCCCTGTACAAGTGACTAAGGTAACAATTATCAGCATAGTTAAGGTTAGTGGGACGAGTTTGGAACAGCGCTGCCAAATGGAATTTCCATAAATGGTGAATATCATAGTTCATCACAGGTTCGAATAATTTTAGGACAAATAGTTATATGCCAGAAGGTGCAAGACTAGGGCGTAATTTGATGCTCTTATAATCAGCGTAATCAACATAGACAAATCGAACAATGAAAAAGAGATTGGTCACATTTCTGTGTCTTCGCCAACTACTGACTGTGTTGCGTCATACACTTGCGAATTTGTGTTTCATAATGAGGGTGTTATAAGATAACCTATCATAGATATCCTTAGTAAATGTATGTGCTGTATGTATGTCAGTAAAGCTGTTTCTTGGTTCAATATAGGTTACAAGAATCCATTGGTATACAGATATATATATATGTGTATATATATATATATATATATATATATATATATATATATATATATATATATATATATATATATATTTATTTATTTATTTAAAACATTAATGATTTCCATTACCAGTAAAGGCCACGGTCTTCATAAGTCAATGATAAGTCAATCGTGAATATAAAATCATCTGAATCTGACAGATCGGAGAGAGGGAGAGAGAGAGAGAGAGAGAGAGAGAGAGAGAGAGAGAGAGAGAGAGAGAGAGAGAGAGAGAGAGAGAGAGAGGGGGGGGGGGGAGAGAGTAGGCCACCTACTAGACATGGATGCTTATGATCTCTGCAAATGAATCAGAGGAGACGGGGTATACCTATAACAAGAAGAGCCAATATTCATTTATACAGGTGAAGTATGGCTATTGCATCAGACTATTAAAAATTTATGACAATTATTTGTTAACATTGATTTTTATTAGTTCATATATTGATCGTGATGTTTTTAAGGAATTTGGTGCTTGGCATTGAGTTAAAGATGATAGTTTTGGAAAGACGGTAATGATATAATGTCTCCGGGATATAATGATATAATGTCTCCGGGATTAATGAGAATATAGATAAGGATATAATGTCTCCGGGATTAATGAGAATATAGATAATGATATAATGTCTCCGGGATTAATGAGAATATAGATAATGATATAATGTCTCCGGGATTAATGAGAATATAGATAATGATATAATGTCTCCGGGATTAATGAGAATATAAATAAAATTTCACTCTATAAAAAAGTTTTTTTCGAAGGAAGGATTTTTTTTTTTCTGCAACGATATGAAAGTCAGTTTAAATCATTACCAATAGATCACAGTAAAGGTTTCCCTTTTCCAAATTTTTGATTTGATAGAAAGGTTAACTAAGATGATAGGTTGTTGGATGTCAAGAAAGGATAACCGAGATTTTTTTTTTCAAACAAAGTATTAAAAAGGTTTCTCAAGTAAGTTACAAATACCCCATGATCGATAGAAATGGGAATAAAGGTTAGGATAGTCTAAATGGTAAAATTTTTATCCTTATTTCTATCGGTCATTGGATCGAGTTCTTAGTCGGGCAGAAATGTCTATCATTAAAAATTTCCGTAAGCGTTTGAGATCTCAAGGCAGAGTAAATTCGACATTAAGGGGTATTTTAAAAACAATACACACACACACACATATATATATATATATATATATATATATATATATATATATATATATATATATATATATATATATGTATGTATATATATATACATATATATATATATATATATATATATATATATATATATATATATATATATATATATATATGTATATGTATATTTGGGCTTAAGCCATGTCGTCCTGATGGAAGTTCCTAAAGTAGCTTCCTAAGGGATATATGTTATACTACAGTTCAGGTTCCATCATTCTAACGCCTGGAGCGAATATCCTTAAAATTTTTCTCAAGGATATCGCATAATATCAGAGGACGTATTCTTGACACGCGACATAGCAATCTGCACCACTAATGGCGGACATTCCTAATTTTGTAGTGATTTCGCTCAGTGGTGTTCCCTGTTGATCTAACTTTTCGATCGATTTCCAAGGATTTTTATTATGCATTCTCCAACTTCTTTCGCCTTCGGAAAGTTGAGTATTGGGTCTTTACAATGGATAATTTTTAGCTCCTGTTTCACAGTTAAATTTGAGTATTTTATTGTGTTTAGAGCTAGCCTGTACTGGAGGTGCTATGAGCGCTGTCGTCCGTTGGGCATGTTATTTAGTTAGCAGAACGACTTCCCGGTTTTTAATAGCATTATATATCATTAATTAATTATTTAATTATGTAAGCTATTTAGGCAATATATTCTTGTAAAGATATTTACATTGTGCATATTTTTCCTTTCCATGTCGATCGTATAGTTAGAGTCTTGGAGTGTGAGGTAACCGGGATCTTGTCTCGCCTAGGTAACCTAACCTAGGCGTGTTATTATATGTTTAGACATTCCCTGGTTACCCTTGTGTTTGGTGATTTCAATTAAGAAAAGATAGTTATCTCTTAAAATTGGATGAAACTTACACCTCTCTAAAAAGGGAGATTTAAGGGTAATCCATTTTCCCTCTGAGTGTAGCCTTAGGCTACAACCTTAGCGGGTCGGCCTCGAATTTTTAATCCAGGCATGACTTTCCTACGGTTTTTTCTGCCCTTCCCCTGTAAACCGCAGATGCAGGTTTTTGGGGTTTTAGCCAGAATCTCAGAGTATTTAGTCTGTGGTTGGTAGCTGCCTGGCAAGATGACTAGAGTTCTTTTGCTATGTTAGGCTATTGACTTAGGAGGCTAGACCTCCCTAGGCCACTCCTGAAGGGTCTGTACGATATGACCCTTCTCCCTGTGACCTAGCAAACTAGTCCTGTGTTAGTGGACCCTAGGCTGAAGAATAGAATTCTTCTACTGCTTAGGGGACACTGGCACTAGAACCCCGTTTCCTTACCATTTAGAGGTGGTGGCGAGGGTGCCACCAACTTCTTAATCGTGTTAATCTAAGCCTAGGCTAAGGAATAGAATTCTTTAGCTACATGTGATAGTTCTAATACAGGAACGGAGTTTGTTAGGTGGGGCAGGACAGGCTACGGCCGGCTCCTGCTGTACCTTTCACAGGACCCTCTTTTCCCTTCCTTTCTCTCCCTTTATGTTGGCGAATCCCGGCAACCTTACTGTTGTGGGTGGGTTGCCGGGATCGACCAGACTCCTCCTCTTTAACAGTTGACAGCTGCCGGCCGGCAGTCATGATAGCTGCCGGCCGGCAGTCTTAACATCTGTCGGCTGGCAGTAATGACAGCTGTGAGCTGCCGGTCATTTTAGTTGCCGGCCGGCAGTAATGGCTACTGCCGGCCGGCAGTCATGGCTGCTGCCGTCCAGCAGTCATGGTGACTGCTGGCAGGCAACCAGGGCAGCTGCTGGCCATGTTGGCTGTGAGTGGGAAGACCTTTCTGTTTCCAAAGGTTCATCAGTTCTTTCTTGAACTGCTAGAAAAAGTGGCTGCTGCCGGGATGCTGCCTACCAGGCCGGCACAGAAGGGTGCTTACTCAACCGGCAGCACGCCGACTGTACTGATACTGCTGGCCGGCACTTTACACAGATCCTTGCCGGCGACAGTACTGTAGCTGGATGGAAGCTTGAATATTATATTCTCCCCTTCCATTTGAACCTTCTTCCTGTATATATACACAGTATTAGGTAGCCTGTTCTCCATGCTATCTCTCTTTCTTTTAGCTAGCAGGCTAGATGTTCTGGCATTAGCTAGCTATGCCGACGACATGCTGGCTGAACTACAATATATGTTTATACAGGTAGTTAGTATTTTTGCAGTATAGGATATACTACAAATAGAAAGCTTCTGTATATATTATACTGGTAGTGTTTTCCAATATATTTTGAATATCCTACCCAAGTATTTGTGGAACCCAATCTCATATTGAAAGAATTTAATTCATCAATATTCTGATTAGAAATCAATCTTCAGATTACCCTGCAATATTAAAATTTTAAGGACTGGAGGTTACACTCCTAACCCTTAAAGGGCAGAGCCATTATCCTCGAGTCTCCATGATCAGGAAACTCTATGTTTTAATTTTGTAAGGGGGTCACAGCAAATTAGTTGGGTGGGATGCACAAATATATGTCTTTCCTTTCCCCAGTCCAGTTGGCATCATGCCAGCTGGACCATACAGTCAGTTCCTTGCCAAAAAGGCAACACATTGGCTGGATCACACTATATATAATTATACAGTAGCCAGTAAATTGCAATATAGTGCATACTAGAAATAGAAAACTACAGTATGAGTATACAGTAATTATTTCTAGCATATCTTGGGTACTCTCATGCGTGGGTTATGCTGCAGCCGCTCTTACATTGAAGGAATTGTGTTTCTTCGTTAAGCTGATTGAGAAATCAGTCATCCGTACCCCACAGTATTTAGTATGAAAGGGACAGTGAAGTATACACTTCCCTATCCCTAGGGGTTAGAAAACCCCCCTTTTTCAGTAGGAGTTCCTTCAAAAAGGAAATTCCTAACATTTAATACTGAGGGGAGGTATCAACATTTGCTTGCAAGGGGTACACAAGTATGTGACTCCTGCTATCCCTTTATAGCTTGCTATCCTAAGCTATTCTGTTAAGATATGACCTTTGATATATTAGTTATCTGTGAGATAATCAATTGTATACTCATGTTGTTTTCCTTTCTTTACAGGAGGAACGCCAGATGTCATGTGTTGCAGTCTTATACAAAACTAAGAGTAAGTGTTTTTACGGACATAATTCATGCAGGTTTCATGCCCCCTGCAATATTATTTCCGAACACCTGCAGTATTGGAACCCGTCGGCCTGCAAAGTATGTTGGGCCCTATTGTATGAAGGTTTCAAGAATCCCAAGTCGGTAGAGACTAGGGATGCAGCTCGTTTCAAACTACGCAACTGGGTGAGAGGCTTACAGAAAATCTCTCCGGGACCTTGCCTGCCTAATGCCAAGATGCGTAGGTTACTATTTCCAACAACAGTAAGGAAATAGTGGTACCCCAGACACGAGGTACATTTCTCGACGGCCAGATAACCTTCGGGAAGGAGGGCAAAAAGCCCCCACGGGAAGAAGGGGAGAATGTCGGGTTGGAATTGTCTTTGTCCCAACCGGCTCAAGAGCCAGCGACATTAATATCTCCGACTTCTGTCCTTCTTTTAGATGGAATGAACTGATTATGGACCCAAGTCAAGAATCTAGTAGAAAACTTGTGCAAACAGAGCACAAAGCAGGAAACGAAATGCAAGGTAGAGCTTGGTAAAGCTCCACTTGTCGCTCCTCAGGGGTCGTACAAACGACTTGTAGATCAAGACCTTCCGACATGCTCCGAAACCAATCCCTGGAGGTTTCCAGAGCTATTGCCGATTTTAATTGGCAAACTCTACATCTCGGAAAAGATGGGTGCTGTTCCCTTGGACAAAATCCAGTTCTGGCCAAGCTATGAGGCTTTTCCGAACTGTTTCTTTAGACTGAAGGATGAACCAAAATCAGGAAAAGGAACGGAATCAAAGGAGGTTATGATTCTCGACCATGATAAAGCACAGGCTATCCTATCAAGTAGCATAGAAAAGGCGGGTTACTCGGTGACGAAGGTATTCACACCAGGTAACAAGCACTCTTCCTTTCTTGCTCCTCTTTCAATTTCATTCTCCTTTACGGAGAAGGCTTTCAAATATGTTACTGAGGCAGTAGAGACAGGTAAACCGTGTCCTACACTCATGGAGTGCAAGCCTCTGTCACTAGCATTTCCCAGAAAGGAGAAGAACTGGAAGGAGGGCCATTTTACCTTTTCAATAGGAGGACTTGAGTCGGATGTTGCCAGTCGACAATTTAAGGAAAATCTCCCGAAATTATCTGAGTTTCTCTTACAGGATGGACAAGAAACAAAGGAGAGACTTGCAGCCTCCCTATCTCTACAGAACTACATAGAGTTCTGTTCGGCTCATCAAGATACCCCAGACATGCTCAAGATCTTAGCCAAAATACATATGGCTACATTGGTAAAAGACCTTTATGCCTTTATAAAGGCTAGAAAAACATGTAGGGATTTTGTGTTAGCTAACGCGACAGCGAAACACGAAACAAGGAAGCTAATATCTTCCAACCTCTTTCCAGAAGAGGTAGTTAACAAAGTGATTAAAAACGCCACCACGGAGAAAGTAGGACTTCTCCAAAAGTGGGGCATCCTTTCAAAAAAGAGAATCTTCCAAGGTTGTGGGTCCCCAACCTGAAAGAAAGATGGAGAAGTCTGGAAATCCATTTCGAGCTGTTCAACAACAATCCACAGTTGTAGTGACCGAGCTATCACAGACAGATGGTCGAAAATATATTCCTACTGATCAGTCGAAGCATAGAAATGCTTCTAGTAGGAGGGAGGTTCCTTTAGGATCGCTGGACCTTCGATCCTTGGGTCCATGGCCTAATCAAGATGGGACTAAGTTGAGAGGTGGAGATGTCTCTACCACCATTTCCTCAACTCCAATAATCCGAAACCCTCTTGGAGGAGTTTACCTGAGAGCTCTAGAGCATACAAGTGGTAAAGAAACCATAGTCCACCGAATTCCAGGGAAGGCCGTTGTGTGTTTACGAGAAGGACTCAAGAAAATTCAGAGTCATTCGGGACTTGTCGCCACTCAACAAATTTAAATAAAACAACGCGTTCAGAATGTTAATCCTTCTGAACATAAGGACCCTGTTGCAAAAAGGGGTGCTCGTAGTCTTACCTGACCTGAAAGTCGTCTATTGGTAACTTCCAGTCAATCACCCCCTCCCCTCCTATCTAGGATTCAAGTTACACAAGGTAAGACTGGACACAATCCTAAATATCTTCATAAAATTGGCAGACACAGTCACGTAATAATTAAGCCCAGGAAAGGTTCAGGCAATAATGTTCCTGGACAAGAAGCTGGGGTGGGCAGCACCCAAGGTGGCTGGTCTATGAACATCCAAGGAAATGATCCGGTACCCGGAACATTGCAGATGCAAGATAAACTTCAAGAAGTCTCGATTCTCTCCAGCTCAAGGTTTTCAATGGCGAAAAAGCCATTGAAGCCTGTGGTCACACCAACTCTCCTTTCCTTTGGGAATGTAAAAGGAGATTACAAGGTCGGTCAAGAGACTCTGGTAATCAGTCAGATTCCCAAAACGCGAACAGGGAGGAGCTCTGATCTCTCTCCAGTTCGCAATAGAGACAGACCCAGTGCTAAGAGCACTGCTGAAAGATGCGTTAAGAGTCTGGAGAAAACAAGCATGAAACGCTCGAAGAGATCTAAAATTACTGATATCGGTCCTTCCTTAATCGCTTCCCTAACAAGGGTCAAAGCCCGAAAGTCCCAAGACTATGTTGGTCCTGTCATGAGTGGGAAAACTCTCTCCACGCAAATCAGACTGTCTACGGCTGATCTGGGACTCCGAAGCGATAACGAGACGCTGCATTCGACGATGTTAGAGAACGTCTCATACAGTCTAGGTGTAGTTAACCATCCCTTCCATAAAGGGGTGGCACCTGTCAGCATTTCATGTATAATTGATCTGCAATGTGACAGTGGATGCTCTGCTTAGGTTCAAGCTGATAGAGCTAGAATGGTCCACAGGCGCAGACCTATTCTCTCCCAGGTGGGAACAAGTCCCCGAGCCACAGTCCGACTTCTTCATTACGAGCATCGTCAAGGAACTACCTCAATACTTAGCCCCATATGAGGATCATCTAATAAAAATGACAGACATCATGTCTACGAAATGGAAGGGATAGACTTAGGATTTCCAGTTCATCCCATACGATCACCTACTGAAGGTCCTCAGCATGCTGAGATCCTTCCAGGGAGGAGTAGCTCTGTTGGCTCCCAAGTAGACCATGAGCAATCTGCCCTCTTTGCGGAAGGAACGGAGGCTGAGGCTGTCCCTATTTCTGAACCCAGGACTACTTAAGAGGGTTCATAGATTAATTGCCTTCGATTTATCACAGAGAACCCGAACCCTTCATTGCATGATTTTCTTGCCCTAGCGGTTAGGAAAAGATTTGGGATCTCAAAAGGCAATATAGAATTCTTAGAAGAATACAAGTCTAAGTCAACTAGAAGACAATATGAGTCATCATGGAAAACGTGGGTTGCTTTCGTAAAAGCAAAAGGACCGAAAGAGATTTCAATGAACTTCTGTCTGTCCTTCTTTATCCATCTTCATAACCAATGTTTGGCGGCCAACACGATAACTATGTGCAAGTTAGCCTTGACTAGACCTCTTCTATATGCTTTTCAAGTGGACTTGGCGAATGAGATCTTTATTAAGATCCCGAAGGCATGTGCAAGGCTTAGGCCTGCAGCACCACCAAAGTCCATCTCTTGGTCTTTGGACAAGGTCCTACATTATGCCTTATCCATGAACAATTAAGATTGATCGCTTAAGGATCTAACCC
>NC_090742.1:137090847-137095847 GCF_036898095.1 Palaemon carinicauda | reverse complement strand
ATTTTGTTACACAGCAAAATAGCAAAATAATACCAAAATTCAACAGATCTTTATTGTGCTTAATGATTTGGCAGAATAATCATCAAAATAATTACAAAGCATTTCACACATCTCAGTGATTAAAGTTTCATTGTAAAGAAAACTGAATTAGGAAGTAAATATTTAGATTTTTTTTTTTTTTTGGAAAGAAGTATTTTTAGAATCAAATATTGGAACATGTGATATTGACTTTGCAATTGTTAGTCTCATTACATTCCGCAAAGACGACCTACGAATTTCTTTGGCCGCAAAAGCCTTTTTCAAATTTATGCAAATGACACAGTTCCCTTTCTAATCTGCATGGCGAGACTTAGGCAAAACTTTCTCCATGAGATATTTTTTTCTTTTTTTTTTTTAGTACAGTTTTCAAGATGTCGATTCTTCTAAGGGAAAATAACACTGAATTAATAATAGCTTCTGTTCTCTATTCACGATAAATAACGGAAAACATAATGGCCCACTTTCACTTGGCTTATTATCCCCTTCACTCTTCCTATAAGTTTTCTTTGAGAGGAACCGTGAAAAGTAACACTGTAAAACCAATCATGCCCTCAGTCATATACCAACTAATAAAATCTTTAGATATCTTTACCAGGTGCTGGTAATTCTGATAATTTTAAAGGAAGTTAAATTACAATAATTGTTATTGGTAAATTAATCAGGCTCACTGTCCATGGTTTAATTTTTCTAAACATAAATCAAATATTGACTGAATTTCAGATTTTAATACTATCTGTTTACTTTTGAGAAGGCCAGAAAGCTTGGAACGATTTCAAATATACTAAACAAAATGTCATGTTGTTGGTTACTGTAAAAATATGATTCAATCTGGACTTTGCTTTAGAGGCAAAAAAAAAAAAAAAAAAAAAAAAAAAATTAGCGAATGACTGTGAAGAAAAAAAATTCATATCTTTTTAATACGGATAATAATGAGAATGAAAAATTAATTTAGATTATTTGGAGGTTTACTTTTTCTTTTCCTCTTATTTGTATTAATTGGATTAGTATAACCTGATTTATAGAACAGATGTTTTTCAGTCCAGACATGTGTTCACACAAGTGTTTATTATAAAATAAGAAGTATGATAACAAAAAATCAACATTTGTAAATAATTAAACGCAATTCACGGTTCATTTAGGTGATCTGCAATGAGGCCTTTCAAAGTTCTATCTTTAATCTTTATTATTACAATTTAATGTTGATAATAGAATCTTAGCTTTTATTGACACCTATATAATATCAAACCGTTTTTTTTTCAAAATTAATCATTGGTAACTATTTGCTTTAAAGTTAAAATATTTTGTATTATATCAAATGTATCTGTAATTATTCTAATCATTCGGCTACATAAGTTTGATGTAACTACAAAGGAAAATGCGCAATTGTAAATGAATCGGAATTAGATATGAGCAGTAAATGCATAAAGATTTTTAGAATGCGAGTGAAAACTTTAAAGGACTTTTTTGGCCTAATATCAGTGACGCTATAACATTTAAAATCAGAATGTCCCTTGAACCTTTATTTAAATAAAGTGACCCTTTTTTATCTACATTGCTGAAAATTTGAGTTTTTTACACAGTTCTGAATTCTGGGTGAATAATTTTCGTTTCATGTCACTAGCTCATTTTTGGAAATTTTTTCCTTTTTCTATTCTAGACTTGATTAATTTTAGGTTTTATTTTATACAGCGCTTTAAAAACATTCATATGTGCACATTTGGTTGTTCAGTTTTGAACTTGTTCTTTGACTGATTTTACTTCCTTGTGATTCCATCTAATCATCTAGCAGAGAAAATAATGTTTAGCCTAAATAACAAAAACATTAAAGTTAATGAAAAAGACGGAAGTTGAATAGAAAATATAACGTAGGACGTTAATGGACGGAATTAAATGTCATTCATACAGACGCTACTTTATGCACTGCATCTGAAGAAGACTCTTGAATCCGTGCACTTTCTGTGCACACTTCCCTTGGAAATGAAATGAGAACTCCTGCCCGAGATAAGAAAAAGAAAAAAGAAACCTTTGAGAAGACAAGATTTACTAACAGCGTTCTTTCTCTCTCATCACAAACCGAGATAAGAAGAGAAAGAAAGAAAAAAGAACTTAAAGGAAGGGGAATATTTTGTGGAAGACATTCGCTTTCATGAATCCGAGGGGACTAATTAAGTCCCTTTTGTTTGCTGTGTAGGAATGTTAATTGCGAGTCCTGGGAACTGGGAAGGTACACCTCATTTCTGGAGAGGCCAACGAGATTTTGAGGACTGCCGTCCATTAATAAGGTTGAATGTTATAAAGATGTTTAAGATGTTGAAGGGTCGAGATGTTAAAAGGAAAATAAGTGCTATAAACTTTAATATCAATGTATATTAAATTTATTGTGATATCTTCAAATGTCTATATATTTCAATGAAAATTACCTCTGTGTTTGATACATACCAACTACGCTTGCATTGCATGTCTGAATAAACTATATCATGGACGTTTTCCTGAACATAGTTTGGACACTTCACTCTGAAAATGATGTAGATGACACTTCTGTATAATACCATTTGAAGCATTTAACGGAAGAACAAAACAGCACTGTACTCTGAGCTCACACATAGGCCTAGGAGAGGTAGTGGTGGGAGGTGTTTTGCAAGTTTCCACAGAATAAAAGATCTATGATAGTAGGTGAGCCTGGATTGCAAAATATTTTTCACTAAATCAGAATAAAACTAAACGACAGAATGGTGATTAAAGAGAATGTTCTTGAAAAGCAGGTTGCACCAGCCATATGAACCAAGAATAGTCATTTCATATACTTTGAATTGATCTGAGGAGTTAATCACAAATAATATCATATCTTATGAAAATACTGTAATCAAAGATCTGTGATTGTTAAGCTGTGTAGTTAATGAGATTGTTTTTATTTAATGGTTTCAGTGCTAAAGCCTAACAATGATAATAATTCCATAACAAGATTTTTACCAATAATTAAAGTTCACAAAAAAAGATAGAAAAATGATATAGACTTCATTTTGTTTTACAGAAAAATAGCAAAATAATACCATACCTTAAAATTTAATGATCTTTCTTGTGTTCAATGATTTGGCAGAATAATTATTGATAAAATTACAAATCTTTTCATTTACATCTCAGTGATTAAAGTTTCTTTGTAAAGAAAACTGCTTTTCATACTTGAATTTTCATTGAATTGGTTGGTAAATATTCAAATATTCAGAATCAAATATTGGAACATCTGATATTGATTTTGCAATTTTTAGTCTCATTACATTCAGCAAAGAAGACCTGCGAATTTCTTTGGCCGTAAAAGCCTCTTTCAAATCTATGAAAATGACAGAGTTCCCTTTTCTAACCTGCATGGCGAGACTCAGCCAGAACTTTCTCCAGGACATTTTTTTTTTTTTTTAAGTTCAGTTTTCCAGACGTCGATTCTTCCAAGCGAAAATAACACTGGAATAATAATAGCTTCTGTTCTATATCCCCGACCAATAACGTTGAACATAATGGCCCACTTTCACCTGGTTTATTATCCTCTTCACTCATCCTGTAAGTTTCCCTTGAGAGGAACCGTGAAAAGTACCTCTATAAACCAATTATGCTCTCATGTATATACCAGCTAATAAAATTTTTAGATATCTTTATCAGGTGCTGGTAATTCTGATAATTTTAAGACAGTTAAATTACAGCAAGTGCTACTAGTAATATAAACAGACTCACTGTCTTCGGTATATTTTCTCTGAACATAACTCAAATATTGACTGAATTCCAGATTTTGATACTAACTGTTTACTTTCAAGAAGAGACAAAACGCTTGGAATGATTCTAAATATAATTATTCCAATGTCATGTTGTTGATTGCTGAAAAGATATGATTCAGTTTGGAACCTGTTTTATAAAAGACAAAAATAAAACAATAGATCAGCGAACGACTCTTACATGAAAAAAAAAATATATATATATTATGATAATGATAACGAAAATTTATTTTAAAAACTATCTGAAGATTTATTTTTTCTTTTCCACTTTGTATATATTGGATTACTTTAAGGAGGTTTACACTCGTAGAACAGATGCATTCAAATTCAGACGTGTTCGCACAAATGTTTAAAACGCTCTTGTCTATTAAAATATGAAGTATGAAAAGAAAGAATCAGCAGTGGCAAATAATTAAATGTAATTCAAGGTTCAATGGACATTCTGCGATGATGCCGTGAAAAGCTCTAGTTTAAACCTTTAATATCATAATAATGGAAACGGTATTTATGCACAGAATTTAATGCTAATAATAGAATATTAGCTTTTATTCACACACACCTATATTAAATCAGACCTTTTTTTTAATGTTGAAATATTTTGTATGTTGAACCGGTACCAATACATCAAAGTTGAATGTATCTGTAATAATTTAAATTATTCCGTTGTATAAGTTTGATGAAACTACACACAAAAATGCGCAATCATAAATGAACCTGAATGAGATATTATAGTAAAAGCACAAAGATTTTTAGAATGCTGCACGAGAAAAAAGTTTAAAGGACTTTTTACTGTTCTCATTTTAGCCTAATATCAACGACGCTTTAACATTTAGAATATGAATGTCCCTTGACCCTTTATTCAAATAAAATTATCCTTCATTGTCTACATTGCGGAAAAGTTTCATTTTTTAACACAGTTCTGATTTTTGGCAACTAATTTTCGTTTCACGTCACTAGCTCATGTTAAGTAATATTTCTTTTATCTATTCTAGACTTAATTGATTTGGAGTTTTATTTCAAGCAGCTCTTTGAAAACATTTAATTGTGCATATTTGGTTGTTCACTTTTTTAACTTATTGTTTGACTGATTTTACTTCCTTGTGATTCCACCAAATCATATAGTCGAGAAATAATGTTTATCCTAAAAAAGGAAACATTAAACTGATCGAAAAAAGACGGAAGATGAATAGAATATATAAC
>NC_090742.1:137070847-137073347 GCF_036898095.1 Palaemon carinicauda | reverse complement strand
CGTCACAGCAACGAGAATTATAGTCGGCAGTGAGAAGGTGTCTGTCTTCAAGGAAGGTCACTGATACTTTTGGAAGATACGGTGTTGGATCCGGTGTTTCGCCGTTGAGTTTGGAGCAATCAATTCCGTTCCCATGTGATGGTTGTGGCTGTTTGAGAAGCAGCGTGGGCCCTCTCGAGTTACGTTGGTGTGGCCTGTTTAAATGTGGGAATTTCAGGAGTGTGGCTTCATTCCTGGATTGTAATTTCCAGGTGTATCTTCGTATCGGTGGCTGAAGAAGAACCTCTCACTCAAGAATTTGTTTTCGAATACTCTCTATTCACTCGGAGACCTCTAGAACTGCTTGTTTGAATGTCAGCTAAGTTTTGTTTTATTATATTTATTAACTATTTTTCTATGAATATTACCTGAGCTCTTAGATACCGGTCGTATCTGCAAGTGTTTTGTTATTTAAGCATAATAAAAATGCTTTGAAGTGTTGTTTTGTGTGTAATTCTCCTCCTCATAATTAAACCTGTTTTTAAATGTGTTGTGGTTGTTCATGATGTGGACATCGTAACATATTTGGGGGCCATGTCCGGGATCAATGAATTTCAATTTAAGCAAAACAGGTTTAAATGAGGAGTTTATTTAATTGGTGTAGGTTTGAGTTTAGTTATTTAGTTGTTTTATAGCCATTGTAACCAATCATGTCTGAGTCTGAAACGGAGTATTTAGAAAGTGACTTTGACGTAAAGGAATTTCTGTCGTCCTTACCGGGGGTTGCAGCTTTTCAAAGTCTGTGTAAACGGGAACTTGTGTTAATTGCTAATTATCTAGACATAGGTTTTACTATGGATATGAAAAAGGATGATTTGATAAAGGGTTTGATAGGACACCTAGGTATTGTAGAGGAGAAGGCGGAAGCTTCAAGTGTAAAGGAAAGTGATAGCATAGAAGCTTTGAAACTTAAAATAAAGCTGAAGGAGTTAGACATAGTTGCCGAACGCGAAAGAGCGGAAGAAAGGGAGAGAGAGGAATCTTGAGCCCGAAAGAGCGGAAGAAAGGGAGAGAGAGAGGAAACTTGAGCGTGAAAGAATGGAACACGAACTAAAGTTAGAGGAAATTAAAGTAAGACACAGACAAGGTAGTGGAGATTTCGATGTAGCTAAATACATGAAGATGGTTCCCCCTTTTGATGAAAATGAAGTGACTAATTATTTTATAACTTTTGAGAAAGTAGCGAAAGGAATGGGCTGGCCTAAGACCTCATGGTCTATGTTATTACAATGTGCATTGAAAGGTAGGGCTCAAGAGGTATTTTCTAGCTTGTCTGAGGAGATTTGCGGTAATTATGACGAATTGAAAAAGTGTATTCTCAAAGCATATGAATTAGTGCCAGAGGCTTACAGGTTGAAATTTCGTAGGCTTTTAAAACAGGAGATCAGACTTACGTAGATTTTGCTCGTATAAAAGCTAAATTGCTTGACGATTGGTTGAGGTCTAAAGGAATCTGTGATTTTAAAGGGTTTAAACAACTAATATTGTTAGAAGAGTTTAAGAATTGTTTATCTAAGGATTTGAAGGTTCACTTAGAGGAGCTTCAGGTTGAGAGCTTAGAGAAAGCTGCCATTGTGGCTGACGAGTACTCGCTGACGCACAAAATTTTTTAAGGGAAAAATTTGGTTAGGGGTAGAAGCAGCAAAGAGGGTTTCCAGGAATTGAAAAGTGGTAAGAGTAAAACTGAAAACCCAAGTGATTTGGATCAAAGTGTTGTAGCTCCAGTATTGAAAGGTAGTAGTTTGCCTAGTGGGCAGAGGATGCCAATTAAATGTTTTAACTGTGGTAAACTGGGCCATAGAAAGGCCGACTGTTGGTCCTTAAGGGACGGTAATAGAGAGCACAAACCAGTTGCTTTGGTAAGCAGGGTAAGTGCTGATAGAGAGATTAGTGCATTAATTGAGGGTGAGAAAAGCCCTGGGCTCTCTGATTTGGAGAGATATAAGTCATTTGTGTCTTATGGTAGTGTAGCTACAGAAAGTGGTAAGGGCAGGAAAGGATTAGTTATCCTTAGAGATACAGGGGCCCTACAGTCATTGATTTTGAAAAGGGCATTCCCTGAAGGTTTCGAGTATGAGGGTAAGGAAAAGGTATTGATTAAGAGTTTTCCAAAAGAGATAATCTCTTGTCCGTGTGAGACTGTGGTTCTGCAGTCTGATGCGACGGGTCCGGTTAGGGTTGCCGTTGTGGAAGAAACTCCTGTGGAAGGAGTTGATTTTATATTAGCCAATGATATTGGTGGTAATAGGGTTTTAAGTAACCCACGGTTACTTAGTTATCCTCAGTTTTGTGCAAGCACAGAGAGCTTGGAAGGAGAATTTCCTGGTATTTTTCCCATGTGTGCTATCACACGATCAAGGCGGAAATTGGAAGCTAGTAGGGATTCTAAGATTGACTTATCGAAGTGTTTTCTGGGAAAATTTGGTGATTGTTCTGAACAAGGTAAGGTTTTAGCTGTATC
>NC_090742.1:137050847-137055847 GCF_036898095.1 Palaemon carinicauda | reverse complement strand
GAAAGATATATGTAATTACTCCTGTATTAAGAAGAAAAACTTTTAACATACAAATAAAAATCTTTCCCTCACTTCTTTCCGTCTCTTTTTTTTTTTTTTTTTTAATTTCTTATGTGAGCCAATGGTACGATTCTCTCATCGGTGGGTTGGGATACGTTTTGAACTCTAAACCTATTGGCCGTTAATGTTTCCAAAATGTTAAATGGGCCTTCAAACTTAGTTGTTAGTTTATAATTGAGTCCCTTACGTACATTTACCTGTATGTATACATTATCACCCACGGTATATGTTTTAGTTGGCTTCGCTATTTTATCAGGATTCGTTTTCATTATGATTTGTGATTCTTCTAAATTCTTTCGAAGGATATCAAAACGACTTTTGCTTGCATTTATACATTCTTTTAAAGGATTTGATAGATTAGTTGTAGGCGTTAATACATGGAAAGGCGTTCTAATTGGGGTACCATACAATGCTTCATGCGGTGACATTTTAAGAGATATATGACATGAATGATTCAGAGTACTCAGTACCGCAGGTATTGCAATATCCCAGTTGGGGTTTGATCCCCCTAGTGTTACTCTTAATATATTTAAAACCTTCCTATTTGCTCTTTCCACTAGCCCATTTGACTCTGGGTGATATATCATGGTATTTATTTTCTTTATGCTAAGGAATTCACACAATGAGGTAAGAAAGTGATTATTAAATTCCCGAGTCTGAGATTATCATGGGTGGAATTCTATGTTTAAAAATATAACACTCGTAAAACTTCCTAGCGCATTCAATCGCAGTTTTAGTTTTAAGCGCTATTAGTTCTGTATATCGCGTTAAAGCATATACAATTACTAAGAGGTGCTTATTTCCTCTGTCTGTCTCATAAAATCCTGTTAACAAATCTAAATGTATTCTTTCAAAGGGTTGATTGGGCACGGGATAAGCCCCTAGGCTGACAGGTGTTTTCGTATGCCCTTTGTTCTCCTGACATGTGCGACAATTAGCTATGTGTTTTTTTTTATATCTGTAAGCATCGTATGCCAATAAAACAATGATTTGGCTTTCTGTGACATTAATGAGAACCCCAGGTGTCCATGTAATGGATTTGAATGCAACCAATTCAGGACAGTGGAAATAAGTGAGATTGGTACCACTACCTGGTCGTTAGTTACATGTGGTGTATTGCGGGTTTTCCTTCTCACGATCCTACACAGAATATTATCTTTGATTATATAATTCTGCTGCTTATACTTTATATATCCCTTTTCCCTATGATTGCCTTTCAAAGCATTTATAATTGTTTCTAATTTCTATTCTTTTCTTTGCGTAGTCTGTAATAATTCAGCGCTCCAGCCTAAATCTTCTTGTTCAGATATCGTTTTAACAATAGGCATGGATGTTGATATATCTATTAATTCAGCTAAAGGCTCCGTACAAGATGACACGGGGTTGCGTGATAATGCATCCACAATGATATTTGCTTTCCCAGGTAAATACCCGATTTTCGCGCCAAAGTCTTGAATGATCAAATGCCACCGAGTTCTTTTATGGCTGTGGTTGAAGCCTTTAAAGAACTCTGTTAGTGGTTTATGGTCAGTAAGAACCTTAACGGGATAACCGTATATTATGAACTTAAAATGCACTAGTGAATTAACAATAGCTAGCCCTTCCTTGTCTATTACTGCATACTTACTTTCGGAATTTCTCAGTTTTCAAGAATAAAAAGCTATCGGGAAAAATTGTCTATCATATTGCTGAAGCAATACCCCTCCTACTCCTAAGTCTGAGGTGTCTGTTGCAATGAAGAATTCCTTACCGAAGTCAGGAAATTTTAAGATAGGAGAACTACACAGTTCATCTTTCAAGGTATTAAACGCCTGTTGATGATGCTCAGACCATATGAAATCTACACCCTTCTTCGTAAGATCAGTCAAAGGAGCGGCTATCATTGAATAGTTGCGTATAAAACGCCTGTAATATCCACTACAACCCAGAAATTGCTGTATTCCCTTGACATTAGTAGGTATGGGAAAATTACGAATAGCCGACACCTTATCATGGACTACTTTAAGACCTTGGCTTGACACCATGAAACCCAAATATATTAATTCTGTTTTGAAAAATTCACACTTACTAATCTTTACCCTTAAGTTATGTTGTCTTAATCTCTGTAGTACTATTTCTAACTTACGTAGATGTTCTTCTAAGGTGTTGGAAACGATTACAAGGTCGTCCATATAGGCATGCAATATATCCCCTAGCAAGTCTCCAAACACTATGTTAATCATTCTTGTAAATGTTATGGGAGCACAACGTAAACCAAAAGGCATCCGTAAAAATTCATAATGTCCCATGGCTGTGCTGAAAGCTGTGTATGGGATACTATCTTCCTCTAATGATATCTGGTGAAAGCCTTTAAGTAAGTCCAAACTGGTAAAATATTTATTCTGACCTAACAAAGACAAAATATCGTCAGTACATGGCACTGGGAATCGATCAGGGATCGTCTCCTCGTTTAGAAGACGGAAGTCTACGCAGATACGCCATGTTCGCTCTTTTTTCGGTACAACTATTAATGGAAAATTATAAGGGCTGTTTGATTTCCTAATGACTCCTTCTTCTAGCATTTTACCTACTTCATCATTTATTTCATTCTGGAATTTCATAGGGAGTCTGTACGAGGGTACATAGATAATTTTCTGCTTGTCCTTTAACCTTATTTGTTGTTCAATCACATCTGTTTTTCCTAAGGATCCATCCGTAGTGGAAAAAACATCATGATATTTAGTTAAAAGTCCAAAAATTTTCTGCTGAATTTCTTCGTCTTGAATGTCTTTATTGATTTTATTTTTAATAGATTGCAAAAGGGATTAATTCGCAACTGATTGAGCGTGATACGATGTTTATAAACTTCTACATCCAAGATATGTTGATTTTTGTGAATTACTAAAGTGTTATTTAAATGATTACAGACTTCAATATTACATTGTTGATGTGAGCCTACTGTATAAATAGCTTGTGTGACAGACAATCCGTTAGTTTTCAAAGTGTTGGAAAGGATTCATATTTCAGATCCCGGTAATGTTTTCTTTATATGCACTATTAAATTCGAAGGTACGTTTGGCTCGATAGATTGCGTGCAAGATGATATTACGGGTGAACGAGAATTCTGCTGGGTCGCGTATATTACTTCTTTATTAGTGAGACAAGTTATTGGTTCTTCAACGTACGTTACGGTTACATTTGTCGTCTCCTTTTTATCCAAAACTGATTTTAAGGTATTAGAAGACTCATAGAATTTTCCTTTGATATACACGCCGTGCTTGGCAGGGGCTAAGATAATGTTTTGATTTCCCATAGATGGGTATCCTATAATTACAGCTGGATACATATCAATGTTTTGTACAACAACAAATGTATCGGCAAACGCGCGCTTACCGACCTTGAACTGAACATGAGTTATGCCCATTACATTTAATTCATTATTTCCTATACCCGAGAGTCTCACTCCGGATTTTTCTATCGGAAAGTTCAAAAACAACAAATGATGTGTCCTCAAATCCATGATATTACGTGGACTACCAGAGTCAAAAAATAACGTAAAAGATTTGTGTTCTAAATTCACAGCATATAATGTTGGTCGTAACTCATTTTGGCTTATTATTGTATGAATTCGTTGCAAATCTACGGGAGCATGCACTGATTTACTTAATTCAGCCGTGTGTTTCATAGGAAAATCTATTGCCTCACAATGATCTGATAATACATTAAATTGATTATTCAATACTACTGATGTTGACTTGGATGACCTTGACCCAACATCACTCTCTTCACCACTGGAGTTAATTATGTGGTATTTGCTTTGCTCTGCACATTCTGAAAATTAGCCTGACCTTGCGAGGTCTGGTTTGACGACCCAGGCTCAGCGTTATTCGAAGAAGTGTTTGTTTGTTTCGGATTCTGAACTACATTGACTTTGGCTGTTTCTTCTTATTATTAAAATGAGGATTTTTATTTTTATTTCCATATGGAACTGACTGTGGAATTGACTGTGTATTTCTAGGATTCTGTTGTGTCTTACGTGAGTAGCACTGACTATATGAATGAGTCGAACTATTATGTATCGAACAGAATTTCGTTCTACAGTCCGCGATCAAGTGACCTTGACGTTTGCAATTATACCACGTCATTCTCGCAACTTGACTATTATTAACTACATTTACTTGTTGTGGCTTTGTTTCATTCTTTGCAAAAACTTGAGTTAACACGGGATCAAGGTCAGGACACTTAGACATGTGTTTCTTTATCTGTTTATACACATCCAATTCCGTACTTGCAGGCTTTAACTTTTTATCAAAACACTGCACTAAAGCTTCAGGCAACATAAGTGTCATGCAAGTTAAATACATTAATCGTAAAAAAACTTTCACGGAGATGTTATCTCTAGTAACCCAAGTGGAATTACCTAAAATATCTTGATATTCATTAAGCCTATCAGCTATGAGAGCTGCTCTCTCAATAACATTAAGCCGAGTCATAGTGGCTTGATTAAGTGTATTTCTTAACGTTAATACTACATCCAAGGCTTCTTCACCCCCATAGAACACATTATGTAAACTCTACATTAGTCTAGGAAGACACCTGCATCCTGTGGCGACACAACTCTTTAACACGGTATGTATTTGTGTTTATGCTTCATAAAAATGTTACATTGCTGAGACCTGCAAATCGCACCCTGTTATGATCTTGTCTGACTACAGCAAATCTCACGCTAGCTTCTTCTTCCACAATGACGTATTACGTCATGTGTTTTAAACATGTAATATCTGACTATTACATATGTGTGTACATATATACACATATACATAATATATATATATATATATATATATATATATATATATATATATATATATATATATATATATATATATATATATATATATATATATATATATGCATAAGATTATACTCAATCAGTATCCTATTTTATAATCTAAAAAATT
>NC_090742.1:137028347-137038347 GCF_036898095.1 Palaemon carinicauda | reverse complement strand
AATATCATCACCGTCACAACTGTTCCTGCTAGTTGTATGGGGTGAAGAAATTCTTTATAAGTCGGTGCCAGGTGGTCCATCTCGGTTAATTTCATCAACCGCTTGGCTACCTGTTTGTTGTATGGGAGAGGTAGTGATGGCATTGTAGTCGACCACATGAAGTTCGCGAAGTAGGCTCGTTCTCTGATGATGGTCTTGATACCTCTCACCATGGAATTAGGGGATGTCCCGATACAAACATCTGCTGCAACGAAGATTTGGGAATAGGACGTGGATCCGTCCGGGCATGATACATTGAAGCCGTCCTTGTCGTATCGTATCCACGAGCCGTTGTTCAGTCTGCAATTGAACTCATTATTGTCAAAGGGATAAAGCTTATCCAGACAATTTTCACTTGTATGGGAGAGAGCACCGTCTAGCACTATACCTAACTCGCATGAATCCATTAAGTTTTTATTGAATTCAAATGAGTCAGCTATACATATTTTTCTATCCATTGCGTCTGAACAGTGAGTTAATTGATTTAAGTCTTTAATGACTGTATATGTTTCCTTGTCTGGGGAAATCAATACGAGTCCTGTCAAACGGGATATTACTGGATTTAAGTGATTTGTCATGAAAGTCGGAAATGGTGATATCTTGTGAGATTGCCAGGCATCAGAAGAATCAAAGGGAATTGTAATCATAATCTTGTTATTTTCAACGCTTACTGTAATTAGGCTGTAATAAAATTCTAACCTATGTGCGTCTAACAAAGGAACATAGCCTTGTTTCTCCCGTCCGTTCTCCAGAACTAACTTTAAGTATCTTATAGGCAACAAATGGGGCGACAGTACACCTTTAGTTGCTAACGTGATAGCTTGTACATAATCTTTTGATTTCTCAATGAAATGTGCAATTCTGTTATGTATGTGATCTATTTTTGATTCATAATACGTTAACGTTGCCAACAAATCCTGTACTTCCATAATCTGACTGATATTAATTGAATGTTCATTTACTAAATCCATAATTTGATTGATTGAAGCTAACTGATTCCTTAGTACTGACATAATCAATTCATCTTCATGAGTCAAGAACTCAATTTTCTTATTTTGATTACTAATCTCAAGACGATTGGAAATTCCTAAACCTAAACTTGCAATAGACCCAAAGATGTTTAGTGCAGCAAAAATAAACGGGTTATGTCTCTCTTTATGTTCGTGTCCTACAGTCCACATCAAAAGGTCACGAGCCAAAGATTCTGTCTCGTAAGTCTTATTTTGCAAGTCATCAGATAGCATCTCTGCAACTTTTAGTGTCGATCCAAGCGAACTCTCTGTAGTCAAATGAAAATGTCTTCTATGCAACTCGTCTAATGAGACAGCAAACCTTGAAATGGCGCTTTTTAAGCTAGTGACATCATTCTCTGAAAGAAAAATTGCTTGCATATGCACTTCTTCAACTACGTTACTTGATGTAATAAAAACGTCTTCTTGTCTTTCAACTATAGTGCCATATTTAATATCTATACTTTTAGTTTTAGAGCTCATCTCACACGAGAAAAATGTCTGAGCGAACAATATCACTCCCAACAACAAAAAATTCATCTTGGAAACCTGTAACGAGAAAGATATATGTAATTACTCCTGTATTAAGAAGAAAAACTTTTAACATACAAATAAAAATCTTTCCCTCACTTCTTTCCGTCTCTTTTTTTTTTTTTTTTTTAATTTCTTATGTGAGCCAATGGTACGATTCTCTCATCGGTGGGTTGGGATACGTTTTGAACTCTAAACCTATTGGCCGTTAATGTTTCCAAAATGTTAAATGGGCCTTCAAACTTAGTTGTTAGTTTATAATTGAGTCCTTTACGTACATTTACCTGTATGTATACATTATCACCCACGGTATATGTTTTAGTTGGCTTCGCTATTTTATCAGGATTCGTTTTCATTATGATTTGTGATTCTTCTAAATTCTTTCGAAGGATATCAAAACGACTTTTGCTTGCATTTATACATTCTTTTAAAGGATTTGATAGATTAGTTGTAGGCGTTAATACATGGAAAGGCGTTCTAATTGGGGTACCATACAATGCTTCATGCGGTGACATTTTAAGAGATATATGACATGAATGATTCAGAGTACTCAGTACCGCAGGTATTGCAATATCCCAGTTGGGGTTTGATCCCCCTAGTGTTACTCTTAATATATTTAAAACCTTCCTATTTGCTCTTTCCACTAGCCCATTCGACTCTGGGTGATATATCATGGTATTTATTTTCTTTATGCTAAGGAATTCACACAATGAGGTAAGAAAGTGATTATTAAATTCTCCACCCGAGTCTGAGATTATCATGGGTGGAATTCTATGTTTAAAAATATAACACTCGTAAAACTTCCTAGCGCATTCAATCGCAGTTTTAGTTTTAAGCGCTATTAGTTCTGTATATCGCGTTAAAGCATATACAATTACTAAGAGGTGCTTATTTCCTCTGTCTGTCTCATAAAATCCTGTTAACAAATCTAAATGTATTCTTTCAAAGGGTTGATTGGGCACGGGATAAGCCCCTAGGCTGACAGGTGTTTTCGTATGCCCTTTGTTCTCCTGACATGTGCGACAATTAGCTATTTGTTTTTTTTTATATCTGTAAGCATCGTATGCCAATAAAACAATGATTTGGCTTTCTGTGACATTAATGAGAACCCCAGGTGTCCATGTAATGGATTTGAATGCAACCAATTCAGGACAGTGGAAATAAGTGAGATTGGTACCACTACCTGGTCGTTAGTTACATGTGGTGTATTGCGGGTTTTCCTTCTCACGATCCTACACAGAATATTATCTTTGATTATATAATTCTGCTGCTTATACTTTATATATCCCTTTTCCCTATGATTGCCTTTCAAAGCATTTATAATTGTTTCTAATTTCTATTCTTTTCTTTGCGTAGTCTGTAATAATTCAGCGCTCCAGCCTAAATCTTCTTGTTCAGATATCGTTTTAACAATAGGCATGGATGTTGATATATCTATTAATTCAGCTAAAGGCTCCGTACAAGATGACACGGGGTTGCGTGATAATGCATCCACAATGATATTTGCTTTCCCAGGTAAATACCCGATTCTCGCGCCAAAGTCTTGAATGATCAAATGCCACCGAGTTCTTTTATGGCTGTGGTTGAAGCCTTTAAAGAACTCTGTTAGTGGTTTATGGTCAGTAAGAACCTTAACGGGATAACCGTATATTATGAACTTAAAATGCACTAGTGAATTAACAATAGCTAGCCCTTCCTTGTCTATTACTGCATACTTACTTTCGGAATTTCTCAGTTTTCAAGAATAAAAAGCTATCGGGAAAAATTGTCTATCATATTGCTGAAGCAATACCCCTCCTACTCCTAAGTCTGAGGTGTCTGTTGCAATGAAGAATTCCTTACCGAAGTCAGGAAATTTTAAGATAGGAGAACTACACAGTTCATCTTTCAAGGTATTAAACGCCTGTTGATGATGCTCAGACCATATGAAATCTACGCCCTTCTTCGTAAGATCAGTCAAAGGAGCGGCTATCATTGAATAGTTGCGTATAAAACGCCTGTAATATCCACTACAACCCAGAAATTGCTGTATTCCCTTGACATTAGTAGGTATGGGAAAATTACGAATAGCCGACACCTTATCATGGACTACTTTAAGACCTTGGCTTGACACCATGAAACCCAAATATATTAATTCTGTTTTGAAAAATTCACACTTACTAATCTTTACCCTTAAGTTATGTTGTCTTAATCTCTGTAGTACTATTTCTAACTTACGTAGATGTTCTTCTAAGGTGTTGGAAACGATTACAAGGTCGTCCATATAGGCATGCAATATATCCCCTAGCAAGTCTCCAAACACTATGTTAATCATTCTTGTAAATGTTATGGGAGCACAACGTAAACCAAAAGGCATCCGTAAAAATTCATAATGTCCCATGGCTGTGCTGAAAGCTGTGTATGGGATACTATCTTCCTCTAATGATATCTGGTGAAAGCCTTTAAGTAAGTCCAAACTGGTAAAATATTTATTCTGACCTAACAAAGACAAAATATCGTCAGTACATGGCACTGGGAATCGATCAGGGATCGTCTCCTCGTTTAGAAGACGGAAGTCTACGCAGATACGCCATGTTCGCTCTTTTTTCGGTACAACTATTAATGGAAAATTATAAGGGCTGTTTGATTTCCTAATGACTCCTTCTTCTAGCATTTTACCTACTTCATCATTTATTTCATTCTGGAATTTCATAGGGAGTCTGTACGAGGGTACATAGATAATTTTCTGCTTGTCCTTTAACCTTATTTGTTGTTCAATCACATCTGTTTTTCCTAAGGATCCATCCGTAGTGGAAAAAACATCATGATATTTAGTTAAAAGTCCAAAAATTTTCTGCTGAATTTCTTCGTCTTGAATGTCTTTATTGATTTTATTTTTAATAGATTGCAAAAGGGATTAATTCGCAACTGATTGAGCGTGATACGATGTTTATAAACTTCTACATCCAAGATATGTTGATTTCTGTGAATTACTAAAGTGTTATTTAAATGATTACAGACTTCAATATTACATTGTTGATGTGAGCCTACTGTATAAATAGCTTGTGTGACAGACAATCCGTTAGTTTTCAAAGTGTTGGAAAGGATTCATATTTCAGATCCCGGTAATGTTTTCTTTATATGCACTATTAAATTCGAAGGTACGTTTGGCTCGATAGATTGCGTGCAAGATGATATTACGGGTGAACGAGAATTCTGCTGGGTCGCGTATATTACTTCTTTATTAGTGAGACAAGTTATTGGTTCTTCAACGTACGTTACGGTTACATTTGTCGTCTCCTTTTTATCCAAAACTGATTTTAAGGTATTAGAAGACTCATAGAATTTTCCTTTGATATACACGCCGTGCTTGGCAGGGGCTAAGATAATGTTTTGATTTCCCATAGATGGGTATCCTATAATTACAGCTGGATACATATCAATGTTTTGTACAACAACAAATGTATCGGCAAACGCGCGCTTACCGACCTTGAACTGAACATGAGTTATGCCCATTACATTTAATTCATTATTTCCTATACCCGAGAGTCTCACTCCGGATTTTTCTATCGGAAAGTTCAAAAACAACAAATGATGTGTCCTCAAATCCATGATATTACGTGGACTACCAGAGTCAAAAAATAACGTAAAAGATTTGTGTTCTAAATTCACAGCATATAATGTTGGTCGTAACTCATTTTGGCTTATTATTGTATGAATTCGTTGCAAATCTACGGGAGCATGCACTGATTTACTTAATTCAGCCGTGTGTTTCATAGGAAAATCTATTGCCTCACAATGATCTGATAATACATTAAATTGATTATTCAATACTACTGATGTTGACTTGGATGACCTTGACCCAACATCACTCTCTTCACCACTGGAGTTAATTATGTGGTATTTGCTTTGCTCTGCACATTCTGAAAATTAGCCTGACCTTGCGAGGTCTGGTTTGACGACCCAGGCTCAGCGTTATTCGAAGAAGTGTTTGTTTGTTTCGGATTCTGAACTACATTGACTTTGGCTGTTTCTTCTTATTATTAAAATGAGGATTTTTATTTTTATTTCCATATGGAACTGACTGTGGAATTGACTGTGTATTTCTAGGATTCTGTTGTGTCTTACGTGAGTAGCACTGACTATATGAATGAGTCGAACTATTATGTATCGAACAGAATTTCGTTCTACAGTCCGCGATCAAGTGACCTTGACGTTTGCAATTATACCACGTCATTCTCGCAACTTGACTATTATTAACTACATTTACTTGTTGTGGCTTTGTTTCATTCTTTGCAAAAACTTGAGTTAACACGGGATCAAGGTCAGGACACTTAGACATGTGTTTCTTTATCTGTTTATACACATCCAATTCCGTACTTGCAGGCTTTAACTTTTTATCAAAACACTGCACTAAAGCTTCAGGCAACATAAGTGTCATGCAAGTTAAATACATTAATCGTAAAAAAACTTTCACGGAGATGTTATCTCTAGTAACCCAAGTGGAATTACCTAAAATATCTTGATATTCATTAAGCCTATCAGCTATGAGAGCTGCTCTCTCAATAACATTAAGCCGAGTCATAGTGGCTTGATTAAGTGTATTTCTTAACGTTAATACTACATCCAAGGCTTCTTCACCCCCATAGAACACATTATGTAAACTCTACATTAGTCTAGGAAGACACCTGCATCCTGTGGCGACACAACTCTTTAACACGGTATGTATTTGTGTTTATGCTTCATAAAAATGTTACATTACTGAGACCTGCAAATCGCACCCTGTTATGATCTTGTCTGACTACAGCAAATCTCACGCTAGCTTCTTCTTCCACAATGACGTATTACGTCATGTGTTTTAAACATGTAATATCTGACTATTACATATGTGTGTACATATATACACATATACATAAATATATATATATATATATATATATATATATATATATATATATATATATATATATATATATATATATATATATATATATATATATATGCATAAGATTATACTCAATCAGTATCCTATTTTATAATCTAAAAAATTCTGAAATTTTAAACAATTCAGTTTTTCCGTTTTCTATTTTTCATATTCTATACACTATACTTACAAAAGCATTAAACGTAATTTCAGCTGAAAATCATATATCAAAGGAATTATAAATTTACGTTAATCAGTAACCAATTGATATAGTTTTGTCAAAACAGTCCTCTGGTGATTGAGTAAATGAAGAAAAAGAATAATCCAAGTTACTTTAACCAAAGAAATACACCAGAGAACCTAAAGAAACTGCAAAAATACGAGGGTTATTGTAGGAAACACATGGACGCCACTAAGGCAATTACCTTCAATGGAAATTGCATCAGAGAAAAGCTATGTCCCAAAAGCGTATATCCTTTTGTATATTCGATCGAAAGTAGCTCATATTCTCACGATTTTTTTCTTATAATTCTTCTCGAGGTACTGTGCTAATATTGCCGCTGTAAAAATATAGAAAATGAGCTTCGATGAAAAACAAGACCATAAAAATGACATTGCACAATTAAGGAAACGAATTTTCAGACGAAATGTTTCATAAGGGGCGGAGACTTTTAAATAAGTAAAAGCATTTTAAACACGTTACCTAACGAGCCACAGCGATATTTTAGTCACCAAAACACAACCTCCCACGGATGGCATGAAAACGAACTTACGATAAATATAATAAATTAAAGATAGTTATCTTCATATAAGTAAAAATGGTACTTTATCTTTCAAATAGGAACACATGTCTGATGGATATATCTATAAATTTCAATTCTGAATTTTTACATGGTTTTGTTCATGTAAACAAGATATATTCCAATGGTTTACCATTGTGTACCTTTTTATTTAAATATTTCCAGCTTCCTTTCTGCTCCCACAGATTTCTGTGTAAACAATCTAGTTAGTACCAGATAACTTTCCTATCCAAACACTGACCAGCAAACTGGTGATCCTAGAGGGACCAAAGATGCCCAAAACTGCAGCAACCTCTGTCTGCCTGAGTTGTTAACTGAGCCAGACACCATCGTCACATGATACGAAACTCTGAAGGGTCAACTACGGTCCCCCTTCACTATGGCCCCAGCCCTCTGTACCAAAATATTTCTGGACGGCATAGGGATGGCAATATCAATGACATCACACATCTGATGACTAGCAACAATACTTACTACTGACACCCAACAAGAGACGACACTGGACTTAGTGTGCGAAGTCCTCCTGATGAAGTCAACACAAAATAGTTACAGAAATTCCCATTGCATCCACGATGTCCACCTGGTTCAGACATTGGCACAGCCCACACAACTATCTATAGTTGTGGCCACTATACACCCATAACCTCTAAGTGACGAAGAAACAGACATCAATCGAGATTCTCCTCACCGTTCCCATACACCCCTCAAGGAACGGGCGTTTTATGAATCAACCAGAACACCAGATATTATAGCCTGGAAAACTGGAGGGCCCGGATATTCTGGAGTGAAGCTGGAAAGTGCGAACAAGGGTGAATGATGTTCAACGGCCAGACTGGTTACTTGGGATTTGCTGTATTTTCATCAGGAAACAGAAAAAAAAAAAGACTCACATGTCCCTTCATCAATGATATGTCCTACACGAATTTTCTTGTCAATACGGGCTCATGTAAATAATTTGTCTCAGCCACCACGAATAAACAACAGAATCCAGATCCCAATACTTTCCATGTATCCTAATTAGCAATAGATATGGATGTAGTCAACTGCTCACTGGCAAACTATACAGTTGGATATTCATCACTCCAAATGTCACATTTACACTACGTTGAGCAGATTTCCTAAAGGCACACACCATCTGGTACACACAATCCAACAGCAACTCGTTCAAAGAAACACCCATATAGCCCAATCAATTTAAGGGCATCAGCAAGTTCCATACTGGGCCCAAATAGTACCAAACAATGCTAACATAACTAACCACCTTAAAGGGGCAAGAATATTCTCGAAAATCGATCCCTTGAAGAAATATTATCAAGTCCAGGTAGCAAAAGAGGATGTATAAAGCATAATAATCATCAACCCTTCAGGACATCAAGAACGTAAAGCTAGTCATCAAGGAGATCAAAGAAAAAAGGATTAACTGCCTGATAATATGAATCTAAATGGGCGAAAATTATGGTAGAATTTCTCGGTCATTGAAGAAGTCAATAAAGTGTTTAAACCTCTCCTGATGAAGGTCCAACCATTGTCGATTTTCCATGGTCAGAAAACGTTAACGCACTACAAATGTTTGTTGGTATGATCAATTACTATCACCATTATTCTCCCTAATAAGAATCCTCAAAAAAACTTAAACATTATACTGGTCAGATAAGCAGGAAACGATATTTTGAGAAACAAAATATCCGTAGTTCGACTGCAACACTAGTATTTCCTCTATCCAACATGTCCCTTATACTGACCACAGATGTAAGTAGTACAGCAATGGGTGCAGTATTCGAGCAGTATACAGACAATAACACTGGCCGCTATTATTTTTTCAGCAAAAAGCTATATTTAGCGTAACAAAAATACTTATCTTTTAACAGAGAATTGCTGCCTTTCACGGTACCAATTGGCATTTCAGACACATGATTGAAGAATGGTAATTTATAGTGCAAACGGATTATCGGCTATTGGTGGATGCTTTCATAAAAAAATGCAGATTGCTAGTCACAGCACCAACAGCGACATATACCGGGGATCGCTGACTGCTGATGCACCATCTGGTATCTGAAGGGCTCTTCCGACAACATTGTAGAGATCCTTTTCAGAAGCACCGCCCAGTCAGGATATCATTCCCCGAGACAGCAGCAAGCTAGAAGAACAACGATGACCTATAGTACCTGCCGCAGGAATGATGACAGAGATATATCCATTGCATGCGAGACAAGTACTGGTAGCCATTGCCCATTTCTTCCATTGGTTTTGAGGAAGGCTTTAAACCTCTCATAATTTATCACAACTGCCAGACTGCTCCAATGCCTGCATCCTAACTGAGCAATATATTTGAAAGACAATGGTGACAGACATCAAGAATTGGACTCGCGAATGTCTTCCCTGTTAGTCATCATATAATTCACAATGCACACAGTATCTTGGATAGAAGAATTCAAGACAACGGCTTATAGCCTCGTTCCAAAACACCTGGATATAGTCGGACCCCTAACCCATTCTGAGGGATATAGATACTTTTTCACCATCATCGACCTAAATACAAGACAGCAGAGAGCTGTACAAAAGCTCTAATCAAATAGGTCCGCTAACTTGGAGTAAAAAGGTGCATAACCAGTGATAGGGGGTCCAATTTCAAGTCCACCCCATGAAATTCCCTCACTATCAGCCTCGGGACAAGATTAAACTATACCACTGCGTACAGCCCAGAACCCAACGGCATG
>NC_090742.1:137008347-137025847 GCF_036898095.1 Palaemon carinicauda | reverse complement strand
ATTTTAATGATGATCATCATTATAGAAATTACATTTCATAGCTATTAACAACTACTATTTGAGGTATGATTATTCTAGTTCGATTTTCAACGCCAGTGAATGGAAAAAGTAACAAGACTAATTTGATTTTATACTCTTTATGGTTAGTGGCCTCATGATTCTGTTAATATCCGAAGAATATTCTTTAGATATTGGGTTCGTTCAATATTTGTTATCAGGAATACAAGCAGTAACTTTCTAATTATGAAAACGCAAAGCAAATAGTCCTAATCTTACCTGACGATCCTATCATTTGCTTGTAACTTTAAACCAGAGACATTCCATTTATCTAGACCATGGATGGGGAACCTGTGGCCTTAATGCCGCATATGGCCTTCTGGACCATCAAGTGCGGCCTTCTACGGCCCTTGATATATGCACAGTATGTGTAGTATATTTATGCTTTGGCATTGAATATTGCGTTTGAAATCATTCTACTGTATGTACACACATGCAAATATGTACACACAGACAATAGGAAAGTTGTGTTCAGTGATGTACCTCCCAGAAAATGGACATAATTTTTCCTTGAATTTAATGAATCCTAACTTAATACAACTAGCAGTTTTTCCTTGTCAGCTGCAACAGCTGTTGTAGCTGACAAGGAAAAACTGCTAGTTGCAGCGAGTTAGTGATTTAACGTATGATGGACGACACAGTTCCTGTTTTGTCCATCTCCTCACTGTGATCTATGTTAGTTTTAGATGAGTCAACAGGTTCCAGATTTTTGGCATGAAAATATTTTATTTGTGCTTTAACTGATGAGTTTTGATTGTATGAAAAACAGCTTCCCTTGGGTAACCTTAACGCAAGGACAAGAGGAACAGATATTTTAACATCTTCAATAAGCAATGTCACAAAGGAGGACTAAATTCTACTTCCTTATTATAAGTTATGCACTGATGGTGTTCTAGCTGTGATGGCTAAAAACTAGGGATTTATTGAACATCTTAAGAAAGCAAATAATTGATTTTTTTTTAATGAAAACTGCTGTGTGTTTTAAACAGATAAATTTTTTACTGGGATGTTGCATTTTTATGAGATGTGATTGTTTTAAAAAGTACCTACTTGCCAATATAAAATATTTGAAAAGGTTATATTGTTGATATTTATAAGCTATCTTTTCCAAAAGATTGATATTATTTTATTTATCACTTCAATAAAAAGAACCTACTTGCTTCACTAAAGTAATTTGAAAATTACATGCTTTCGATATTATCCATTTACTTACGGTAGTTTGAAAACTACCCAAACTTGAATAAAATATTTCAAAATTCAGTTTTAAATATAATTCATTTACTGATTACTTATATAAAAAGTACTTAATTCAAATATTTGAAAATGTAATGCTTTAAATTTTTATAAAACTGTCACTCTTTCTTTAGATTACTAATAAATTTGTGACGGGCGAGAGAAGATTGTGAACTCAAAGGCAGTATGAGAGAGACTGAGTTAATTTATTATAGAACACTCTCCTTTATATACAAAAGCCCAAGGCAAAAGGAATTTTCACGTTCACAAGACAGACAATGTTACAGAGGCGATACGCAGACATGTTTATTCTGGTTCTTTTTAGTACGAGGGAAGAGCGAAGATACAAGCATAATATATACAAAATGAATTATGTACGATCGTGTGACACACGGTTGTTACAAATTACTCGGAGGATAAAATAACCAACAAAATCCTATGCGGCCTTAAGGAGCATTGAGGAATTGCAAGATGGCCTTCATCCAAAAAAGGGTTCCCCACCGCTGATCTAGACCTATTATATCAAGTGACATAGATTGCAGGATGCTAAGAACTCAACATAAGATGGATCATTAGGCCTAATAAATTTTTTTTTTTTCTCTCTCTCTCTCTCTCTCTCTCTCTCTCTCTCTCTCTCTCTCTCTCTCTCTCTCTCTCTTTCTCTCTCTCTCTCTCTTAATATATATATATATATATATATATATATATATATATATATATATATATATATGTATATATATATATATATATATATATATAAGACATATCTTAATGGACAACGAGGTTAGCATTTACTTGTATGTGTTTGAATGAAGCATAGCCTTAAAGGGTAGAGTGAACGGTGGTGTATTTTGCAAATAAGAACAATTTTTACGGAGGCCATTAATGATTCTGCGCATCAACAGACTCTGAACTTTTTAGACTTCACCTCCGTGAAGTTTCGAGAAGCCATCGACTTTTTGAGTTCAAATGAGATATTAAGTAAGCTGAATCATGAGGATTAAAATATTTGAAAATGTCGAGAGAAGAAATAGTAAAAACCAAAATATGAATAGAAAGGGCTAAGATGAGAAACTTTTAATCTTAAAGAAAAATCAGTCACTCTTCTTCTTCTACATATTCTAGCTGTGGAGGATTAGTTTTGCTTTATTTTAATTTTTGTTTTTGCCAAATCCTGTGAGAGAGAGAGAGAGAGAGAGAGAGAGAGAGAGAGAGAGAGAGAGAGAGAGAGAGAGAGATTGTGTTAGCGAGCGAAAGTAGTTAGTGTATCGATCGTTTGTGATGAGAAAGACTGTTGGTATAAATGAGATTGTTTGTTTATGTTTTAGTTAGGTTACGACAGTGGTGAATGTCTTGGGTGAATGCTTATTTTGATTTGACTGCTGTAACCGTCAGTTGTGTGAACGCTGGATTTATTATTTTTGTATTACCAGCGAGGAAATGATTATTTATATTCTGAGTAAGTACAGCTTTGTTTATCTTTGCTTGTCGTGATTGTGAATGATAGGAACAATTTATTATTTATCTTTGATTATAGTGCGATAGTTTAGTTAGCTAGGAGTGTTAATAAGTGTTTTTCTTTATTTTGGCAGGCCGTGATTCCTCCTTTGAGAGTTTTTTTTTGTTGAATTAACTGTTGATGACCTGGCCTGGAACTGATCATATTAAGACTGCTTTTTTGGATTAACGATTGTCGATGACCTGGCCTGTGTATAAAGATTGTGTATGATGATGAAAATGATGATGATGATGACGATGATGATACTGACACCTGTGACTCAAGGAGTTGAGGCCGTTATGGCAAATTAAGAACTCTTCTGTTACCATAAACTGTAGTGGTAGTTTGCCGTAAAAAGACAGTTCGGCTTGTGGGTGGCGACAGTGCTGGTGTCGCAATATATATAAACATATATTTTGAGTTGGTGTGCGGTTTAATTTTAAGTTTGTTAGGGTTTTTTTTTTTTTTTTTTTGAATGGTGTTACGTTTTTTTGGTATACTTATCAAGTTAAAGATTAGTTATAAGAATATTTATTTTGGTTGTTGATGTTGTATTGCAGTTTTAAGAAATATAGTTTTAAGGTTATATTTTGTTTTTTGTGTCCTTTTGTCTAAGAGTCCAGTTTTAGATAACGTAAGGGGAAAGTTTGTGTTGTGGAGACGATTGTCAGTAGGTGTGATTCCGGGTGTGGGGGTTGTCCTTGCAACATCCCGCCACATTATTTTGGCGCCCGAACAGGGACTGCCGAGGTGGGATTGAAGCTGGACTCTTTGACGAAGGACTGATAGGATAAGAAATTAGATTAGGGTTGAAGAAAAATGGAAGGTAAATTAAAGGCTTTGGAGGAGGAATTGCGGCATTATCAAGAACTGGAGCAGATGTTGATAGTTGAGAAAGAGAGGTTGCTAGTAGAGAATGAGAGGTTGGACAGGGAGAATGAGGCGATGCAGAAGGAGCTTAGGGAGTTGAAGGGAACTGTAGAGAGAGTGGAAGAATGTGTTGAGATGAGGATGAAAGAGAATGAGTAATGAATGGAGAACCAATTGGAAGCTATGATGGGGCAAGTCATGGGGATGATGAAAACTATAATGGGTGAAGGTGCAGTTGGAGGAGTGTCCTCAGCTTCGGGTAATGGGTTGATAGTGGATGAGAAGGCTAAAGTTAGTGATAATGGGAAAGGAAGTGATAGTGATAGTAGTAATAGTGATAGGGATATTGAAGATAAGGGAATTAGGCATAGTAAGGATGAACAGAAAGGTGAGAGGAAAGATGAAAGGAAAGGTAAAAGTGATGTGAAGAAAGAGAAGAAAAAGTATCAGGCTGATAGCAAGGACGATCGTGAATGGGTGAAAGTGGCGAGTAAGAAAAGGGCTAGGAAGAGTATGATCAAGGATAGGAGTATGACTGTGGAATTAGATTCCTTATATTCTAGCGAGGAAGTAGGAAACAAGAAGGAAGGTAGCAGTGATGATAGCAGTGAGAATGAACGTGATGTGTGTAAGACTGTGTTTATGGGAGAGGTACCTCGGTGTGAAAGGTTCAATGAGCATAGTAGTAGGGATGTATATGAATTTTTCAAGGAGTATGAGAGGTATTGTCAGGTTAAGTATGGTGATAGTAAAAGAGTTTGGGCTAGAGAGTTAGGAGAATATTTAACTGGGTATTTGTTGACAATGTATGGAGTGATAATGAGTGTAGGTGACGTTGATTATGAAAGTGTGAAAAAGAGAATAATTGAGCAGGTGAAACGTATGAAAGGGAGTGTTAGGTATAAGCGTAAGAATGATTTTGATGAAGCACGGATGAATGCAGGAGAAGCGATATCGATGTATGTATGTAGGTTGGAAACTTTAGCTAGGAAGAAGTATGGGGATGAAGGTATAAATGAGAATAAGGAGTTAATGAAGAAGTTTTTGGCTACTGTACCCGAGAATGTTGCTGAGTTTGTTAATTTGAAACGGAAGGAGAAAATGAGGTGGACGAAAGAAAGATTGACATGGGATGATATTTTAGAGATAGTTGAGGATTACGAGTTGGATAGATGTATGAAAGAAAGTAAATCTGTGAGTGTAAGAACTGGAATGGAGGAAAGTGTGCCAGAATTTGTTAGTTTTAGAGATGCTGTTATGAGAGGACCGATGAGGGTAGCTGATAGTGTAGTAGATAGGAGTGTTAGGGTGAGTAATGTGGGAATACCTGTAAGGACAAATGAAGGGTTTAGGCAAGGGAATCAGGTTTGGAGGGATAGGAGTCCTAGTGCGCCGAAAGGTAGGTCAGGTAGTTGTATCCGTGAAGAGAAGTGTTATAGATGTGGGAAAGTAGGACATAAGAAGAATGAATGTAGATGGGCTCTAGGTTCTTGTTTTGGATGTGGTAAGGTAGGGCATAGAATTAGCGAGTGCAAGAAAGAGAAAGGGGTAAAATGTTATCGGTGTGGTTTGACTGGGCACATAGCGAGTGGATGCCGGAGTAATCGTACAAATGTGATTTGCGGCAATTGTGGTAAGGATGGCCATTATGCTAGAATGTGCAAGGAGCCGCGGGGTGAGTGTACTGAATGTGGTGCAGATGGGCATGTAGCTAGAGTATGTAGGAGGAAGGGATTAAGTTAGCCAGGATGTTCGGGAAACTAGAGCGTGAGAGGGTTCAGCTGGGTGAGTCCTCCTGTGTGTGTGGAAGGAATAGGATCAATGTTTGTGAGAATGGGATGAATAATTGGTTGGAAATGAGAAAGTATGAATCTAGTATGCATGAGAAGTTAGGGCTGGAAAATAAACAATTAGTGTTAATTGAATATAGGAAAAAGAGGCGTTTGAAAGTTTTAAGTAAGGATGAAAAAAGCGAGAATTTTATAAGTAAAAGTGAGAATAGAAAAAAGTATGACAAGGATGTAAATGTACAAGTGAGTGTGGAGGATAAATGTATTAATACAGATGAAACGTGGCTGAGTATGAATGATACTTATAGTGTGTGTGGCTTTTCGTTAGATGATGTAAAAGAACAAATGAATAACGCAAGAATGAGAGACAGGAGAATGATAAGTAGTATGAATGAATCTTTTGCTAAAGTTGAGAATGTTTTTGATGAAATGGATGAACTGTTTACAGAAATGAGTGTAATTTTAGGGCCAGATGAGAACGAGGTAGATATGATTGTACATGATATATTAGATGATAGGGATTTAGATAGGAATAGTTTTGATGTAGCGAATGATTGTGATAGGAAGAAGTGAATGAGAGAGTATATGGGGGCCCAGTTATTCGGAGTAGAGGTCCCGTTCCCGACTGCGACTGGGTTATGAAAAAAATAATGTAAGTGTTGTGTGAGAAGGATTTGGCAAAGTAAGGGGGGAGGAATGTGGAGGATTTATTTTTGCTTTATTTTAATTTTTGTTTTTGCCAAATCCTGTGTGTGAGAGAGAGAGAGAGAGAGAGAGAGAGAGAGAGAGAGAGAGAGAGAGAGAGAGAGAGAGAGAGAGAGAGAGAGATTGTGTTAGCGAGCGAAAGTAGTTAGTGTATCGATCGTTTGTGATGAGAAAGACTGTTGGTATGAATGAGATTGTTTGTTTATGTTTTAGTTAGGTTACGACAGTGGTGAATGTCTTGGGTGAATGCTTATTTTGATTTGACTGCTGTAACCGTCAGTTGTGTGAACGCTGGATTTATTATTTATGTATTACCAGCGAGGAAATGATTATTTATATTCTGAGTAAGTACAGTTTTGTTTATCTTTGCTTGTCGTGATTGTGAATGATAGGAACAATTTATTATTTATCTTTGATTATAGTGCGATAGTTTAGTTAGCTAGAAGTGTTATTAAGTGTTTTTCTTTATTTTGGCAGGCCGTGATTCCTCCTTTGAGAGTTTTTTTTTGTTGTTGAATTAACTGTTGATGACCTGGCCTGGAACTGATCATATTAAGACTGCTTTTTTGGATTAACGATTGTCGATGACCTGGCCTGTGTATAAAGATTGTGTATGATGATGAAAATGATGATGATGATGACGATGATGATGATGACGATGATTATGATGATGATGATACTGACACCTGTGACTCAAGGAGTTGAGGCCGTTATGGCAAATTAAGAACTCTTCTGTTACCATAAACTGTAGTGGTAGTTTGCCGTGAAAAGACAGTTCGGCTTGTGGGTGGCGACAGTGCTGGTGTCGCAATATATATAAACATATATTTTGAGTTGGTGTGCGGTTTAATTTTAAGTTTGTTAGGGTTTTTTTTTTTTTTTTTTTTTTGAATGGTGTTACGTTTTTTTGGTATACTTATTAAGTAAGATTAGTTATAAGAATATTTATTTTGGTTGTTGATGTTGTATTGCAGTTTTAAGAAATATAGTTTTAAGGTTATGTTTTGTTTTTTGTGTCCTTTTGTCTAAGAGTCCAGTTTTAGATAACGTAAGGGGAAAGTTTGTGTTGTGGAGACGATTGTCAGTAGGTGTGATTCCGGGTGTGGGGGTTGTCCTTGCAACATCCCACCACATAGCATGAGTGGGATACAACGTTGTATATATTCATCTAAATAACTATTAGCTACTGTTAAAACTAGTAGCCTCTCGACCCGTCCGGTACATAAACAATATTTTGAAATATGCATCACACCTTACTCATGCAATCTCCATTTATAAACCGTAGTATAGAATTCGTTTGGTAGCTCTTAACTATATTCCAAGATAAGGCTTTTACCAATTTGTAATTGAAACACTAAGAGTCACTATGAGCTTTTATAAACGATAAAAGCACCATTAAGGGTAAAATCAACCTGGCAATGCCCTCACCAGTATGCATAAAGAAGAACATTATATGCGCGAATATCCGTAGTTGCAAGAGTTATTATCATTATTATTATTATTATTATTATTATTATTATTATAAGCCAAGCTATATCCCTATTTGGAAAAGTAAGATGCTATAAGCCCAACAGGGGAAAAATAGCCCAGTGAGGAAAGGAAATAAGGAAATAAACAAACGGTATAAGAAGTGATGAAAAATTAAAACAAAATATTCTGAAAAAAAAAAAATAACAACATTAAACCAGATAAATAACATAGATTATAAAAAGACTTATGTCAGCCTGTTAAAAATAAACACTTTTGCTGTAAGTTTGAACTTTTGAAGTTCTACTTGAAAGTTTTCTGCGTCTCATTTGATCTGGCTTCACTATAAAAGGATTGGAATATTTTCGCGTCTAAACCTCTTGGTTAGTTTATGACGAGGTTTCTAAAATCAATTACAAAGTGAAACTCGGTGACGTGAAATGGAGTTTCTCTTATCGGTTTATGCAATATTTGATGCAATATAATTACAGGTCATTATTAAAGCATAATATTCCAAACATTCGTATTGCTATTGAATAATACTGATCTATCACACAATATCATGGAAAAGTATATACATAAAAAAGGGGTAGCCTACATAAAATATCGATGTCGTAGCGATTTTAAATATGCATTTTGTAGGCACACCAAATATTTCATCCGAGATCTTGATACTTTGATGACTCACTTAAGTTATTCTATCATGTAAACGCAATATAGCTCTACTCATGGTATATTTGTTAAAGTAGATTTACTTAATGAAATATTCACTCACTCGTTAATCTTTACATCTTAGAATTTTAAATCTTTCGAAATATGATAGTCATACAAAATTTAAAACTGCTTGCATCAAAACTATTTGCTGCATCATGTTCTATATATGAATATCCCCTTAAGGAGCAATGAGGAATCCTTTGGGAAAGGAATGCTCCTCAAATGTAGGATGTGCCTTCCCCTCTTGAGGCCATGAGCAACAGAAGGTTGGAGGTCAGTCTTTTGACTAAGGATTGTTACTTTGGTATACAAAGCATTGGACGCTTTACCCGACTCACATAAGATGTTACCTGATAAAAACATAAACGGTTTTGACACTGTGATAAGAAGGGTCACAAACTTATTATTATTATTATTATTATTATTATTATTATTATTGTTATTATTATTATTATTATTATTATATATATAAATATATATATATATATATATATATATATATATATATATATATATATATATGTATATCTATACATATACATATATATATATATAAATATATATATATATATATATATATATATATATATATGTATGTATATATATGTATGTATATATATGTATGTATATATATGTATGTATATATATGTATGTATATATATGTATGTATATATATGTATGTATATATATGTATGTATATATATGTATGTATATATATAGATATATATATAGATATATATATATATATATATATATATATATATGTATATATATATATATATATATATATATATATATATATATATAGATATGTCTATATATATGTATGTATATATATATATATATATATATATATATATATATATAGATATGTCTATATATATGTATGTATATATATATATATATATATATATATATATATATAGATATGTCTATATATATGTATGTATATATATATATATATATATATATATAGATATGTCTATATATATGTATGTATATATATATATATATATATATATATATATATAGATATGTATATATATATGTATGTATATATATATATATATATATATATATGTATATATATGTATGTATATATATGTATGTATATATATGTATGTATATATATATAGATATATATATATATATATAGATATGTATATATATGTATGTATATATATATAGATATGTATATATATATATATATAGATATGTCTATATATATGTATGTATATATATATATATAGATATGTATATATATATATATATATATATATATATATATATATATATATATATATGTATGTATATATATATATATATATATATATATATATATATATATAGATATGTATATATATATATATATATATATATATATATATATATATATATATATACGTGTGTGTGTGTGTGTGTGGTTGTGTTCAATATTTCTATGAAACATTTGTGTTATAAGATTTGGATTGAAATTCGATAAGTCAACTGATTACAGAATTAATCATCAAACTGATATAGATCTGAAGTAAATATCAGATTGATGGATTAGATGGAAAAGAAGTCACCCCTAAACAAGATCCAGACATTATTGGAGAAACTTTGGATACAAATACTTTAACCGACGACATAATCTCTAAAATAAGACCCAGAGTCGTTTACCACCATAACAAGGTTCCCGGCTGCCGTAAACTCTCGAATGCAATTGCCTTCACAGTGGGAGTTCCTAAAAACTATTAAAATTTTCGGCTCTGGAAAAGACTTGTGCTGGGTATACTCAACGTCTAGGGAAAGTGGATCTTGGATATACTTAGCTTTTTTTGGCATCGCTGTATTGGAATTGTCATCGGTCAAACTTTTATACCAGTATGGGTTTCAAATGTTTATTATTCTAAGCATTATAAGCCTAAGCTGTAAGAGTTATAATTGCGTCTTTGCTGGGGGTTTTCAGATCAATTTAGATTTATTGTGTCGTTGAAGATACGCTAAAGCATCCGTAGTTTTTGTGGTGAAAATTATTAAATCGCCGCACTGTGAATATATATATATATATATATATATATATATATATATATATATATATATATATATATATTATGTATATATATGTATATATATATATATATATATATATATATATATATATGCATATGTATATGTATATGTATATATATATATATATATATATATATATATATATATATATATATATATATATATATATATATATATATATATATATACAGTACATTCATATCCTAAGTAAAGAGGAAATGAACAGTACTATAAAATATCAGAAAAGACCAAAAACATAATAAAGAAAAGATTGGAATTTAGGGTAAATCTAAGACAGAGGAAATAGAATTAGCAAAACAATAAGCAAACTAAAAACCCGAGATATTCGTGAACACAATCAGATCAAAATAGAGGAAGAAAGGAAGAAGCATTAAACTGATGAAAAGAAAACTTTAAAAAGTGTGCCAACAGACGTTAGATTTCAAAGATGAAAATGGAAATATTATCAATAATAGCGATGAAGTGATAAAATTGCAGACGATTTTATAAAATGCTATACAATGGTGATATAAGAAATAACTTCAACAAAATAGAAAAAATTAAATAAATGATGAAGTACCAAACGTAACAGTAGAAGTAAAGAAAGCATTAAAAGGTATGAAAAGAGGAAAAGCAGCAGGAAAAGATGGCCTAACAATTGATTTAGTAATAGATGGAGGATATTTCATAGTAGTAAACCTGGCTGAACTCTACAACAAATGTCTACGTGAATGCTCTATACCTACAGCTTAGAAAAACCTTATTGTTATACTAATTCACAAAAAAGGGAGACACATAAAACCTAAAAAATTGCCGAACAATAAGTTTAATCTCCGTAATATATAAAATATTTACAAAGATCATATTAGTCCGAATAGAAAGACTTTAATAAACCGACAGAGCAGGCAGACTTTAAAAATGGGTATTCAACAACTGACCATATCCATGTAATTAATCAGCTAATGGAAAAATCAACTGCGTACGACAAACCACTATTTATGGCATTTATAGACTACGAGAAAGCCTTTCATTCCGTCAAAACTGAGGCAGTAATGAAAGCCTTCCAGAAACAAGAAATAGGAGAATCTTCTGTTAGAACACTTGAAGATATCTATATAGGAAGTACAGCAATCCTAAAAATACATACAAATTCCGATTGAGAAAGGAGTTATGCAGGGAGACCTCAACCCCCTAAGCTATTCACAGCATGCTTAAAGGAATTTTTTTTAGAATTAAATTGGGAAAATGTAGGAATATATATTAATGGGGAATACATTAACAACTTAAGATTTGCAGATGGCATAGTTATGATTAGTGAATCTTGGGAGGAACTGTGAAAGATGATAGAAGATTTGCATAAAGAAAGCAAAAAGGCAGGACTGAAAATGGATATAAGTAAGTCTAAATTAATGTTCGATGAAAATGCAGAAGGACAGATAATAAGAGTTATGGACAAGCCTCTATAGATTGTTAATGAATATGGTCATCGTACCTAGGATAGACAGTAAGTATTTACCCAGGATACGAAACCGTAGTTAAAGGAAGGATAAGCATGGCATCGAGAGCATTTGGTAAACAAAATGAGATTATGAAAAGTAAAATGCCATTTTCTCTAAAACGTAAAGTATTTAATGAGATGGTCCTACCAGTATTAAATTGTACACCAGAAACTTGGAGCCTTACTAAAGCCTTAGAACATAGGGTAGATAAAACCTAAAGAGCAATGGAAAGAATAATGATGGGAATAACACTAAGATACAGAAAAAGGGCAACATAGATACGAGAGCAAACTGAAGTAGAGGATATTCTAACAACATGTAAGAAAAAGAAAGGGACAAGGGTAGGACATATAATGAGAATCAGAGGCAATAAATGGACATTAAGAATAGTAGAATGGGTCCTGCATATTATAAAAGAAGCAGGGGAAGGAAAAGAAGACGATTGATCAACGAACTAAGGAAGTTGCAAGAGGAAGGACATGCCTAAGGCTTTTGCTCTGCATTGGACTAGTAACAGCTGATGATATATATATATATATATATATATATATATATATATATATATATATATATATATATATATATATATATATTTCTCTGTGTGTGTATGTATGTGTGTGTACCAAATACTGAAAGTAGAAATGATTATGTAATGCGAAAGTATGTAAACGCTTAATCACTGAACACACCAGATAGGAATCAAACCGCAATATATCAATATTTTTTTTTTCTCGCGCAGATATCGAGAAATTAACTCTATCAAGGTCACTCTTTGGCGTCAAATGTTATAAAGTATTGGAACTTAATTTCCTCCTTCGGTATATTAATGAGCTTAACCAACCCAGCCAAATCTCGATAAGAGCTAATGATCTGCCTGTCTTCTCTTATCGGAAACTCTGTCCTAATAAGATCTTATCAGAGACTCTCAGAATAGTCATTTTCTCCCCCAGAAACTATATTTTGATAACGTTACATTATGACTGGATTCAGGTGAAAAGATACGTTAGCGTTTAATATGATGCATAGTTGCCTAGAATCTTTTAAAAAAGGATTTATTCTTTTTTTCTTTTACATTGAAAGGAAAGAATTGGATACAAAGAACATAAGCAGCAAGCACTTCAACCAAGTACATTCATCATTAAATACGTTACTAAGGTCCACAAGGAGATCGTTTTCTTGAGAGAATTATCTCTCTCTCTCTCTCTCTCTCTCTCTCTCTCTCTCTCTCTCTCTCTCTCTCTCTCTCTCTCTCTCTCTCTCTCTCCAAACAGACGTTCCTTTGTTTCCAAGACATAATGCATCAATTTGAAGTAAGGATGCAACGATGTAATGATTCAAGTCTTTCTGACCTTTCTTTATAACAAGATTGTGGACACATTTCCTGACACCGAATCTTCTCCCGGAATGGTGTGATAATTGGCCTTTCTGTTCAGGACTTTGTTGACTAGGAATTAGGTTGGAACAATTTCAAGCCGAGAGAGGAAAAGTTGTCTGCTATTAAGAACCTCCCAATGGATAAAACACCAATACGCTCCATAAGTTTCTGGTAAGAATACTATGCATTTAAGGTCGCTTTTTTGTTAGTTTTCTTGGAATTTCTAAGGTTAATGTAACTTTTCAGAAAGAATAGGCAGTGCACTCTTTCAGGATCAGTGGTAGGAGCTAATGCTTTCCTTCTCGCTCTAATAAGAGCTTTTTCTCTCATGAAATTCTATCATGAAAATTATGGGATGGTAGAGATTTGACTTGGTAAATAATATCTACTATCGGTACCGAATAATATGATCACTATTATAATATTTCAGCATTTTCAAAGACTGGTATGTATTAAACATAGTAGGAAGCATATAAATGACCAAATAAGTTTTGGTACAAAGTAAACTTAAGAAAGGATGAAAGATTTCAGTAGTCAATTGGCTGCTTACAAGGACTGCCAACATATGACATTATGTCTGCCTGCCTCAATGCTAGGTGGGAATGTTTTTATTTGAGCAGGAGAATATGAATATTCAAAATATTAGAAATAATGGCCCTTTACTATTTCTATCTAGTCCCTGTCTGACCTCGCTATAGTTACACTTTCCATTAATTTGTCTTTATGAAATCATTTGACCTTTAATGTGTAATCTATTGTTTCCGACAATGCCATTATATTAACATGACGCTCGGTTGAGTAGTCTTGGCTCTTACTTATCATATGATGCCAGATTATATATAATAATATCAGTCTTGGTCAACAACCACTGACCTGGAAAGTTATCATTACCTTCCCCTACTACCAATCATTGTTGGCCGTCAGTAGTTTCTCGAAGTTTCTAATTAAATTAGTGACCGCCTGAATGATGGCGTACCTAATGCTGGGAAAGATTGGCTGATGCAACAGTTATTACGTCTGAAAAAGAGAAAATATAAGTTTTGCAAAGACAGATGTAATTGGAGTTTAGATAAGTAAGTTTAATTTGAAACGAGATATCACACCAAAGAGGAGTAATTATAATGTTAGGGAAAATTGCAATTTTTTTTTTTTTTTGACGTTGCATTTAAAAGTTGGTGAAATGTTAATCATATATCTTATACCATTTGGAATAAAAACAAACTCGAGAGGATTACTTTGTTGGAACAGTAATCATATTGTATGTGTCAGGCTCTTTTACATGTTTTAAATGTATTACAATGTATAGTGTTATCTTGTACATTGCTTGAATTTTCTAATTAAGTCAGTGACTTCTTCAGTGATGAAGTAGGTAATGCTTTGAAAAATTAAGTGATCCATTTGAATGAAGACTGCGTTAGGGAAAATAATTATTTTGAAAATGCAGCTGTTACTGGAGTTCAGAACAGCGATTTTCATCTGAAATGAGACATTACACTACAGAATACTTAGCATTAGATATTGGAGAAATATTTCCATACAATGTTTTATCTCATTTGAAAAAAAAAAACCCTTAAAGATTACTATTTTGGAACTGTAATCATGTTGTATGTGTCTGTATTATTACGTGTTTTCATTGTAATACAGTAAATAAGGTTTCAGTGGCCTATAGGAAACATCCCTGCCTGACATTCTGCCGGACGAGAGATCGATTAATGCTCAAACTCGATAGTTTCTTGTAGTATCTGCAACATCACCATCCTTGTGAGCTAAGGATGGGGCTTTCAGGAGCTTATAGGTCTACCAGCTGAGTCATCAGTAGCCACTGTCTGACCGTCCCTGTTCCAAGCTTAGGTGGAGAAAGGGCTTAGACACTGATCATATGGAATAGAGTTAGTCTCTGAGGCATTGTCCAGGTACGGCATTGTCCCTGTCCCTTGCTTATGCCATTCATGAGCGACCTTTAAAACCTTTAAAATAATCTAAAATGGAAAACAAACAGGATATCACGTACCAAATACTTTTTTTTTTTTTTTTTTTTTTTTTATCAATTTCAAATAGCAGACGCAGCAAGTGTCTCATTGCTATCTAACAAGAGACTGTAAGGGAAAATCATAATTCGTAAGTATAATAATATTATCTGCTGGAATTGCATATCTGAAAAGAAAGTTTGAAAATTTAATCCAGGCACGATAGTAAGGGATAACTCAAGAATGAAGTAATTAATCTTGTGAAAAATGGAAAAATACTGGGTTGTGCTTTCGTTCTTTAGTCATCCACAAAGATTGAATGGGTGAGTCTTAGAGGTTAGGAATGGGATAATATACAGTGTAAGATAGAAAAAGGTAATTTACAAGAAATGATATATATATATATATATATATATATATATATATATATATATATATATATATATTTATATAGAAATATATATATATATATATATATATATATATATATATATATATATATATATGTATATAGCCATAGATACATACATACAAAACATACATACAAAAGTGTACACGGCCCGACAAAAATGATGGCTAAGTATTTACATAGATATGCACAAAAACGCACATCCATTTCGCGAGAGTATGTTTACCATATATATATATATATATATATATATATATATATATATATATATATATATATATATACATATATATATATATATATATATATATATATATATATATATATACTGTGTATATATGCTATCACATGCCAAGCTATAACCCTAACAGGATGCTATAAGCCTAAGGGCTCCAACAGGTAAGAATAGCAGTGGGAAAAGGAAACCGGGAAATAAACAAACTACAAGAGAAGTAATAAACAATAAGAATAAAATATTTAAGAACATTAATAACATTAAAATTAAATATTTCATATAAAAATAAAAAAAAACACTTGGAAAAAAATAGGAGTAAGACATATAAGATAAAATAGTGTGAGCGAGTGAACCCCTAAGCAAGAAAACTCTAATCCAAGACGGTGGAAGGCCATGGTATAGAGGCTATGATTTTGGAGTGTCCTTCTTCTAGAAGAGCGGCTTACCACAGCTAAAGTCTCTTCTACCCTTACCAAGAGGAAATTAGCCACTGAACAGCTACAGTGCGGTAGTTGACCCCTTGAGTTCAGGGGAATTGCTTGATGATCTCGGTGTTGTCATGTGCATATGGACAGAGGCAAATGTAGAAAGAATAGGTCAGACTATTCAGTCTATGTTTAGGCAAAGAAAAATTGAGCCGTAACCACAGAGTGATACAATGTAGTACTGTCTGGCCAGTCTAGAGTAGAAGATATGCTAACAACTTATACGAAAAAGAAATGGACATGGGCAGGACATATAATAAGAATGACCAACGATAGATGGACATTATGAATAACAGAATGGGTCCATAAAAATGGCAAGAGAAGGAGAGGAAGGACGAAAAGACGATGGATCGATAAAAAACGGAAGTTTGTGGGTGTGGACCAGCACAGAACGACAATAAAGAGATGCAAGTGGAAGGACATGTCTGAGGCCTTTGTTCTGCAGTGGACTAGTAGCGGCTGTTATATACAGTATATATATATATATATATATATATATATATATATATATATATATATATATATATATATATATATATATATATATATATGAATATATATATATATATATATATATATATATATATATATATATATATATATATATACATCTGTATATATACTGTATATACATATACTGTATTTGATAAAAATGGCAATCAAGGTAAAAGTCAAGATCTATAGGGCAGTAATAAGATCAGTGCTAATGCATGGATCAGAAACTTGGGTTTTAAGACGAAAGTAGGAAGCAAAGCTTGAGAGATCAGAAATGACAATGCTGGGGTGGATTATGGGAATACAAATTCTTGAAAGATTGCAAAATGATGAGATAAGAAGAATGGCAGGCTTAGTAAAGATTAAAGAGATGATAGGAGTGTCACTACTGAGACGGTGAGGACACACGCTGAGGATGGATAGCGGGGAAGGAGTGAGGACGGTTTGGGAGGAGCCTGTTAGGGGGAGAAGATCCAGAGGGAGGCAGAGAATTAGATGGCGAGATAAAGTGAAGGATGATATGGAGAGAAGAGGTTTGGTGGAAGGATATTTCTTTGATAGAAGGCATCAAAAAGGGAGCCTCCGGCAACCGACCTCTTACTGTACGGATAATGGTGGGGAGAAGACGATATACATACGCATACTG
>NC_090742.1:136948347-136998347 GCF_036898095.1 Palaemon carinicauda | reverse complement strand
TGGGTAGATGGGGATGTTATTACGTTTGCAGGTTAAATACCGACCACAAATCCCAAATTCACTCAACAATCCCCCACATTCTTCCCCAGGTCCCTGAGAAAGAACACAGATTTATATTAATGATTATTTAAGCGGAAAGAAATACCATAAAATTCCTGGAGATAGTTTTCTTACAATTCTTTAACAGTCTTTCTATATAAAAAAACAACATTGTCAAATTTGGCGAATAAAACGTTTTTTTTTTCTTTGCGATAGAAGATCTACTATTGTGTTAGAAATTTCAATTTATCATTTTATGTATACAAAATAAAATTTTGCTGTCTTTTGTTACAGACATGATCTCATCTTATGAAAAATTCCGACTGTGGAAACTTTTAATTGAAATCTCCAGTAATACGAACATCAGAACCAACTAAGATCTATTGATTGAGTTTTTAATTTTGTTGTGAACTATAAAAAAAGTTGCCGTGGTCTATCCAGGTGAAGTAGGCCACGCCCACCTGTTGACGTCATGGCAAGCTTCCATCACTCACGAGAGTTCCTGCTCAGCGCAAACAGTACTTATGTTTATGTATTTGGTTATGTATTTATATAGATTAGGCTACCGTTATTCATATAAATAAACTGTACTGAAAGCCAAAAACAAGAATTTACCCGCCACCAGAAATGACCCTTTTTTCCAGGTGTCCAATGAGGTTGGATCTCCGCCCAGTTAACACCTGACCTTAGCCCAGGTAGCTGGTAAGGGAGTGTCATTGTTCTCTAAGCCTCTTTATGTATGTTCGTATGTTTACTTTCCCTATAAAATATAAAGAAACCCTCTCAATAAATCAGTCCTCTGAAGAAGTATCAAGAAACTAGTCAGGACTTAATCGTATATTTCGTATTTTCATTTTCCCTGTGGTTCTTCAGCATCTGAGCATCACGTTTTCCTGTGATTTTTACGCATATACATTTATATATATATATATATATATATATATATATATATATATATATATATATATATATATATATATATATAATATATATATGTGTATATATATACATACATATATACATATATATATATATATATATATATATATATATATTATATATATATATATATATATATATATATATATATATATATATATATATATATATATATATATATATATATATATATATATATATATGCATATATATGCAAACACATATCTATATATATATATATATATATATAAATATATGCAAACATATATATATATATATATATATATATATATATATATATATATATATATATATATATATATATATATATATATGTATATATATACATATGTATATATATGCATATATATATATATATATATATATATATATATATATATATATATATATATGTGCATCCATATATATATATATATATATATATATATATATATATATATATATATATATATATATATATATGTATATATATATATATATATGAATTCTCATATATATATATATATATATATATATATATATATATATATATATATATATATGAATTCATATATATATATATATATATATATATATATATATATATATATATATATATATATATATATAAATATATATATATATATATATATGTGTGTGTGTGTGTGTGTGTGTGTGTGTATGTGTGTACCGTATTTGAAGGCATGACTACGCCCTTTTTCCCTAGGTCAAGTTCAAGATATCCCGAAGGCCTAGGCCTAGGCTAATCTCTCTGAGATTCACTAACCCAGCTTACGCTCAGTACTTTCACCTGCCCTAAATTTTATTCATACTTATTTCATTCCTATTGCTATTATTGTATTATTAAAAATGAAATGGTAAAAAATTAGAGAAAGGTGAGAATTGAGAGGAAGGGGGGGGGGGGAGGGACGGTGAAAGAAAGGTGGGAATGATGAGAGAATCGTGATAATGAACGGGAAATGAGGGGATAGGGGAAAAGTGTTGTAGATAGAATAAAGGAAGAAAGGGAACAGTTTCTTCAACCAAAGACTTACGACGGAGAATCTTAGGAAGCGTATACAATCAGAGGATTTCCGTAAGAAACCCATTGATGCCGCTTTGGCAATCGCCTTCAATGAGAACTTTAAATGAATAAATATATATACATATATATATATATATATATATATATATATATATATATATATATATATATATATATATATATATATATATATATGACATTGTCTATTCATTGTAGACATCCAGAATCTTGAAGATCAAAGAGTTATTCATTCCTCCGCGAAGTTCAGAAGTGAATCCTTTTATGGTTTTCCTTCCCTCTGAAGAGTCTTGATCTTCGTCTTCAAAGAATCTTCGCCTTCGCCTGCAGATCCTCTGAAGACCCAGAGTTCCTTCAGGGAATCTGGGAGAACTCGGAATCTTCTCATTGCTTTCGTTCTTTTCAGTTAACTCTTATCGACTTTTTACCGCCAAAATACGATTTATTTTTTTTTTTTCAAGAATCGTTCGATTCCCTTTCTTCATATTCTTAGAAACTTCGGCTTCAAGGAAAAATTAGCGTTTTATAAATTTTTGCCTTTTCTGCACAATCTCGTCAAAATAAACAAAGTAAAAAGGGAAATCGTTTCAGCGTAAAAAAGGGATCTTTTCCGTTCAAGGCAACTGAAGATTTCCCATCCTTTCTGATGTCTTCGAGGAAGTACTCTCTCTCTCTCTCTCTCTCTCTCTCTCTCTCTCTCTCTCTCTCTCTCTCTCTCTCTCTCTCTCTCTCTCTCTCTCTTTTGAGTCCTATGGGCGTTGTAAAAAACCGAATATTTTCCGTTGGAGACAACTGAAGATTTTTCATCCTTCCAAAACGGTCTTCGTGGAATTAGTCTCTCTCTCTCTCTCTCTCTCTCTCTCTCTCTCTCTCTCTCTCTCCTCTCTCTCTCTCTCTCTCTCTCTCTCTCTCTCTCTCTCTCTCTCTCTCTTTTGAGTCTTAAGGGCTTCGTAAAAAACGAATATTTTCCGCTAAAGAAAACTGAAGATTTCTCATCCTCCCAGAACTGTCTTCGAGGAATTTTACTCTCTCTCTCTCTCTCTCTCTCTCTCTCTCTCTCTCTCTCTCTCTCTCTCTCTCTCTCTCTCTCTCTCTGTTGAGTCTTAAGGGCTTCGTAAAAAAACGGGGATCTTTTCCGTTGAAGACAACTGGGAGATTTCTCATCTTTCCACAAAGATCTTCGAGGAATTTGTTGCTCTCTCTCTCTCTCTCTCTCTCTCTCTCTCTCTCTCTCTCTCTCTCTCTCTCTCTCTCTCTCTCTTGAGTCTTAACGGGCTCCACAGCCAGTTAGATTTGTCTCCAGGACTAAGTTCGTCTTCAGACGATTACTGCTATTTTTTTTAAAAAATATAGCTACAGTACATCGAGGGAGAGCCATCTGTATTTTTCGAACAATGTGGAACAGTGTTATTAATGGTGTTGTTTATAGTGTTATCAATGGTGTTACTAATGGTGTTACTAATGGTGTTGGTAATGGTGTTATCAATGGTGTTGTTAATGGTGTTATTAGTGGTGCTATTACAGCACTTTTTAATGGTCTTCAAGAACAGCATTTGGAACGTAAGTATGATGTTATACGGCTCAAGAGACAAATTGAGGATATTCAATCCTCATTTGCCTTCCGTGCTGTATCTTGGTTAGGCCTACTTCCCGCGCGGCCAGACCAATCTGATTGCGGGGTATGGGAAAACGTTTTCCAACGGCTGGTGTTCTCAGTACCAGTTATAGGAGACTATTTGAAGACAATTAAAGATCTTCAGAGATGTGTAAAGCATATGGAAAGTCTTAGGATGGATTTGAACTCCGTTCCATTAATCGGCCCCTTCCTCTCTAATTTTAAAATGGGAGTGCAGGATGGAACTCATTGTTCCAGGAGGGTGGGGGTTATGTTAGCCGGTATTTTAGGAAGCTTTTTATTGAAGAAGGTCTTATCTAAGAGGAAAAGCGAAACAAACGACGAGGAGTGGGGGCTTGAAAATGCAGTGGAAGAAGACGACATTAAATTTGAACCTTCGCCGCGGCAAAACGGAGAGACAACCGAACAGAAAAACCAAAAATTAGAGGAATATCAGGAGGCGATAGAAAATTACGAAAAAAGAAGAAAATCCGCAGCTAATCGAGAGGATTACCTTCAAAGGAAAGTTCAACATCTAGAAGCTGATGCGCTCCTCAAGGAAAAGAAATATTTTGAGGAATATAATCGGTTACAAGAAGAACTATTGGGTTTGCTTAAAGAAGCAAAGGACGAAAATGCTACATTGAGAGAGCAAGTCTTTCACTGCAATAATAAATTTCAAGATAAGTTAGACGCGCTAACGATAGAAAATATTTATATTAAACAGAAGTTGTTTGAAAAAGAAGTGAAGGTTGAATCCCTTGAGAATCAACTGACTTATGAGAGAATGAATTATCAGACACTTCAGGTAAATTCAATAGAAAAGGAGGAGAAGAAGGTAGAGGAGAAGAAGAAGGTGGAGGAGGAGAAGAAGGCGGAGGAGGAGAAGGTGGAGGAGGAGAAGGTGGAGGAGAAGGAGGAGGAGGAGAAGAAGGTGGAGGAGGAGAAGGAGGAGGAGGTAGAAGAGGAGGAGAAGAAGCTGGAGGAGAAGGAGGAGGGGGTAGAAGAGCAGGAGGAGGAGAAGGTAGAAGATGATGAGAAGGAGAAGGTGGAGGAGGAGGAGGAGAAGATAGAAGAGGAGGAGAAGGAGAAGGAGAAGGAGGAGGAGGAGAAGAAAGTGGAGGAGAAGGAGGAGGAGGAGAAGGTAGAAGAGAAGGAGGATGAGGAGAAGGTAGAAGAGGATGAGGAGGAGAAGGAGAAGGTGGAGGAGGAGGAGAAGAAGGTGGAGGAGAAGGAGGAGGAGGAGGAGGAAGAAAAGGAAGAGGAGGAGGAGGAGGAGAAGAGCGTACAGCTGGTGCAAGGTAAGCAAATATTCAATTTCTTGATAAATTGTTCTGACAATTCTGTATTAAGTCATTTAATATTATATATGGGCACATTTGTCATGAGATCAATATGGTTAATTCCAGGTTACATGTGTTGGAACGCCACTATTCGCACTATTCGTAAGCATCAGGGAGCGGGGAATAATATCTTTAATATACCGAAACTTTGTCTAATAGGAGCACATCTGTTTTTGGAAACATATGGATTTAAGGACCTTTATTTAATAAACCGCGATTGGCAGCAGCAACCACCCGAGGCGGAATCCTTCTTGCAGGGGCTAATCGGGGAAGAGACTGACGCGGTACCAGGAGACTGTAGAGTCTTCCTACAAAGCAAATATCTCAAGGATCCAAAATTACATATTTCAGCCCTTCAACGTTTAAATGTGTCGCATATGCGTTTGGTCTTTGACTGGGGCACCAAGAAGCGTTACTTAGAAGGGCTTGATAAAAAACTGAATGATGAAATATATTTAGCGGCCATATATAGAACCTATGACCACGAACCTGGGGAATACGATCCTGTGGCAGAAACCGTTATACGAAATGTGTCTCCTCTAGAGCTATGGCAGACAGTGAGAGAATACTACGGCCCTAACCAAGTGCGCCCCTATCATTGGTTGACAAATAATTGTCAAACAATATTGAGGGATATACTTCTCAAGTTTGGAGTTATCACCTTTGTGCATAAAGATATTACACCATTCTTTATCTATAAGGGTGTTGATATAATACGGGCGATATACGAGAGCATAAAAACATCCTGTGTATCGAAAGAATAAGTGTTTAGAGTAGTGAAAGTCGTAGTGAGTGTTTAGTGTTCTGAACATAGAAGAAAAAAAGAAAAAAAAATTGATTAATATTTTTAACGTTTCGGTTGAAATTTGGAGAAGATAGTTTCAATTTACTTTTGTAAAGAAATAAGTTTTTATGTGAGAGACATTGAAAGACAGAGAATCGATACCGAGTGGTTTCCAACCTTTCAGAACTAAAGGGAATAATCTACAAGAAGCAATCAGCAGAGGGAAGAAGTCACACTTGTTCTAGTATGCATTATTCCTTGACAAAGATTCACCTGTACTGTTTCTTTGTCAGGTGAACAAATGCAGAAAAAACAGGTCTGACCTCTTCTAGTATGCTGTGTCCCTTGGAGAAGAACCCTTTGTACTGGAATAGTGGAACAGATGTGCCTTTGCTTGGGTGTGGCAGCCATCTGGAATAAGACCCATTAAGAGACAGGGAATCAATGCCAAGAGGATTACGGCTTCCCAGACCTAAAGGGATTAATCTACAAGAAGCAATCAGCAGAGGGAAGAAGTCACACTTGTTCTAGTATGCATTATTCCTTGACAAAGATTCACCTGTACTGTTTCTTTGTCAGGTGAACAAATGCAGAAAAAACAGGTCTGACCTCTTCTAGTATGCTGTGTCCCTTGGAGAAGAACCCTTTGTACTGGAATAGTGGAACAGATGTGCCTTTGCTTGGGTGTGGCAGCCATCTGGATTAAGACCCATTAAGAGACAGGGAATCAATGCCAAGAGGATTACGGCTTTCAAGACCTAAAGGGAATAATCTACAAGAAGCAATCAGTAGAGGGAAGAAGTCACACTTGTTCTAGTATGCAATATTCCTTGACAAAGATTCACCTGTACTGTTTCTTTGTCAGGTGAACAAATGCAGAAAAAACAGGTCTGACCTCTTCTAGTATGCTGTGTCCCCTGGAGAATAAAACCTTTGTACTGGAATAGTGAAACAGATGTGCCTTTGGTTGGGTGTGGCAGACATCTGGATTAAGACCCATTAAGAGACAGGGAATCAATGACAAGAGGATTACGGCTTTCCAGACCTAAAGGGAATAATCTACAAGAAGCAATCAGCAGAGGGAAGAAGTCACACTTGTTCTAGTATGCATTATTCCTTGACAAAGATTCACCTGTAGTGTTTCTTTGTCAGGTGAACAAATGCAGAAAAAACAGGTCTGACCTCTTCTAGTATGCTGTGTCCCTTGGAGAAGAACCCTTTGTACTGGAAAAGTGGAACAGAAGTGGATTTGTTTGGGTGTGGCAACCATATTGATTAAGACCCATTAAGACACAGGGAATCAATGCCAAGAGGATTACGGCTTTCCAGACCTAAAGGGAATAATCTACAAGAAGCAATCAACAGAGGGAAGAAGTCACACTTGTTCTAGTATGCATTATTCCTTGACAAAGATTCACCTGTACTGTTTCTTTGTCAGGTGAACAAATGCAGAAAAAACAGGTCTGACCTCTTCTAGTATGCTGTGTCCCTTGGAGAAGAACCCTTTGTACTGGAAAAGTGGAACAGAAGTGGATTTGTTTGGGTGTGGCAACCATTTTGATTAAGACCCATTAAGAGACAGGAAATCAATGCCAAGAGGATTACGGATTTCCAGACCTAAAGGGAATAATCTACAAGAAGCAATCAGCAGAGGGAAGAAGTCACACTTGTTCTAGTATGCATTATTCCTTGACAAAGATTCACCTATACTGTTTCTTTGTCAGGTGAACAAATGCAGAAAAAACAGGTCTGACCTCTTCTAGTATGCTGTGTCCCTTGGAGAAGAACCCTTTGTACTGGAATAGTGGAACAGATGTGCCTTTGCTTGGGTGTGGCAGCCATCTGGATTAAGACCCATTAAGAGACAGGGAATCAATGCCAAGAGGATTACGGCTTCCCAGACCTAAAGGGAATAATCTACAAGAAGCAATCAGCAGAGGGAAGAAGTCACACTTGTTCTAGTATGCATTATTCCTTGACAAAGATTCACCTGTACTGTTTCTTTGTCAGGTGAACAAATGTAGAAAAATCAGGTCTGACCTCTTCCAGTATGCTGTGTCCCTTAAAGAAGAACCCTTTGTACTGGAATAGTGGAACAGAAGTGCCTTTGCTTGGGTGTGGCAGCCATCTGGATTAAGACCCATTAAGAGACAGGGAATCAATGCCAAGAGGATTACGGCTTTCTAGACCTAAAGGGAATAATCTACAAGAAGCAATCAGCAGAGGGAAGAAGTCACACTTGTTCTAGTATGCATTATTCCTTGACAAAGATTCACCTGTACTGTTTCTTTGTCAGGTGAACAAATGCAGAAAAAACAGGTCTGACCTCTTCTAGTATGCTCTGTCCCCTGGAGAATAAAACCTTTGTACTGGAATAGTGGAACAGATGTGCCTTTGCTTGGGTGTGGCAGACATCTGGATTAAGACCCATTAAGAGACAGGGAATCAATGCCAAGAGGATTACGGCTTTCCAGACCTAAAGGGAATAATATACAAGAAGCAATCAGCAGAGGGAAGAAGTCACACTTGTTCTAGTATGCATTATTCCTTGACAAAGATTCACCTGTACTGTTTCTTTGTCAGGTGAACAAATGCAGAAAAAACAGGTCTGACCTCTTCTAGTATGCTGTGTCCTTTGGAGAAGAACCCTTTGTACTGGAAAAGTGGAACAGATGTGCCTTTGTTTGGGTGTGGCAACCATATTGATTAAGACCCATTAAGAGACAGGGAATCAATGCCAAGAGGATTACGGCTTTCCAGACCTAAAGGGAATAATCTACAAGAAGCAATCAACAGAGGGAAGAAGTCACACTTGTTCTAGTATGCATTATTCCTTGACAAAGATTCACCTGTACTGTTTCTTTGTCAGGTGAACAAATGCAGAAAAAACAGGTCTGACCTCTTCTGGTATGCTGTGTCCCTTGGAGAAGAACCATTTGTACTGGAAAAGTGGAACAGAAGTGGATTTGTTTGGGTGTGGCAACCATCTTGATTAAGACCCATTAAGAGACAGGGAATCAATGCCAAGAGGATTACGGCTTTCCAGACCTGAAGGGAATAATCTACAAGAAGCAATCAGCAGAGGGAAGAAGTCACACTTGTTCTAGTATGCATTATTCCTTGACAAAGATTCACCCGTACTGTTTCTTTGTCAGGAGAACAAATGCAGAAAAAACAGGTCTGACCTCTTCTAGTATGCTGTGTCCTTTGGAGAAGAACCCTTTGTACTGGAAAAGTGGAACAGAAGTGGATTTGTTTGGGTGTGGCAACCATCTTGATTAAGACCCATTAAGAGACAGGGAATCAATGGCAAGAGGATTACGGCTTTCCAGACCTAAAGGGAATAATCTACAAGAAGCAATCAGCAGAGGGAAGAAGTCACACTTGTTCTAGTATGCATTATTCCTTGACAAAGATTCACTTGTACTGTTTCTTTGTCTGGTGAACAAATGCAGAAAAAACGGGTCTGACCTCTTCTAGTATGCTGTGTCCCCTGGAGAAGAAACCTTTGTATTTGAATAGTGGAACAGATGTGCCTTTGTTTGGTTGTAGCAGGCATCTGGATTAAGACCCATTAAGAGACAGGGAATCAATGACAAGAGGATTACGGCTTTCCAGACCTAAAGGGAATAATCTACAAGAAGCAATCAGCAGAGGGAAGAAATCACACTTGTTCTAGTATGCATTATTCCTTGACAAAGATTCACCTGTACTGTTTCTTTGTCTGGTGAAAAAATGCAGAAAAAACAGGTCTGACCTCTTCTAGTATGCTGTGTCTCCTGGAGAAGAAACCTTTGTACTGCAATAGTGGAACAGATGTGCCTTTGTTTGGGTGTGGCAATCATCTGGATTAAGACCCATTAAGAGACAGGGAATCAATGCGAAGAGGATTACGGATTTCCAGACCTAAAGGGAATAATCTACAAGAAGCAATCAGCAGAGGGAAGAAGTCACACTTGTTCTAGTATGCATTATTCCTTGACAAAGATTCACTTGTACTGTTTCTTTGTCTGGTGAACAAATGCAGAAAAAACGGGTCTGACCTCTTCTAGTATGCTGTGTCCCCTGGAGAAGAAACCTTTGTACTGGAATAGTGGAACAGATGTGCCTTTGTTTGGTTGTAGCAGCCATCTGGATTAAGACCCATTAAGAGATTGGGAATCAATGACAAGAGGATTACGGCTTTCCACCCCTAAAGGGAATAATCTACAAGAAGCAATCAGCAGAGGGAAGAAGTCACACTTGTTCTAGTATGCATTATTCCTTGAAAAATGTTCACCTGTACTGTTTCTTTGTCAGGTGAACAAATGCAGAAAAAACAGGTCTGACCTCTTCTAGTATGCTTTTCCCTTGGAGAAGAAACCTTTGTACTGGAATAGTGGTAAAGAAGGGCCAATGTTTGGGTGTGGCAGCCATATGCATTAAGAGCCATTAAAAGACAGCCAATCAATGCTAAGTGAATTCCAGCTTTCCAGATCTAAAGGGAATAATCTGCAAGATGGATTCAGAAGAGGGAAGAAGACACACTTGTTCTAGTAAGCATTATTCCTTGACAAAGATTCACTTGTAGTGTTTCTTTGTCAGGTGAACCAATGCAGAAGAAACAAGTCTGATGTCTTCTAGTATGCTGTGTCCCATGTCTGATGTCTTTTAGTATGCTGTATCCCAAGTCTGATGTCTTCTAGTATGCTGTGTCCCCTAGAGAAGAACCCGTTGTACTGGAATATTGGAACAGATGTGCCTTTCATTGAGTGTGTCAGCCACTTGGATTAAGAGCCATTATAAGACAGGCAATCAATGCCAAGAGGATTCTGGCTTTCCCGATCTAAATTAAATAATCTGCAAAATGATTTCAGAAGAAGGAAGAAGTCACACTTGTTCTGGTATGCATTATTTCTTGACAAAGATTCACCTGTACTTTTTCTTTGTCAGGTGAACAAATGCAGAAAAAACAGGTCTGACGTCTTCTAGTATGCTGTGTCCCTTGGAGAAGAAACCTTTGTACTGGAATAGTGGAACAGATGTGCCTTTGTTTGGGTGTGGCAGCCATCTGGATTAAGAACCGTTATTAGACAGGATATCAATCCTAAGTGAATTCGAACTTTTCAGATCTAAAGAGAATAATCTGCAAGATGGATTCAGAAGAAGGAAGAAGTCACACTTGTTCTAGTATGCATTATTCCTTGACAAAGATTCACCTGTACTGTTTCTTTGTTAGGTGAACAAATGCATAAAAAACGGGTCTGACCTCTTCTAGTATGCTGTGTCCCCTGGAGAAGAAACCTTTGTACTGGAATAGTGGAACAGATGTGCCTTTGTTTGGGTATGGCAGCCATCTGGATTAAGACCCATTAAGAGACAGGGAATCAATGCCAAGAGGATTACGGCTTTCCAGACCTAAACGGAATAATCTACAAAAAGCAATCAGCAGAGGGATGAAGTCACACTTGTTCTAGTATGCATTATTCCTTGACAAAGATTCACCTGTACTGTTTCTTTGTCAGGTGAACAAATGCAGAAAAAACAGGTCTGACCTCTTCTAGTAGGCTGTGTCCCTTGGAGAAGAACCCTTTGTACTGGAATAGTGGTACAGAAGTGCCTATGTTTGGGTCTGGCAGCCATCTGCATTTAGAGCCATTAAAAGACAGGCAATCAATGCTAAGTGAATTCCAGCTTTCCAGATCTAAAGGGAATAATCTGCAAGATGGATTCAGAAGAGGGAAGAAGTCACACTTGTTCTAGTATGCATTATTCCTTGACAAAGATTCACTTGTTCTGTTTCTTTGTCAGGTGAACAAATGCAAAAGAAACAAGTCCGATGTCTTCTAGTATGCTGTGTCCCATGTCTGATGTCTTCTAGTATGCTGTGTCCCAAGTCTGATGTCTTCTAGTATGCTGTGTCCTTAGGAGAAGAAACCGTTGTACTGGAATATTGGAACAGATGTGCCTTTCATTGGGTGTGTCAGCCACTTGGATTAAGAGCCATTATAAGACAGGCAATCAATGCCAAGAGGATTCCGGCTTTCCAGATCTAAATGGAATAATCTGCAAAATTATTTCAGAAGAAGGAGGAAGTCACACTTGTTCTGGTATGCATTATTTCTTGACAAAGATTCACCTGTACTGTTTTTTTGTCAGGTGAACAAATGCAGAAAAAACAGGTCTGACCTCTTCTAGTATGCTGTGTCCCTTGGAGAAGAAACCTTTGTACTGGAATGGTGGAACTGATGTGCCTTTGTTTGGGTGCGGCAACCATCTGGATTAAGACCCATTAAGAGACAGGGAATCAATGACAAGAGGATTATGGCTTTCCAGACCTAAAGGGAATAATCTACAAGAAGCAATCAGCAGAGGGAAGAAGTCACACTTGTTCTAGTATGCATTATTCCTTGACAAAGATTCACCTGTACTGTTTCTTTGTCAGGTGAACAAATGCAGAAAAAACAGGTCTGACCTCTTCTAGTATGCTGTGTCCCCTGGAGAAGAAACCTTTGTACTGGAATAGTGGAACAGATGTGCCTTTGTTTGGTTGTAGCAGCCATCTGGATTAAGACTCATTAAGAGACAGGGAATCAATGCCAAGAGGATTACGGCTCTCCAGACCTAAAGGGAATAATCTACAAGAAGCAATCAGCAGAGGGAAGAAGTCACACTTGTTCTAGTATGCATTATTCCTTGACAAAGATTCACCTGTACTGTTTCTTTGTCAGGTGAACAAATGCAGAAAAAACCGGTCTGACCTCTTCTAGTATGCTGTGTCCCCTGGAGAAGAAACCTTTGTACTGGAATAGTGGAACAGATGTGCCTTTGTTTGGTTTTAGCAGCCATCTGGATTAAGACCCATTAAGAGACAGGGAATCAATGACAAGAGGATTATGGCTTTCCACCCGTAAAGGGAATAATCTACAAGAAGCAATCAGCAGAGGGAAGAAGTCACACTTGTTCTAGTATGCATTATTCCTTGACAAAGATTCACCTGTACTGTTTCTTTGTCAGGTGAACAAATGCAGAAAAAAAAGGTCTGACCTCTTCTAGTATGCTGTGTCCCCTGGAGAAGAACCCTTTGTACTGGAATAGTGGAACAGATGTGCCTTTGTTTGGGTGTGGCAACCATCTGGATTAAGACCCATTAAGAGACAGGGAATCAATGACAAGAGGATTACGGCTTTCCAGACCTAATGGGAATAATCTACAAGAAGCAATCAGCAGGGGGAAGAAGTCACACTTGTTCTAGTATGCATTATTCCTTGACGAAGATTCACTTGTACTGTTTCTTTGTTAGGTGAACAAATGCAGAAAAAAACAAGTCTGATTCCTTCTAGTATGCTGTGTCCCCTGGAGAAGAACCCTTTGTAATGGAATACTGGAAAAGAAGTGCCTTTGTTTGGGTGTGGCAGCCATCTGGATTAAGAACCATTATAAGACAGGATATCAATCCTAAATGAATTCCAACTTTCCAGATCTAAAGAGAATAATCTACAAGATGGATTCAGAAGAGGAAAGAAGTCACACTTGTTCTAGTATGCATTATTCCTTTACAAAGATTCACCTGTACTGTTTCTTTGTCAGGTGAACAAATGCAGAAAAAACAGGTCTGACCTCTTGTTGTGTGCTGTGTCCCCTGGAGAAAAAACCTTTGTACTGGAATAGTGGAACAGATGTGCCTTTGTTTGGTTGTAGCAGCCATCTGGATTAAGACCCATTGAGAGACCGGGAATCAATGACAAGAGGATTACAGATTTCCACCCCTAAAGGGAATAATCTACAAGAAGCAATCAGCAGATGGAAGAAGTCACACTTGTTCTAGTATGCATTATTCCTTGACAAAGATTAACCTGTACTGTTTCTTTGTCAGGTGAACAAATGCAGAAAAAACAGGTCTGACCTCTTCTAGTATGCTGTGTCCCCTTGAGAAGAGACCTTTGTACTGGAATAGTGGAACTGATGTGCCTTTGTTTGGGTGTGGCAACCATCTGGATTAAGACCCATTAAGAGACAGGGAATCAATGACAAGAGGATTACGGCTTTCCAGGCCTAAAGGGAATAATCTACAAGAAGCAATCAGCAGAGGGAAGAAGTCACACTTGTTCTAGTATGCATTATTCCTTGACAAAGATTAAACTGTACTGTTTCTTTGTCAGGTGAACAAATGCAGAAAAAACAGGTCTGACCTCTTCTAGTATGCTGTGTCTCCTGGAGAAGAAACCTTTGTACTGGAATAGTGGAACAGATGTGCCTTTGTTTGGGTGTGGCAACCATCTGGATTAAGACCCATTAAGAGACAAGGAATCAATGCGAAGAGGATTACGGATTTCCAGACCTAAAGGGAATAATCTACAAGAAGCAATCAGCAGAGGGAAGAAGTCACACTTGTTCTAGTATGCATTATTCCTTGACAAAGATTCACTTGTACTGTTTCTTTGTCTGGTGAACAAATGCAGAAAAAACGGGTCTGACCTCTTCTAGTATGCTGTGTCCCCTGGAGAAGAAACCTTTGTACTGGAATAGTGGAACAGATGTGCCTTTGTTTGGTTGTAGCAGCCATCTGGATTAAGACCCATTAAGAGACAGGGAATCAATGACAAGAGGATTACGGCTTTCCACCCCTAAAGGGAATAATCTACAAGAAGCAATCAGCAGAGGGAAGAAGTCACACTTGTTCTAGTATGCATTATTCCTTGAAAAATATTCACCTGTACTGTTTCTTTGTCAGGTGAACAAATGCAGAAAAAACAGGTCTGACCTCTTCTAGTATGCTTGTCCCTTGGAGAAGAAACCTTTGTACTGGAATAGTGGTAAAGAAGGGCCAATGTTTGGGTGTGGAAGCCATCTGCATTAAGAGCCATTAAAAGACAGCCAATCAATGCTAAGTGAATTCCAGCTTTCCATATCTAAAGGGAATAATCTGCAAGATGGATTCAGAAGAGGGAAGAAGACACACTTGTTCTAGTAAGCATTATTCCTTGACAAAGATTCACTTGTAGTGTTTCTTTGTCAGGTGAAAAAATGCAGAAGAAACAAGTCTGATGTCTTCTAGTATGCTGTGTCCCATGTCTGATGTCTTTTAGTATGCTGTGTCCCAAGTCTGATGTCTTCTAGTATGCTGTGTCCCCTAGAGAAGAACCCGTTGTACTGGAATATTGGAACAGATGTGCCTTTCATTGAGTGTGTCAGCCACTTGGATTAAGAGCCATTATAAGACAGGCAATCAATGCCAAGAGGATTCCGGCTTTCCAGATCTAAATTGAATAATCTGCAAAATGATTTCAGAAGAAGGAAGAAGTCACACTTGTTCTGGTATGCATTATTTCTTGACAAAGATTCACCTGTACTTTTTCTTTGTCAGGTGAACAAATGCAGAAAAAACAGGTCTGACGTCTTCTAGTATGCTGTGTCCCTTGGAGAAGAAACCTTTGTACTGGAATAGTGGAACAGATGTGCCTTTGTTTGGGTATGGCAGCCATCTGGATTAAGAACCGTTATTAGACAGGATATCAATCATAAGTGAATTCGAACTTTTCAGATCTAAAGAGAATAATCTGCAAGATGGATTCAGAAGAAGGAAGAAGTCACACTTGTTCTAGTATGCATTATTCCTTGACAAAGATTCACCTGTACTGTTTCTTTGTTAGGTGAACAAATGCATAAAAAACGGGTCTGACCTCTTCTAGTATGCTGTGTCCCCTGGAGAAGAAACCTTTGTACTGGAATAGTGGAACAGATGTGCCTTTGTTTGGGTATGGCAGCCATCTGGATTAAGACCCATTAAGAGACAGGGAATCAATGCCAAGAGGATTACGGCTTTCCAGACCTAAACGGAATAATCTACAAGAAGCAATCAGCAGAGGGATGAAGTCACACTTGTTCTAGTATGCATTATTCCTTGACAAAGATTCACCTGTACTGTTTCTTTGTCAGGTGAACAAATGCAGAAAAAACAGGTCTGACCTCTTCTAGTAGGCTGTGTCCCTTGGAGAAGAAACCTTTGTACTGGAATAGTGGTACAGAAGTGCCTATGTTTGGGTGTGGCAGCCATCTGCATTTAGAGCCATTAAAAGACAGGCAAACAATGCTAAGTGAATTCCAGCTTTCCAGATCTAAAGGGAATAATCTGCAAGATGGATTCAGAAGAGGGAAGAAGTCACACTTGTTCTAGTATGCATTATTCCTTGACAAAGATTCACTTGTTCTGTTTCTTTGTCAGGTAAACAAATGCAAAAGAAACAAGTCCGATGTCTTCTAGTATGCTGTGTCCCATGTCTGATGTCTTCTAGTATGCTGTGTCCCAAGTCTGATGTCTTCTAGTATGCTGTGTCCTTAGGAGAAGAAACCGTTGTACTGGAATATTGGAACAGATGTGCCTTTCATTGGGTGTGTCAGCCACTTGGATTAAGAGCCATTATAAGACAGGCAATCAATGCCAAGAGGATTCCGGCTTTCCAGATCTAAATGGAATAATCTGCAAAATTATTTCAGAAGAAGGAGGAAGTCACACTTGTTCTGGTATGCATTATTTCTTGACAAAGATTCACCTGTACTGTTTTTTTGTCAGGTGAACAAATGCAGAAAAAACAGGTCTGACCTCTTCTAGTATGCTGTGTCCCTTGGAGAAGAAACCTTTGTACTGGAATGGTGGAACTGATGTGCCTTTGTTTGGGTGCGGCAACCATCTGGATTAAGACCCATTAAGAGACAGGGAATCAATGACAAGATGATTACGGCTTTCCAGACCTAAAGGGAATAATCTACAAGAAGCAATCAGCAGAGGGAAGAAGTCACACTTGTTCTAGTATGCATTATTCCTTGACAAAGATTCACCTGTACTGTTTCTTTGTCAGGTGAACAAATGCAGAAAAAACAGGTCTGACCTCTTCTAGTATGCTGTGTCCCCTGGAGAAGAAACCTTTGTACTGGAATAGTGGAACAGATGTGCCTTTGTTTGGTTGTAGCAGCCATCTGGATTAAGACTCATTAAGAGACAGGGAATCAATGCCAAGAGGATTACGGCTCTCCAGACCTAAAGGGAATAATCTACAAGAAGCAATCAGCAGAGGGAAGAAGTCACACTTGTTCTAGTATGCATTATTCCTTGACAAAGATTCACCTGTACTGTTTCTTTGTCAGGTGAACAAATGCAGAAAAAACCGGTCTGACCTCTTCTAGTATGCTGTGTCCCCTGGAGAAGAAACCTTTGTACTGGAATAGTGGAACAGATGTGCCTTTGTTTGGTTTTAGCAGCCATCTGGATTAAGACCCATTAAGAGACAGGGAATCAATATCAAGAGGATTATGGCTTTCCACCCCTAAAGGGAATAATCTACAAGAAGCAATCAGCAGAGGGAAGAAGTCACACTTGTTCTAGTATGCATTATTCCTTGACGAAGATTCACCTGTACTGTTTCTTTGTCAGGTGAACAAATGCAGAAAAAAAAAGGTCTGACCTCTTCTAGTATGCTGTGTCCCCTGGAGAAGAAACCTTTGTACTGGAATAGTGGAACAGATGTGCCTTTGTTTGGGTGCGGCAACCATCTGAATTAAGACCCATTAAGAGACAGGGAATCAATGACAAGAGGATTACGGCTTTCCAGACCTAAAGGGAATAATCTACAAGAAGCAATCAGCAGAGGGAAGAAGTCACACTTGTTCTAGTATGCATTATTCATTGACAAAGATTCACCTGTACTGTTTCTTTGTCAGGTGAAAAAATGCAGAAAAAACAGGTCTGACCTCTTCTAGTATGCTCTGTCCCCTGGAGAAGAAACCTTTGTACTGGAATAGTGGAACAGATGTGCCTTTGTTTGGTTGTAGCAGCCATCTGGATTAAGACTCATTAAGAGACAGGGAATCAATGCCAAGAGGATTACGGCTCTCCAGACCTAAAGAGAATAATCTACAAGAAGCAATCAGCAGAGGGAAGAAGTCACACTTGTTCTAGTATGCATTATTCCTTGACAAAGATTCACCTGTACTGTTTCTTTGTCAGGTGAACAAATGCAGAAAAAAAGGGTCTGACCTCTTCTAGTATGCTGTGTCCCCTGGAGAAGAAACCTTTGTACTGGAATAGTGGAACAGATGTGGATTTGTTTGGGTGTGGCAGCCATCTGGATTAAGACCCATTAAGAGACAGGGAATCAATGCTAAGAGGATTACGGCTTTCCAGACCTAAAGGGAATAATCTACAAGAAGCAATCAGCAGAGGGAAGAAGTCACACTTGTTCTAGTATGCATTAATCCTTGACAAAGATTCACCTGTACTGTTTCTTTGTCAGGTGAACAAATGCAGAAAAAAAAGGTCTGACCTCTTCTAGTATGCTGTGTCCCCTGGAGAAGAACCCTTTGTATTGGATTAGTGGAACAGAAGTGGATTTGTTTGGATGTGGCAACCATCTGGATTAAGAGCCTTTAAAAGACAGCCAATCAATGCTAAGTGAATTCCGGCTTTCAAGATCTAAAGGGAATAATCTGCAAGATGGATTCAGAGGAGAGAAAAAGTCAAACTTGTTCTAGTATGCATTATTCCTTGACAAAGATTCACTTGTACTGTTTCTTTGTCAGGTGAACAAATGCAGAAAAAACAGGTCTGACCTCTTCTAGTATGCTGTGTCCCTTGGAGAAGAAACCTTTGTACTGGAATAGTGGTACAGAAGTGCCTATGTTTGGGTGTGGCAGCCATCTGGATTAAGAGCCATTAAAAGATAGGCAATCAATGCTACGTGAATTCCAGCTTTCAAGATCTAAAGAGAATAATCTGCAAGATAAAATAGTGGAACAGAAGTGCCTCTGCTTGGGTGTGGCAGCCATCTGGATTAAGACCCATTAAGAGACAGGAAATCAATGCCAAGAGGATTACGGCTTTCCAGACCTAAAGGGAATAATCTACAAGAAGCAATCAGCAGAGGGAAGAAGTCACACTTGTTCTAGTATGCACTATTCCTTGAAAAAGATTCACCTGTACTGTTTCTTTGTGAGGTGAACAAATGCAGAAAAAACAGGTCTGACCTCTTCTAGTATGCTGTGTCCCTTGGAGAAGAAACCTTTGTACTGGAATAGTGGTACAGAAGTGCCTATGTTTGGGTGTGGCAGCCATCTGCATTAAGAGCCATTAAAAGACAGGCAATCGATGCTAAGTGAATTCCAGCTTTCCAGATCTAAAAGGAATAATCTGCAAGATGGATTCAGAAGAGGGAAGAAGTAACACTTGATCTAGTATGCATTATTCCTTGACAAAGATTCACTTGTACTGTTTCTTTGTCAGGTGAACAAATGCAGAAGAAACAAGTCTGATGTCTTCTTGTATGCTGTTTCCCAAGTCTGATGTCTTCTAGTATGCTGTGTCCCAAGTCTGATGTCTTCTAGTATGCTGTGTCCCTAGGAGAAGAACCCGTTGTACTGGAATATTGGAACAGATATGCCTTTCATTGGGTGTTGCAACCACTTGGATTAAGAGCCATTATAAGACAGGCAATCAATGCCAAGAGGATTCCGGCTTTCCAGAAATAAATGGAATAATCTGCAAAATGATTTCAGAAGAAGGAAGATGTCACACTTGTTCTGGTATGCATTATTTCTTGACAAAGATTCACCTGTACTGTTTCTTTGTCAGGTGAACAAATGCAGAAAAAACAGGTCTGACCTCTTCTAGTATGCTGTGTCCCTTGGAGAAGAACCCTTTGTATTGGATTAGTGGAACAGAAGTGGATTTGTTTGGGTGTGGCAACCATCTGGATTAAGAGCCATTAAAAGATAGTCAATCAATGCTAAGTGAATTCCGGCTTTCAAGATCTAAAGGGAATAATTTGCAAGATGGATTCAGAGGAGGGAAGAAGTCAAACTTGTTCTAGTATGCATTATTCCTTGACAAAGATTCACCTGTACTGTTTCTTTGTCAGGTGAACAAATGCAGAAAAAACAGGTCTGACCTCTTCTAGTATGCTGTGTCCCCTGGAGAAGAACCCTTTGTACTGGAATAGTGGAACAGATGTGCCTTTGTTTGGGTGTGGCAACCATCTGGGTTAAGACCCATTAAGAGACAGGGAATCAATGCCAAGAGGATTACAGCTTTCCAGACCTAAAGGGAATAATCTACAAGAAGCAATCAGCAAAGGGAAGAAGTCACACTTGTTCTAGTATGCATTATTCCTTGACAAAGATTCACTTGTACTGTTTCTTTGTTAGGTGAACAAATGCAGAAAAAAACAAGTCTGAATCCTTCTAGTATGCTGTGTCCCCTGGAGAAGAACCCTTTGTAATGGAATACTGGAAAAGAAGTGCCTTTGTTTGGGTGTGGCAGCCATCTGGATTAAGAACCATTATAAGACAGGATATCAATCCTAAGTGAATTCCAACTTTCCAAATCTAAATAGAAAAATCTGCAAGATGGATTCAGAAGAGGGAAGAAGTCACACTTGTTCTAGTATGCATTATTCCTAGACAAAGGTTCACCTGTACTGTTTCTTTGTCAGGTGAACAAATGCAGAAAAAACATGTCTGACCTCTCCTAGTATGCTGTGTCCATTGGAGAAGAACCCTTTGTACTGGAAGAGTGGAACAGATGTGCCTTTGCTTGGGTGTGTCAACCCCTTGGATTAAGAGCCATTATAAGACAGGCAATCAATGCCAAGAGGATTCCGGCTTTCCAGATCTAAATGGAATAATCTGCAAAATAGATTCAGAAAAAGGAAGAAGTCACACCTGTTCTGGTATGCATTATTCCTCGACAAAGATTCACCTGTATTGTTTCTTGGTCAGGTGAACAAATGCAGAAAAAACAGGTCTGACCTCTTCTAGTATGCTGTGTCCCTTGGAGAAGAAACCTTTGTACTGGAATAGTGGTACAGAAGTGCCTATGTTTGGGTGTGGCAGCCATCTGGATTAGGAGCCATTAAAAGATAGGCAATCAATGCTACGTGAATTCCAGCTTTCAAGATCTAAAGAGAATAATCTGCAAGATAAAATAGTGGAACAGAAGTGCCTCTGCTTGGGTGTGGCAGCCATCTGGATTAAGACCAATTAAGAGACAGGAAATCAATGCCAAGAGGATTACAGCTTTCCAGACCTAAAGGGAATAATCTACAAGAAGCAATCAGCAGAGGGAAGAAGTCACACTTGTTCTAGTATGCACTATTCCTTGACAAAGATTCACCTGTACTGTTTCTTTGTGAGGTGAACAAATGCAGAAAAAACAGGTCTGACCTCTTCTAGTATGCTGTGTCCCTTGGAGAAGAAACCTTTGTACTGGAATAGTGGTACAGAAGTGCCTATGTTTGGGTGTGGCAGCCATCTGCATTAAGAGCCATTAAAAGACAGGCAATCAATGCTAAGTGAATTCCAGCTTTCCAGATCTAAAAGGAATAATCTGCAAGATGGATTCAGAAGAGGGAAGAAGTAACACTTGATCTAGTATGCATTATTCCTTGACAAAGATTCACTTGTACTGTTTCTTTGTCAGGTGAACAAATGCAGAAGAAACAAGTCTGATGTCTTCTAGTATGCTGTTTCCCAAGTCTGATGTCTTCTAGTATGCTGTGTCCCAAGTCTGATGTCTTCTAGTATGCTGTGTCCCTAGGAGAAGAACCCGTTGTACTGGAATATTGGAACAGATATGCCTTTCATTGGGTGTTGCAACCACTTGGATTAAGAGCCATTATAAGACAGGCAATCAATGCCAAGAGGATTCCGGCTTTCCAGAAATAAATGGAATAATCTGCAAAATGATTTCAGAAGAAGGAAGATGTCACACTTGTTCTGGTATGCATTATTTCTTGACAAAGATTCACCTGTACTGTTTCTTTGTCAGGTGAACAAATGCAGAAAAAACAGGTCTGACCTCTTCTAGTATGCTGTGTCCCTTGGAGAAGAAACCTTTGTACTGGAATAGTGGTACAGAAGTGCCTCTGCTTGGGTGTGACAGCCATCTGGATTAAGACCCATTAAGAGACAGGGAATCAATGCCAAGAGGATTATGGGTTTCCAGACCTAAATGGAATAATCTACAAGAAGCAATCAGCAGAGGGAAGAAGTCACACTTTTTCTCGTATGCTTTATTCCTTGACAAAGATTCACCTGTACTGTTATTTTTTCAGGTGAAAAAATGCAGAAAAAACAGGTCTGACCTCTTCTAGTATGCTGTGTCCCTTGGAGAAGAAACATTTGTACTGGAATACTGGAACAGATGTGCCTTTGATTGGGTGTGTCACCCCTTTGGATTGAGAGCCATTATAAGACAGGCAATCACTACGAAGATGATGGCGGCTTTCCAGATCTAAATGGAATAATCTTCAAGATGTATTCAAAAGAGGGAAGAAGTCACACTTGTTCTAGTATGCATTATTCCTTGACAAAGATTCACCTCTACTGTTTCTTTGTCAGGTGAACAAATGCAGAAAAAACAGGTCTGACCTCTTCTAGTATGCTGTGTCCCCTGGAGAAGAACCCTTTGTACTGGAATAGTGGAACAGATGTGGATTTGTTTGGGTGTGGCAGCCATCTGGATTAAGACCCATTAAGAAACAGGGAATCAATGCTAAGAGGATTACGACTTTCCAGACCTAAAGGGAATAATCTACAAGAAGCAATCAGCAGAGGAAAGGAGTCACACTTGTTCTAGTATGCATTAATCCTTGACAAAGATTCACCTGTACTGTTTCCTTGTCAGGTGAACAAATGCAGAAAAAACGGGTCTGACCTCTTCTAGTATGCTGTGTCCCCTGGAGAAGAACCCTTTGTATTGGATTAGTGGAACAAAAGTGGATTTGTTTGGATGTGGCAACCATCTGGATTAAGAACCATTAAAAGACAACCAATCAATGCTTAGTGAATTCCGGATTTCAAGATCTAAAGGGAATAATCTGCAAGATGGATTCAGAGGAGGGAAGATGTCAAACTTGTTCTAGTATGCATTATTCCTTGAAAAAGATTCACTTGTACTGTTTCTTTGTCAGGTGAGCTAATGCAGAAAAAACAGGTCTGACCTCTTCTAGTATGCTGTGTCCCTTGGAGAAGAACCCTTTGTATTGGATTAGTTGAACAGAAGTGGATTTGTTTGGGTGTGGCAACCATCTGGATTAAGAGCCATTAAAAGACAGCCAATCAATGCTAAGTGAATTCCGGCTTTCAAGATCTAAAGGGAATAATCTGCAAGATGGATTCAGAGGAGGGAAGAAGTCAAACTTGTTATAGTATGCATTATTCCTTGACAAAGATTCACCTGTACTGTTTCTTTGTCAGGTGAACAAATGCAGAAAAAACAGGTCTGACCTCTTCTAGTATGCTGTGTCCCTTGGAGAAGAACCCTTTTGGTTTGGATTAGTGGAACAAAAGTGGATTTGTTTGGATGTGGCAACCATCTGGATTAAGAACCATTAAAAGACAACCAATCAATGCTAACTGAATTCCGGCTTTCAAGATCTAAAGGGAATAATCTGCAAGATGGATTCAGAGGAGGGAAGAAGTCAAACTTTTTCTAGTATGCATTATTCCTTGACAAAGATTCACCTGTACTGTTTCTTTGTCAGGTGAACAAATGCAGAAAAAACCGGTCTGACCTCTTCTAGTATGCTGTGTCCCCTGGAGAAGAAACCTTTGTACTGGAATAGTGGAACAGATGTGGATTTGTTTGGGTGTGGCAGCCATCTGGATTAAGACCCATTAAGAGACAGGGAATCAATGCTAAGAGGATTACGGATTTCCAGACCTAATGGGAATAATCTACAAGAATCAATCAGCAGAGGGAAGAAGTCACACTTGTTCTAGAATGCATTAATCCTTGACAAAGATTCACCTGTAGTGTTTCTTTGTAAAGTGAACAAATGCAGAAAAAACAGGTCTGACCTCTTCTAGTATGCTGTGTTCCTTGGAGAAAAACCCTTTGTACTGGAATAGTGGAACAGATGTGGATTTGTTTGGGTGTGGCAGCCATCTGGATTAAGACCCATTAAGAAACAGGGAATCAATGCTAAGAGGATTACGGCTTTCCAGACCTAAAGGGAATAATCTACAAGAAGCAATCAGCAGAGGGAAGAAGTCACACTTGTTCTAATATGCATTAATCCTTGACAAAGATTCACCTGTAGTGTTTCTTTGTCAGGTGAACAAATGCAGAAAAAACAGGTCTGACCTCTTCTAGTATGCTGTGTCCCCTGGAGAAGAACCCTTTGTACTGGAATAGTGGAACAGATGTGTCTTTGTTTGGGTGTGGCAACCATCTGGGTTAAGACCCATTAAGAGACAGGGAATCAATGCCAAGAGGATTACGGCTTTCCAGACCTAAAGGGAATAATCTACAAGAAGCAATCAGCAGAGGGAAGAAGTCACACTTGTTCTAGTATGCATTATTCCTTGACAAAGATTCACTTGTACTGTTACTTTGTTAGGTGAACAAATGCAGAAAAAAACAAGTCTGATTCCTTCTAGTATGCTGTGTCCCCTGGAGAAGAACCCTTCGTAATGGAATACTGGAAAAGAAGTGCCTTTGTTTGGGTGTGGCAGCCATCTGGATTAAGAACCATTATAAGACAGGATATCAATCCTAAGTGAATTCCAACTTTCCAGATCTAAAGAGAATAATCTGCAAGATGGATTCATTAGAGGGAATAAGTCACACTTGTTCTAGTATGCATTATTCCTTGACAAAGATTCACCTGTACTGTTTCTTTTTCAGGTGAACAAATGCAGAAAAAACAGGTCTGACCTCTTCTAGTATGCTGTGTCCCTTGGAGAAGAACCCTTTGTACTGGAATAGTGGAACAGATTTGCTTTTGCTTGGGTGTGTCAACCCCTTGGTTTAAGAGCCATTATAAGACAGGCAATCAATGCCAAGAGGATTCCGGCTTTCCAGATCTAAATGGAATAATTTGCAAAATAGATTCAGAAAAAGGAAGAAGTCACACTTGTTCTGGTATGCATTATTCCTTGACAAAGATTCACCTGTATTGTTTCTTGGTCAGGTGAACAAATGCAGAAAAAACAGGTCTGACCTCTTCTAGTATGCTGTGTCCCTTGGAGAAGAAACATTTGTACTGGAATAGTGGTACAGAAGTGCCTATGTTTGGGTGTGGCAGCCATCTGGATTAGGAGCCATTAAAAGATAGGCAATCAATGCTACGTGAATTCCAGCTTTCCAGATCTAAAGAGAATAATCTGCAAGATAAAATAGTGAAACAGAAGTGCCTCTGCTTGGGTGTTGCAGCCATCTGGATTAAGACCCATTAAGAGACAGGAAATCAATGCCAAGAGGATTACGGCTTTCCAGACCTAAAGGGAATAATCTACAAGAAGCAATCAGCATAGGGAAGAAGTCACACTTGTTCTAGTATGCACTATTCCTTGACAAAGATTCTCCTGTACTGTTTCTTTGTGAGGTGAACAAATGCAGAAAAAACAGGTCTGACCTCTTCTAGTATGCTGTGTCCCTTGGAGAAGAAACCTTTGTACTGGAATAGTGGTACAGAAGTGCCTATGTTTGGGTGTGGCAGCCATCTGCATTAAGAGCCATTAAAAGACAGGCAATCAATGCTAAGTGAATTCCAGCTTTCCAGATCTAAAGGGAATAATCTGCAAGATAGATTCAGAAGAGGGAAGAAGTCACACTTGTTCTATTATGCATTATTCCTTGACAAAGATTCACTTGTACTGTTTCTTTGTCAGGTGAACAAATGCTGAAGAAACAAGTCTGATGTCTTCTAGTATGCTGTTTCCCAAGTCTGATGTCTTCTAGTATGCTGTGTCCCAAGTCTGATGTCTTCTAGTATGCTGTGTCCCTAGGAGAAGAACCCGTTGTACTGGAATATTGGAACAGATATGCCTTTCATTGGGTGTTGCAACCACTTGGATTAAGAGCCATTATAAGACAGGCAATCAATGCCAAGAGGATTCCGGCTTTCCAGAAATAAATGGAATAATCTGCAAAATGATTTCAGAAGAAGGAAGATGTCACACTTGTTCTGGTATGCATTATTTCTTGACATAGATTCACCTGTACTGTTTCTTTGTCAGGTGAACAAATGCAGAAAAAACAGGTCTGACCTCTTCTAGTATGCTGTGTCCCTTGGAGAAGAAACCTTTGTACTGGAATAGTGGTACAGAAGTGCCTCTGCTTGGGTGTGACAGCCATCTGGATTAAGACCTATTAAGAGACAGGGAATCAATGAGAAGAGGATTATGGGTTTCCAGACCTAAATGGAATAATCTACAAGAACCAATCAGAAGAGGGAAAAAGTCACACTTTTTCACGTATGCATTATTCCTTGACAAAGATTCACCTGTACTGTTACTTTGTCAGGTGAAAAAATGCAGAAAAAACAGGTCTGACCTCTTCTAGTATGCTGTGTCCCTTGGAGAAGAAACATTTGTACTGGAATACTGGAACAGATGTGCCTTTGATTGGGTGTGTCACCCCTTTGGATTGAGAGCCATTATAAGACAGGCAATCACTACGAAGATGATGGCGGCTTACCAGATCTAAAGGGAATAATCTGCAAGATGTATTCAGAAGAGGAAAGAAGTCACACTTGTTCTAGTATGCATTATTCCTTGACAAAGATTCTCCTGTACTGTTTCTTTTTCAGGTGAACAAATGCAGAAAAAACAGGTCTGACCTCTTCTAGTATGCTGTGTCCCCTGGAGAAGAATCCTTTGTACTGGAATAGTGGAACAGATGTGGATTTGTTTGGGTGTGGCAGCCATCTGGATTAAGACCCATTAAGAGACAGGGAATCAATGCTAAGAGGATTACGGCTTTCCAGACCTAAAGGGAATAATCTACAAGAAGCAATCAGCAGAGGAAAGAAGTCACACTTGTTCTAGTATGTATTAATCGTTGACAAAGATTCACCTGTACTGTTTCCTTGTCAGGTGAACAAATGCAGAAAAAACAGGTCTGACCTCTTCTAGTATATTGTGTCCCCTGGAGAAGAACCCTTTGTATTGGATTAGTGGAACAAAAGTGGATTTGTTTGGATGTGGCAACCATCTGGATTAAGAACCATTAAAAGACAACCAATCAATGCTAACTGAATTCCGGCTTTCAAGATCTAAAGGGAATAATCTGCAAGATGGATTCAGAGGAGGGAAGAAGTCAAACTTGTTCTAGTATGCATTATTCCTTGACAAAGATTCACTTGTACTGTTTCTTTGTCAGGTGAGCTAATGCAGAAAAAACAGGTCTTACCTCTTCTAGTATGCTGTGTCCCTTGGAGAAGAACCCTTTGTATTGGATTAGTGGAACAGAAGTGGATTTGTTTGGGTATGGCAACCATCTGGATTAAGAGCCATTAAAAGACAGCCAATCAATGCTAAGTGAATTCCGGCTTTCAAGATCTAAAGGGAATAATCTGCAAGATGGATTCAGAGGAGGGAGGAAGTCAAACTTGTTATAGTATGCATTATTCCTTGACAAAGATTCACCTGTACTGTTTCTTTGTCAGGTGAACTAATGCAGAAAAAACAGGTCTGACCTCTTCTAGTATGCTGTGTCCCTTGGAGAAGAACCCTTTGTATTGGATTAGTGGAACAAAAGTGGATTTGTTTGGATGTGGCAACCATCTGGATTAAGAACCATTAAGATAAAACCAATCAATGCTAAGAGAATTCCGGCTTTCAAGATCTAAAGGGAATAATCTGCAAGATGGATTCAGAGGAGGGAAGAAGTCAAACTTTTTCTAGTATGCATTATTCCTTGACAAAGATTCACTTGTACTGTTTCTTTGTCAGGTGAGCTAATGCAGAAAAAAACAGGTCTGACCTCTTCTAGTATGCTGTGTCCCTTGGAGAAGAACCCTTTGTATCGGATTAGTGGAACAGAAGTGGATTTGTTTGGGTGTGGCAACCATCTGGATTAAGAGCCATTAAAAGACAGCCAATCAATGCTAAGTGAATTCCGGCTTTCAAGATCTAAATGGAATAATCTGTAAGAAGGATTCAGAGGAGGGAAGAAGTCACACTTGTTCTAGTATGCATTATTCCTTGACAAAGATTCACCTGTACTGTTTCTTTGTCAGGTGAACAAATGCAGAAAAAACAGGTCTGACATCTTCTAGTATGCTGTGTCCCCTGGAGAAGAACCCTTTGTACTGGAATAGTGGAACAGATGTGCCTTTGTTTGGGTGTGGCAACCATCTGGGTTAAGACCCATTAAGAGACAGGGAACCAATGCCAAGAGGATTACGGCTTTCCAGACTTAAAGGGAATAATCTACAAGAAGCAATCAGCAGAGGGAAGAAGTCACACTTGTTCTAGTATGCATTATTCTATGACAAAGATTCACTTGTACTGTTTCTTTGTTAGGTGAACAAATGCAGAAAAAAAAACAAGTCTGATTCCTTCTAGTATGCTGTGTCCCCTGGAGAAGAACCCTTTGTAATGGAATACTGGAAAAGAAGTGCCTTTGTTTGGGTGTGGCAGCCATCTGGATTAAGAACCATTATAAGACAGGATATCAATCCTAAGTGAATTCCAACTTCCAGATCTAAATGGAATAATCTGCAAAATAGATTCAGAAAAAGGAAGAAGTCACACTTGTTCTGGTATGCATTATTCCTTGACAAAGATTCACCTGTATTGTTTCTTGGTCAGGGGAACAAATGCAGAAAAAACAGGTCTGACCTCTTCTAGTATGCTGTGTCCCATGGAGAAGAAACCTTTGTACTGGAATAGTGGTACAGAAGTGCCTATGTTTGGGTGTGGCAGCCATCTGGATTAAGAGCCATTAGGAGACAGGGAATCAATGACAAGAGGATTACGGCTTTCCAGACCTAAAGGGAATAATCTACAAGAAGCAATCAGCAGAGGGAAGAAGTCACACTTGTTCTAGAATGCATTAATCCTTGACAAAGATTCACCTGTACTGTTTCTTTGTCAGGTGAACAAATGCAGAAAAAACAGGTCTGACCTCTTCTAGTATGCTGTGTCCCTTGGAGAAGAACCCTTTGTACTGGAATAGTGGAACAGATGTGGATTTGTTTGGGTGTGGCAGCCATCTGGATTAAGACCCATTAAGAGACAGGGAATCAATGCTAAGAGGATTACGGCTTTCCAGACCTAAAGGGAATAATCTACGAGAAGCAATCAGCAGAGGGAAGAAGTCAAACTTGTTCTAGTATGCATTAATCCTTGACAAAGATTCACCTGTACTGTTTCTTTGTCAGGTGAACAAATGCAGAAAAAAACAGGTCTGACCTCTTCTAGTATGCTGTGTCCCCTGGAGAAGAACCCTTTGTATTGGATTAGTGGAACAGAAGTGGATTTGTTTGGATGTGGCAACCATCTGGATTAAGAGCCATTAAAAGACAGCCAATCAATGCTAAGTGAATTCCGGCTTTCAAGATCTAAAGGGAATAATCTGCAAGATGGATTCAGAGGAGGGAAGAAATCAAACTTGTTCTAGTATGCATTATTCCTTGACAAAGATTCACTTGTACTGTTTCTTTGTCAGGTGAACAAATGCAGAAAAAACAGGTCTGACCTCTTCTAGTATGCTGTGTCCCTTGGAGAAGAACCCTTTGTATTGGATTAGTGGAACAGAAGTGGATTTGTTTGGGTGTGGCAACCATCTGGGTTAAGAGCTATTAAAAGACAGTCAATCAATGCTAAGTGAATTCCGGCTTTCAAGATCTAAAGGGAATAATCTGCAAGATGGATTCAGAGGAGGGAAGAAGTCAAACTTGTTCTAGTATACATTATTCCTTGATAAAGATTCACCTGTACTGTTTCTTTGTCAGGTGAACAAATGCAGAAAAAACAGGTCTGACCTCTTCTAGTATGCTGTGTCCCCTGGAGAAGAACCCTTTGTTCTGGAATAGTGGAACAGATGTGCCTTTGTTTGGGTGTGGCAACCATCTGGGTTAAGACCCATTAAGAGACAGGGAATCAATGCCATGAGGATTACGGCTTTCCAGACCTAAAGGGAATAATCTACAAGAAGCAATCAGCAGAGGGAAGAAGTCACACTCGTTCTAGTATGCATTATTCCTTGACAAAGATTCACTTGTACTGTTTCTTTGTTAGGTGAACAAATGCAGAAAAAAACAAGTCTGATTCCTTCTAGTATGATGTGTCCCCTGGAGAAGAACCCTTTGTAATGGAATACTGGAAAAGAAGTGCATTTGTTTGGATGTGGCAGCCATCTGGATTAAGAACCATTATAAGACAGGATATCAATCCTAAGTGAATTCCAACTTTCCAGATCTAAAGAGAATAATCTGCAAGATGGATTCAGAAGAAGGAAGAAGTCACACTTGTTCTAGTATGCATTATTCCTTGACAAAGATTCACCTGTACTGTTTCTTTGTCAGGTGACAAAATGCAGAAAAAACAGGTCTGACCTCTTCTAGTATGCTGTGTCCCTTGGAGAAGAACCCTTTGTACTGGAATAGTGGAACAGATGTGCCTTTGCTTGGGTGTGTCAACCCCTTGGATTAAGAGACATTATAAGACAGGCAATCAATGCCAAGAGGATTCCGGCTTTCCAGATCTAAATGGAATAATCTGCAAAATAGATTCAGAAAAAGGAAGAAGTCACACTTGTTCTGGTATGCATTATTCCTTGACAAAGATTCACTTGTATTATTTCTTGGTCAGGTGAACAAATGCAGAAAAAACAGGTCTGACCTCTTCTAGTATGCTGTGTCCCTTGGAGAAGAAACCTTTGTACTGGAATAGTGGTACAGAAGTGCCTATGTTTGGGTGTGGCAGCCATCTGGATTAAGAGCCATTAAAAGATAGGCAATCAATGCTACGTGAATTCCAGCTTTCAAGATCTAAAGAGAATAATCTGCAAGATAAAATAGTGGAACAAAAGTGCCTCTGCTTGGGTTTGGCAGCCATCTGGATTAAGACCCATCAAGAGACAGGAAATCAATGCCAAGAGGATTACGGCTTTCCAGACCTAAAGGGAATAATCTACAAGGAGCAATCAGCATAGGGAAGAAGTCACACTTGTTCTAGTATGCACTATTCCTTGAAAAAGATTCACCTGTACTGTTTCTTTGTGAGGTGAACAAATGCAGAAAAAACAGGTCTGACCTCTTCTAGTATGCTGTGTCCCTTGGAGAAGAAACCTTTGTACTGGAATAGTGGTACAGAAGTGCCTATGTTTGGGTGTGGCAGCCATCTGCATTAAGAGCCATTAAAAGACAGGCAATCAATGCTAAGTGAATTCCAGCTTTCCAGATCTAAAGGGAATAATCTGCAAGATGGATTCAGAAGAGGGAAGAAGTCACACTTGTTCTAGTATGCATTATTCCTTGACAAAGATTCACTTGTCCTGTTTCTTTGTCAGGTGAACAAATGCAGAAGAAACAAGTCTGATTCCTTCTAGTATGCTGTTTCCCAAGTCTGATGTCTTCTAGTATGCTGTGTCCCAAGTCTGATGTCTTCTAGTATGCTGTGTCCCTAGGAGAAGAACCCGTTGTACTGGAATATTGGAACAGATATGCCTTTCATTGGGTGTGGCAACCACTTGGATTAAGAGCCATTATAAGACAGGCAATTAATGCCAAGAGGATTCCGGCTTTCCAGATCTAAATGGAATAATCTGCAAAATGATTTCAGAAGAAGGAAGATGTCACACTTGTTCTGGTATGCATTATTTCTTGACAAAGATTCATCTGTACTGTTTCTTTGTCAGGTGAACAAATGCAGAAAAAACAGGTCTGACCTCTTCTAGTATGCTGTGTCCCTTGGAGAAGAACCCTTTGTACTGGAATAGTGGTACAGAAGTGCCTATGTTTGGGTGTGGCAGCCATCTGGATGAAGACCAATCAAGAGACAGGCAATCAATGCTACGTGAATTCCAGCTTTCCAGATCTAAAGGGAATAATCTGCAAGATAAAATGGTGGAACAGAAGTGCCTCTGCTTGGGTGTGACAGCCATCTGGATTAAGACCCATTAAGAGACAGGGAATCAATGCCAAAAGGATTATGGGTTTCCAGACCTAAATGGAATAATCTACAAGAAGCAATCAGCAGAGGGAAGAAGTCACACTTTTTCTCGTATGCATTATTCCTTGACAAAGATTCACCTGTACTGTTACTTTGTCAGGTGAAAAAATGCAGAAAAAACAGGTCTGACCTCTTCTAGTATGCTGTGTCCCTTGGAGAAGAAACATTTGTACTGGAATACTGGAACAGATGTGCCTTTGATTGGGTGTGTAAGCCCTCTGGATTGAGAGCCATTATAAGAGAGGCAATCACTACCAAGATGATGGTGGCTTTCCAGATCTAAATGGAATAATCTGCAAGATGGATTCAGAAGAGGGAAGAAGTCACACTTGTTCTAGTATGCATTATTCCTTGATAAAGGTTCACCTGTACTGTTTCTTTGTCAGGTGAACAAATGCAGAAAAAAACAGGTCTGACCTCTTCTAGTATGCTGTGTCCCCCGGAGAAGAACACTATGTACTGGAAAAGTGGAACAGATGTGGATTTGTTTGGGTGTGGCAGCCCTCTGGATTAAGACCCATTAAGAGACAGGGAATCAATGCTAAGAGGATTATGGCTTTCCAGACCTAAAGGGAATAATCTACAAGAAGCAATCAGCAGAGGAAAGAAGTCACACTTGTTCTAGAATGCATTAATCCTTGACAAAGATTCACCTGTACTGTTTCTTTGACAGGTGAACAAATGCAGAATAAACAGGTCTGACCTCTTCTAGTATGCTGTGTCCCCTGGAGAAGAACCCTTTGTATTGGATTAGTGGAACAAAAGTGGATTTGTTTGGATGTGTCAACCATCTGGATTAAGAATCATTAAAAGAAAACCAATCAATGCTAAGTGAATTCCGGCTTTCAAGATCTAAAGGGAATAATCTGCAAGATGGATTCAGAGGAGGGAAGAAGTCAAACTTGTTCTAGTATGCATTATTCCTTGACAAAGATTCACTTGTACTGTTTCTTTGTCAGGTGAGCAAATGCAGAAAAAACAGGTCTGACCTCTTCTAGTATGCTGTGTCCCTTGGAGAAGAACCCTTTGTATTGGATTAGTTGAACAGAAGTGGATTTGTTTGGGTGTGGCAACCATCTGGATTAAGAGCCATTAAAAGACAGCCAATCAATGCTAAGTGAATTCCGGCTTTCAAGATCTAAAGGGAATAATCTGCAAGATGGATTCAGAGGAGGGAAGAAGTCAAACTTGTTATAGTATGCATTATTCCTTGACAAAGATTCACCTGTACTGTTTCTTTGTCAGGTGAACAAATGCAGAAAAAACAGGTCTGACCTCTTTTAGTATGCTGTGTCCCTTGGAGAAGAACCCTTTTGGTTTGGATTAGTGGAACAAAAGTGGATTTGTTTGGATGTGGCAACCATCTGGATTAAGAACCATTAAAAGACAACCAATCAATGCTAACTGAATTCCGGCTTTCAAGATCTAAAGGGAATAATCTGCAAAATGGATTCAGAGGAGGGAAGAAGTCAAACTTTTTCTAGTATGCATTATTCCTTGACAAAGATTCACCTGTACTGTTTCTTTGTCAGGTGAACAAATGCAGAAAAAACCGGTCTGACCTCTTCTAGTATGCTGTGTCCCCTGGAGAAGAAACCTTTGTACTGGAATAGTGGAACAGATGTGGATTTGTTTGGGTGTGGCAGCCATCTGGATTAAGACCCATTAAGAGACAGGGAATCAATGCTAAGAGGATTACGGCTTTCCAGACCTAATGGGAATAATCTACATGAATCAATCAGCAGAGGGAAGAAGTCACACTTGTTCTAGAATGCATTAATCCTTGACAAAGATTCACCTGTAGTGTTTCTTTGTAAAGTGAACAAATGCAGAAAAAACAGGTCTGACCTCTTCTAGTATGCTGTGTTCCTTGGAGAAAAACCCTTTGTACTGGAATAGTGGAACAGATGTGGATTTGTTTGGGTGTGGCAGCCATCTGGATTAAGACCCATTAAGAAACAGGGAATCAATGCTAAGAGGATTACGTCTTTCCAGACCTAAAGGGAATAATCTACAAAAAGCAATCAGCAGAGGGAAGAAGTCACACTTGTTCTAGTATGCATTAATCCTTGACAAAGATTCACCTGTAGTGTTTCTTTGTCAGGTGAACAAATGCAGAAAAACAGGTCTGACCTCTTCTAGTATGCTGTGTCCCCTGGAGAAGAACCCTTTGTACTGGAATAGTGGAACAGATGTGCCTTTGTTTGGGTGTGGCAACCATCTGGGTTAAGACCCATTAAGAGACAGGGAATCAATGCCAAGAGGATTACGGCTTTCCAGACCTAAAGGGAATAATCTACAAGAAGCAATCAGCAGAGGGAAGAAGTCACACTTGTTCTAGTATGCATTATTCCTTGACAAAGATTCACTTGTACTGTTACTTTGTTAGGTGAACAAATGCAGAAAAAAACAAGTCTGATTCCTTCTAGTATGCTGTGTCCCCTGGAGAAGAACCCTTCGTAATGGAATACTGGAAAAGAAGTGCCTTTGTTTGGGTGTGGCAGCCATCTGGATTAAGAACCATTATAAGACAGGATATCAATCCTAAGTGAATTCCAACTTTCCAGATCTAAAGAGAATAATCTGCAAGATGGATTCATTAGAGGGAAGAAGTCACACTTGTTCTAGTATGCATTATTCCTTGACAAAGATTCACCTGTACTGTTTCTTTTTCAGGTGAACAAATGCAGAAAAAACAGGTCTGACCTCTTCTAGTATGCTGTGTCCCTTGGAGAAGAACCCTTTGTACTGGAATAGTGGAACAGATTTGCCTTTGCTTGGGTGTGTCAACCCCTTGGTTTAAGAGCCATTATAAGACAGGCAATCAATGCCAAGAGGATTCCGGCTTTCCAGATCTAAATGGAATAATTTGCAAAATAGATTCAGAAAAAGGAAGAAGTCACACTTGTTCTGGTATGCATTATTCCTTGACAAAGATTCACCTGTATTGTTTCTTGGTCAGGTGAACAAATGCAGAAAAAACAGGTCTGACCTTTTCTAGTATGCTGTGTCCCTTGGAGAAGAAACATTTGTACTGGAATAGTGGTACAGAAGTGCCTATGTTTGGGTGTGGCAGCCATCTGGATTAGGAGCCATTAAAAGATAGGCAATCAATGCTACGTGAATTCCAGCTTTCCAGATCTAAAGAGAATAATCTGCAAGATAAAATAGTGAAACAGAAGTGCCTCTGCTTGGGTGTTGCAGCCATCTGGATTAAGACCCATTAAGAGACAGGAAATCAATGCCAAGAGGATTACGGCTTTCCAGACCTAAAGGGAATAATCTACAAGAAGCAATCAGCATAGGGAAGAAGTCACACTTGTTCTAGTATGCACTATTCCTTGACAAAGATTCTCCTGTATTGTTTCTTTGTGAGGTGAACAAATGCAGAAAAAACAGGTCTGACCTCTTCTAGTATGCTGTGTCCCTTGGAGAAGAAACCTTTGTACTGGAATAGTGGTACAGAAGTGCCTATGTTTGGGTGTGGCAGCCATCTGCATTAAGAGCCATTAAAAGACAGGCAATCAATGCTAAGTGAATTCCAGCTTTCCAGATCTAAAGAGAATAATCTGAAAGATAGATTCAGAAGAGGGAAGAAGTCACACTTGTTCTATTATGCATTATTCCTTGACAAAGATTCACTTGTACTGTTTCTTTGTCAGGTGAACAAATGCAGAAGAAACAAGTCTGATGTCTTCTAGTATGCTGTTTCCCAAGTCTGATGTCTTCTAGTATGCTGTGTCCCAAGTCTGATGTCTTCTAGTATGCTGTGTCCCTAGGAGAAGAACCCGTTGTACTGGAATATTGGAACAGATATGCCTTTCATTGGGTGTTGCAACCACTTGGATTAAGAGCCATTATAAGACAGGCAATCAATGCCAAGAGGATTCCGGCTTTCCAGAAATAAATGGAATAATCTGCAAAATGATTTCAGAAGAAGGAAGATGTCACACTTGTTCTGGTATGCATTATTTCTTGACATAGATTCACCTGTACTGTTTCTTTGTCAGGTGAACAAATGCAGAAAAAACAGGTCTGACCTCTTCTAGTATGCTGTGTCCCTTGGAGAAGAAACCTTTGTACTGGAATAGTGGTACAGAAGTGCCTCTGCTTGGGTGTGACAGCCATCTGGATTAAGACCTATTAAGAGACAGGGAATCAATGAGAAGAAGATTATGGGTTTCCAGACCTAAATGGAATAATCTACAAGAACCAATCAGAAGAAGGAAAAAGTCACACTTTTTCACGTATGCATTATTCCTTGACAAAGATTCACCGGTACTGTTACTTTGTCAGGTGAAAAAATGCAGAAAAAACAGGTCTGACCTCTTCTAGTATGCTGTGTCCCTTGGAGAAGAAACATTTGTACTGGAATACTGGAACAGATGTGCCTTTGATTGGGTGTGTCACCCCTTTGGATTGAGAGCCATTATAAGACAGGCAATCACTACGAAGATGATGGCGGCTTACCAGATCTAAATGGAATAATCTGCAAGATGTATTCAGAAGAGGGAAGAAGTCACACTTGTTCTAGTATGCATTATTCCTTGACAAAGATTCTCCTGTACTGTTTCTTTTTCAGGTGAACAAATGCAGAAAAAACAGGTCTGACCTCTTCTAGTATGCTGTGTCCCTTGGAGAAGAACCCTTTGTATTGGATTAGTGGAACAGATGTGGATTTGTTTGGGTGTGGCAGCCATCTGGATTAAGACCCATTAAGAGACAGGGAATCAATGCTAAGAGGATTACGGCTTTCCAGACCTAAAGGGAATAATCTACAAGAAGCAATCAGCAGAGGAAAGAAGTCACACTTGTTCTAGTATGTATTAATCGTTGACAAAGATTCACCTGTACTGTTTCCTTGTCAGGTGAACAAATGCAGAAAAAACAGGTCTGACCTCTTCTAGTATATTGTGTCCCCTGGAGAAGAACCCTTTGTATTGGATTAGTGGAACAAAAGTGGATTTGTTTGGATGTGGCAACCATGTGGATTAAGAACCATTAAAAGACAACCAATCAATGCTAAGTGAATTCCGGCTTTCAAGATCTAAAGGGAATAATCTGCAAGATGGATTCAGAGGAGGGAAGAAGTCAAACTTGTTCTAGTATGCATTATTCCTTGACAAAGATTCACTTGTACTGTTTCTTTGTCAGGTGAGCTAATGCAGAAAAAACAGGTCTTACCTCTTCTAGTATGCTGTGTCCCTTGGAGAAGAACCCTTTGTATTGGATTAGTGGAACAGAAGTGGATTTGTTTGGGTATGGCAACCATCTGGATTAAGAGCCATTAAAAGACAGCCAATCAATGCTAAGTGAATTCCGGCTTTCAAGATCTAAAGGGAATAATCTGCAAGATGGATTCAGAGGAGGGAGGAAGTCAAACTTGTTATAGTATGCATTATTCCTTGACAAAGATTCACCTGTACTGTTTCTTTGTCAGGTGAACTAATGCAGAAAAAAAAGGTCTGACCTCTTCTAGTATGCTGTGTCCCTTGGAGAAGAACCCTTTGTATTGGATTAGTGGAACAAAAGTGGATTTGTTTGGATGTGGCAACCATCTGGATTAAGAACCATTAAGATAAAACCAATCAATGCTAAGTGAATTCCGGCTTTCAAGATCTAAAGGGAATAATCTGCAAGATGGATTCAGAGGAGGGAAGAAGTCAAACTTTTTCTAGTATGCATTATTCCTTGACAAAGATTCACTTGTACTGTTTCTTTGTCAGGTGAGCTAATGCAGAAAAAACAGGTCTGACCTCTTCTAGTATGCTGTGTCCCTTGGAGAAGAACCCTTTGTATTGGATTAGTGGAACAGAAGTGGATTTGTTTGGGTGTGGCAACCATCTGGATTAAGAGCCATTAAAAGACAGCCAATCAATGCTAAGTGAATTCCGGCTTTCAAGATCTAAATGGAATAATCTGTAAGAAGGATTCAGAGGAGGGAAGAAGTCACACTTGTTCTAGTATGCATTATTCCTTGACAAAGATTCACCTGTACTGTTTCTTTGTCAGGTGAACAAATGCAGAAAAAACAGGTCTGACATCTTCTAGTATGCTGTGTCCCCTGGAGAAGAACCCTTTGTACTGGAATAGTGGAACAGATGTGCCTTTGTTTGGGTGTGGCAACCATCTGGGTTAAGACCCATTAAGAGACAGGGAACCAATGCCAAGAGGATTACGGCTTTCCAGACTTAAAGGGAATAATCTACAAGAAGCAATCAGCAGAGGGAAGAAGTCACACTTGTTCTAGTATGCATTATTCCATGACAAAGATTCACTTGTACTGTTTCTTTGTTAGGTGAACAAATGCAGAAAAAAAAACAAGTCTGATTCCTTCTAGTATGCTGTGTCCCCTGGAGAAGAACCCTTTGTAATGGAATACTGGAAAAGAAGTGCCTTTGTTTGGGTGTGTCAGCCATCTGGATTAAGAACCATTATAAGACAGGATATCAATCCTAAGTGAATTCCAACTTCCAGATCTAAATGGAATAATATGCAAAATAGATTCAGAAAAAGGAAGAAGTCACACTTGTTCTGGTATGCATTATTCCTTGACAAAGATTCACCTGTATTGTTTCTTGGTCAGGGGAACAAATGCAGAAAAAACAGGTCTGACCTCTTCTAGTATGCTGTGTCCCTTGGAGAAGAAACCTTTGTACTGGAATAGTGGTACAGAAGTGCCTATGTTTGGGTGTGGCAGCCATCTGGATTAAGAGCCATTAGGAGACAGGGAATCAATGACAAGAGGATTACGGCTTTCCAGACCTAAAGGGAATAATCTACAAAAAGCAATCAGCAGAGGGAAGAAGTCACACTTGTTCTAGAATGCATTAATCCTTGACAAAGATTCACCTGTACTGTTTCTTTGTCAGGTGAACAAATGCAGAAAAAACAGGTCTGACCTCTTCTAGTATGCTGTGTCCCTTGGAGAAGAACCCTTTGTACTGGAATAGTGGAACAGATGTGGATTTGTTTGGGTGTGGCAGCCATCTGGATTAAGACCCATTAAGAGACAGGGAATCAATGCTAAGAGGATTACGGCTTTCCAGACCTAAAGGGAATAATCTACGAGAAGCAATCAGCAGAGGGAAGAAGTCAAACTTGTTCTAGTATGCATTAATCCTTGACAAAGATTCACCTGTACTGTTTCTTTGTCAGGTGAACAAATGCAGAAAAAACAGGTCTGACCTCTTCTAGTATGCTGTGTCCCCTGGAGAAGAACCCTTTGTATTGGATTAGTGGAACAGAAGTGGATTTGTTTGGATGTGGCAACCATCTGGATTAAGAGCCATTAAAAGACAGCCAATCAATGCTAAGTGAATTCCGGCTTTCAAGATCTAAAGGGAATAATCTGCAAGATGGATTCAGAGGAGGGAAGAAATCAAACTTGTTCTAGTATGCATTATTCCTTGACAAAGATTCACTTGTACTGTTTCTTTGTCAGGTGAACAAATGCAGAAAAAACAGGTCTGACCTCTTCTAGTATGCTGTGTCCCTTGGAGAAGAACCCTTTGTATTGGATTAGTGGAACAGAAGTGGATTTGTTTGGGTGTGGCAACCATCTGGATTAAGAGCTATTAAAAGACAGTCAATCAATGCTAAGTGAATTCCGGCTTTCAAGATCTAAAGGGAATAATCTGCAAGATGGATTCAGAGGAGGGAAGAAGTCAAACTTGTTCTAGTATACATTATTCCTTGATAAAGATTCACCTATACTGTTTCTTTGTCAGGTGAACAAATGCAGAAAAAACAGGTCTGACCTCTTCTAGTATGCTGTGTCCCCTGGAGAAGAACCCTTTGTTCTGGAATAGTGGAACAGATGTGCCTTTGTTTGGGTGTGGCAACCATCTGGGTTAAGACCCATTAAGAGACAGGGAATCAATGCCAAGAGGATTACGGCTTTCCAGACCTAAAGGGAATAATCTACAAGAAGCAATCAGCAGAGGGAAGAAGTCACACTTGTTCTAGTGTGCATTATTCCTTGACAAAGATTCACTTGTACTGTTTCTTTGTTAGGTGAACAAATGCAGAAAAAAACAAGTCTGATTCCTTCTAGTATGATGTGTCCCCTGGAGAAGAACCCTTTGTAATGGAATACTGGAAAAGAAGTGCATTTGTTTGGATGTGGCAGACATCTGGATTAAGAACCATTATAAGACAGGATATCAATCCTAAGTGAATTCCAACTTTCCAGATCTAAAGAGAATAATCTGCAAGATGGATTCAGAAGAAGGAAGAAGTCACACTTGTTCTAGTATGCATTATTCCTTGACAAAGATTCACCTGTACTGTTTCTTTGTCAGGTGAAAAAATGCAGAAAAAACAGGTCTGACCTCTTCTAGTATGCTGTGTCCCTTGGCGAAGAACCCTTTGTACTGGAATAGTGGAACAGATGTGCCTTTGCTTGGGTGTGTCAACCCCTTGGATTAAGAGCCATTATAAGACAGGCAATCAATGCCAAGAGGATTCCGGCTTTCCAGATCTAAATGGAATAATCTGCAAAATAGATTCAGAAAAAGGAAGAAGTCACACTTGTTCTGGTATGCATTATTCCTTGACAAAGATTCACCTGTATTATTTCTTGGTCAGGTGAACAAATGCAGAAAAAACAGGTCTGACCTCTTCTAGTATGCTGTGTCCCTTGGAGAAGAAACCTTTGTACTGGAATAGTGGTACAGAAGTGCCTATGTTTGGGTGTGGCAGCCATCTGGATTAAGAGCCATTAAAAGATAGGCAATCAATGCTACGTGAATTCCAGCTTTCAAGATCTAAAGAGAATAATCTGCAAGATAAAATAGTGGAACAGAAGTGCCTCTGCTTGGGTTTGGCAGCCATCTGGATTAAGACCCATCAAGAGACAGGAAATCAATGCCAAGAGGATTACGGCTTTCCAGACCTAAAGGGAATAATCTACAAGGAGCAATCAGCATAGGGAAGAAGTCACACTTGTTCCAGTATGCACTATTCCTTGAAAAAGATTCACCTGTACTGTTTCTTTGTGAGGTGAACAAATGCAGAAAAAACAGGTCTGACCTCTTCTAGTATGCTGTGTCCCTTGGAGAAGAAACCTTTGTACTGGAATAGTGGTACAGAAGTGCCTATGTTTGGGTGTGGCAGCCATCTGCATTAAGAGCCATTAAAAGACAGGCAATCAATGCTAAGTGAATTCCAGCTTTCCAGATCTAAAGGGAATAATCTGCAAGATGGATTCAGAAGAGGGAAGAAGTCACACTTGTTCTAGTATGCATTATTCCTTGACAAAGATTCACTTGTACTGTTTCTTTGTCAGGTGAACAAATGCAGAAGAAACAAGTCTGATTCCTTCTAGTATGCTGTTTCCCAAGTCTGATGTCTTCTAGTATGCTGTGTCCCAAGTCTGATGTCTTCTAGTATGCTGTGTCCCTAGGAGAAGAACCCGTTGTACTGGAATATTGGAACAGATATGCCTTTCATTGGGTGTGGCAACCACTTTGATTAAGAGCCATTATAAGACAGGCAATTAATGCCAAGAGGATTCCGGCTTTCCAGATCTAAATGGAATAATCTGCAAAATGATTTCAGAAGAAGGAAGATGTCACACTTGTTCTGGTATGCATTATTTCTTGACAAAGATTCATCTGTACTGTTTCTTTGTCAGGTGAACAAATGCAGAAAAAACAGGTCTGACCTCTTCTAGTATGCTGTGTCCCTTGGAGAAGAACCCTTTGTACTGGAATAGTGGTACAGAAGTGCCTATGTTTGGGTGTGGCAGCCATCTGGATGAAGACCAATTAAAAGACAGGCAATCAATGCTACGTGAATTCCAGCTTTCCAGATCTAAAGGGAATAATCTGCAAGATAAAATGGTGGAACAGAAGTGCCTCTGCTTGGGTGTGACAGCCATCTGGATTAAGACCCATTAAGAGACAGGGAATCAATGCCAAGAGGATTATGGGTTTCCAGACCTAAATGGAATAATCTACAAGAAGCAATCAGCAGAGGGAAGAAGTCACACTTTTTCTCGTATGCATTATTCCTTGACAAAGATTCACCTGTACTGTTACTTTGTCAGGTGAAAAAATGCAGAAAAAACAGGTCTGACCTCTTCTAGTATGCTGTGTCCCTTGGAGAAGAAACATTTGTACTGGAATACTGGAACAGATGTGCCTTTGATTGGGTCTGTAAGCCCTCTGGATTGAGAGCCATTATAAGAGAGGCAATCACTACCAAGATGATGGCGGCTTTCCAGATCTAAATGGAATAATCTGCAAGATGGATTCAGAAGAGGGAAGAAGTCACACTTGTTCTAGTATGCATTATTCCTTGACAAAGATTCACCTGTACTGTTTCTTTGTCAGGTGAACAAATGCAGAAAAAAACAGGTCTGACCTCTTCTAGTATGCTGTGTCCCCCGGAGAAGAACACTATGTACTGGAAAAGTGGAACAGATGTGGATTTGTTTGGGTGTGGCAGCCATCTGGATTAAGACCCATTAAGAGACAGGGAATCAATGCTAAGAGGATTACGGCTTTCCAGACCTAAAGGGAATAATCTACAAGAAGCAATCAGCAGAGGAAAGAAGTCACACTTGTTCTAGAATGCATTAATCCTTGACAAAGATTCACCTGTACTGTTTCTTTGACAGGTGAACAAATGCAGAATAAACAGGTCTGACCTCTTCTAGTATGCTGTGTCCCCTGGAGAAGAACCCTTTGTATTGGATTAGTGGAACAAAAGTGGATTTGTTTGGATGTGTCAACCATCTGGATTAAGAATCATTAAAAGAAAACCAATCAATGCTAAGTGAATTCCGGCTTTCAAGATCTAAAGGGAATAATCTGCAAGATGGATTCAGAGGAGGGAAGAAGTCAAACTTGTTCTAGTATGCATTATTCCTTGACAAAGATTCACTTGTACTGTTTCTTTGTCAGGTGAGCAAATGCAGAAAAAACAGGTTTGACCTCTTCTAGTATGCTGTGTCCCTTGGAGAAGAACCCTTTGTATTGGATTAGTGGAACAGAAGTGGATTTGTTTGGGTGTGGCAACCATCTGGATTAAGAGCCATCAAAAGACAGCCAATCAATGCTAAGTGAATTCCGGCTTTCAAGATCTAAAGGGAATAATCTGCAAGATGGATTCAGAGGAGGGAAGAAGTAAAACTTGTTATAGTATGCATTATTCCTTGACAAAGATTCACCTGTACTGTTTCTTTGTCAGGTGAACAAATGCAGAAAAAACAGGTCTGACCTCTTCTAGTATGCTGTGTCCCTTGGAGAAGAACCCTTTGTATTGGATTAGTGGAACAGAAGTGGATTTGTTTGGGTGTGGCAACCATCTGGATTAAGAGCCATTAAAAGACAGTCAATCATTGCTAAGTGAATTCCGGCTTTCAAGATCTAAAGGGAATAATCTGCAAGATGGATTCAGAGGAGGGAAGAAGTCACACTTGTTCTAGTATGCATTATTCCTTGACAAAGATTCACCTGTACTATTTCTCTGTCAGGTGAATAAATGCAGAAAAAAAAGGTCTGACCTCTTCTAGTATGCTGTGTCCCCTGGAGAAGAAACCTTTGTACTGGAATAGGGGGAACAGATGTGCCTTTGTTTGGGTGTGGCAACCATCTGGATTAAGACCCATTAGGAGACAGGGAATCAATGGCAAGAGGATTACGGCTTTCCAGACCTAAAGGGAATAATCTACAAGAAGCAATCAGCTGAGGGAAGAAGTCACACTTGTTCTAGTATGCATTATTCCTTGACAAAGATTCACTTGTACTGTTTCTTTGTTAGGTGAACAAATGCAGAAAAAAACAAGTCTGATTCCTTCTAGTATGCTGTGTCCCCTGGAGATGAACACTTTGTAATGGAATACTGGAAAAGAAGTGCCTTTGTTTGGGTGTGGCAGCCATCTGGATTAAGAACCATTATAACACAGGATATCAATCCTAAGTGAATTCCAACTTTCCAGATCTAAAGAGAATAATCTGCAAGATGGATTCAGAAGAGGGAAGAAGTCACACTTGTTCTAGTATGCATTATTCCTTGACAAAAATTCACCTGTACTGTTTCTTTGTCAGGTGAACAAATGCAGAAAAAACAGGTTTGACCTCTTCTAGTATGCTGTGTCCCTTGGAGAAGAACCCTTTGTACTGGAATAGTGGAACAGATGTGGATTTGTTTGGGTGTGGCAGCCATCTGGATTAAGACCCATTAAGAGACAGGGAATCAATGCTAAGAGGATTACGGCTTTCCAGACCTAAAGGGAATAATCTACAAGAAGCAATCGGCAGAGGGAAGAAGTCACACTTGTTCTAGTATGCATTAATCCTTGACAAAGATTCACCTGTAGTGTTTCTTTGTGAGGTGAACAAATGCAGAAAAAAACGGTCTGACCTCTTCTAGTATGCTGTGTCCCCTGGAGAAGAACCCTTTGTATTGGATTAGTGGAACAGAAGTGGATTTGTTTGGATGTGGCAACCATCTGGATTAAGAGCCATTAAAAGACAGCCAATCAATGCTAAGTGAATTCAGGTTTTCAAGATCTAAAGGGAATAATCTGCAAGATGGATTCAGAGGAGGGAAGAAATCAAACTTGTTCTAGTATGCATTATTCCTTGACAAAGATTCACTTGTACTGTTTCTTTGTCAGGTGAACAAATGCAGAAAAAACTGGTCTGACCTCTTCTAGTATGCTGTGTCCCTTGGAGAAGAACCCTTTGTATTGGATTAGTGGAACAGAAGTGGATTTGTTTGGGTGTGGCAACCATCTGGATTAAGAGCCATTAAAAGACAGTCAATCAATGCTAAGTGAATTCCGGCTTTCAAGATCTAAAGGGAATAATCTGCAAGATGGATTCAGAGGAGGGAAGAAGTCAAACTTGTTCTAGTATGCATTATTCCTTGACAAAGATTCACCTGTACTGTTTCTTTTTCAGGTGAACAAATGCAGAAAAAACAGGTCTGACCTCTTCTAGTATGCTGTGTCCCCTGGAGAAGAACCCTTTGTACTGGAATAGTGGAACAGATGTGCCTTTGTTTGGGTGTGGCAACCATCTGGGTTAAGACCCATTAAGAGACAGGGAATCAATGCCAAGAGGATTACGGCTTTCCAGACCTAAAGGGAATAATCTACAAGAAGCAATCAGCAGAGGGAAGAAGTCACACTTGTTCTAGTATGCATTATTCCTTGACAAAGATTCACTTGTACTGTTTCTCTGTTAGGTGAACAAATGCAGAAAAAAACAAGTCTGATTCCTTCTAGTATGCTGTGTCCCCTGGAGAAGAACCTTTTGTAATGGAATACTGGAAAAGAAGAGCCTTTGTTTGGGTGTGGCAGCCATCTGGATTAAGAACCATTATAAGACAGGATATCAATCCTAAGTGAATTCCAACTTTCCAGATCTAAAGAGAATTATCTGCAAGATGGATTCAGAAGAGGGAAGAAGTCACACTTGTTCTAGTATGCATTATTCCTTGACAAAGATTCACCTGTACTGTTTCTTTGTCTGGTGAAAAAATGCAGAAAAAACAGGTCAGACCTCTTCTAGTATGCTGTGTCCCTTGGAGAAGAACCCTTTGTACTGGAATAGTGGAACAGATGTGCCTTTGCATGGGTGTGTCAACCCCTTGGATTAAGAGCCATTATAAGACAGGCAATCAATGCCAAGAGGATTCTGGCTTTCCAGATCTAAATTGAATAATCTGCTATTTTTCCCTGTTGAATAATAACAATAATAATAATAATAATAATAATAATAATAATAAATAATAATAATAATAATAATAATAGTATTAATAATAAATTATCTACTCTACAAGACCATTAAGTATAATATGATTGGTATAGTATTTTCACCAACCAGATCCATGACTTAAAGATCCCTAAAAAATCCCTTTCTGGTATGTTGATTAATGTGGTTAAAAAGGAATTACTTACTGTTGAATCTTTTTATTATATATTGCTGTACATATTTCTAAAAAAGAATTCTATTAATTAGTATTTCCCAAAATTGTTGAATATCTCTTAGGTCTGTAGGTATACTAAGAATTTCCATATAATTTCGTACAAATCTAAGCATTGTAATATTGTATTTATTTTGGGGTTCTTACCAATTAGATTTCTTAAAATATATTTTACGATAACAAACAATAAAATTCTCTCCTGTGCTGAGGGGTCAAAATTTATGTCCTAAAATTTAATATTGATAATATTAAAAATATGAAGCCAGCCAAATAATCCGCTATCAATCCAAACAATATTTCTTTCGTACAGTAGAAATTGTACGAACCTAATCTCTGGAGTACATGTGATGCCTTTCCTTAGCTGTAACCCCTTCCAGAGAAAAAAATCTAAGTAAAATATCTCGTTGGAGACATTTAAAGGTTTAAAGGACACTCACGAATGGCAGAGGCAAGGGACAGTGACAGTGCACTATCAATCAGGACAATGCCCTAGTCTGACCATGTATACATATGATCAGTGCCCAAAACCCCTCTCCACCCAAGATAAGACCAAGGAAAGCTAGGCAATTGCTGCTGATGACTAAACAGATAGACTTACATGCTCCCCCAAACCCCTCCTCCTTAGCTTACAAGGATGGTGAGGCTGCAGCGACCAAAGTAACTAACGAATTTGAGGTTCCATAGATCTGGAAGTATTAATTAAACCTGTGGTATCTACTTTACTTACTTTACTTTGATGGCTGCTTTTCCAGTCCTATACAGCAGGGGGACCCCACTCTCTACAGGACCTCCACTGTCGTTTTACCTTGTTCGTTCAGAGTATTTATCCTTTCAGATCACGTATTGTTCATTTACTGTTAACTTGTCACTGTCAAAAGACTCATGAAATAAGAAAGTCTTCAGTTTCCTCTTGACAGCCTTAATGTCTTCAATCATTCAAATGCTTCGTGGGAGCTTATTATATAGTCTCTGTGCCATATATTTAAAGGCTCTGGAGCCCAAAGTGGACATAAATCTAGGTTCCAACAGTTTGAAGCCATCTGAAACTATTCTCGTGTCGACACGATTTGTTGGCTGCGCAATATGTAGTAATTCTCTTAAGTATTTTGGACAACCGGTTCAGATAACTTTGTGGTTTATTGCACATATCTTAAATCCAATTCTCGCTTTAATCGGCAGCCAGTGTAAATCAATTAGTATAGGGGTGATCCTTTCTCTAGGTGGGACAACTTTTATCAGTCTTGCACCTCTGTTTATTATGTTTTGTAATTTCTTATGTTGCACTTTTGGTAAATTGTAGTAGATAGAGTTGCATTAGTCAATCCTGGTAATAACACAGTTTATCAAAAGTTTCTTTACATAATTTTCATCCAAGTACTTTTTTTATAAACGCAATATTTCTTAGGGCAAGTAATCCTCGTGCGGTAATGTATAGTACCTTGGGAGGACAATTGTATACTTGACAGCACTTCTTTCTTTTACTAAAAAATATTATGAAATATTCTAATGCATCATTATAGATTGAAAATTTCTCTGTTTTTCTTCCTTTCTTAGTTTCACGTTTCTTTCCTTAGATTCGTTTTCTAATGTATTATATATTAATTCCTCGTTATGTTTTGATATCTAAAATTTTTCTTTAATTATGGAAAAACTGAAAGGAAAAGAAGACACAGATTAGGCTACGTACCTGTACTTGAATTTACAAATTGCCATCAGGAATAGAGCTGAACTCAGATGAAGAAATATATATGTCCAACTTATATCTTCCATTACTTGAGATACTACCGCCAGACTAGTTATTGGGTCCTTAGATAGATCAGACATTACTACATTCGATCGCTCGCTCTGATTACGGCTCATTTTTCCTTTGCCTACACACAAACCGAATAGTCTGCCCTATTCTTTCCTCATACACCTGACAACACTGAGATTACCAAACAATTCTTCTTCGCTCAAGGGGTTAACTACTGCACTGCAATTGTTTAATGGTTACTTTCCCCTAGACAAGGGTAGAAGAGACTCTTTTGGTATGGTAAGCAGCTTTTCTAGGAGAAGGACACTCCAAAATCAAGCCATTGTTTTCTAGTCTTGGGTAATGCCATAGCCTCTGTCCCATGATCTTCCTCAGTCTTGGGGTAGAGTTTTCTTGCTTGAGGGTACACTCGGGCAAGCTATTCTACCTTATTTCTCTTCCTCCTTTTTAAATTTTATAGTTTCTATATGAGAGATCTATTTCAATATTGATACTCTTCTTAAAACCATTTTTTTTTTAAATCGTTCATCACTTCTCTTGTAGTTTATTTACTTTCTTATTTCCTTTCCTCACTGGGCTATTTTTCTTGGTCGGAGCCCTTGGGCTTATAGCACCCTGCTTTTCCAAAAGCAGTTGTGGCTTGGCTGGTTATAATAATCATAATAATAACTACTGCACATGTATTTGTGTTCCTCCATACTAGCTGCTCTGCATGCACTTATTTTCGTTTTAGTAACGCCTTTCACATGGTTATTAACATTAACATATTCTTATTCTTTGAAAATAGATTTAGTTTCCCATTAAAGTTTAATCGCCGATTTTTGCAATTTTAAACTCTCTCCTCTCCAGCCATCTGAAATTTACATTTTCGTTTAAAGATCTAAAAGGGAATATCTACTATTCTAAGACTTTCTCTTCCACGATTCCTAATCTTTTTCCTATATGTTTTGTGACAACCTCCAGACCCTAGGGCCCTTTGATATCGAGGAAACATGTAATTTGGCCTCGAAACTTTGAAGTTTTATTGTTACGGACAAAAAGTATTTGCTCTTCATGTTTAGACGCAGCGCTTTAATAATCCACTGAAAATCTCAATATAGGAAGGATTGGGCTCTTATAATATCAATTCTTTATATGTTTTTATCATAGTATTCAATTTATGAATTGAAAGAAACATTGCTGCTATTGTACCATTACAAGTAAAAATTGCCTCATCATCATCATCAGCCGTTACAAAATTTCTTAGTTCGTCACTCCGCCGTCTTCTCTTCCTTCTCCTACTTCTTTTACAATCTCAAGGATCCATTCTGTTATTCTTAATGCTTATATAAATACATATATTGAAAAGGTAAAGAGAATATATATATATATATATATATATATATATATATATATATATATATATATATATATATATATATATATATATATATATATACATATATTCTAGTTTCACCCTCAACTTGACCATGAGGATGTAGCGATATTTACTGTATTAGAAACAGTATTCATATTGCTATATGCCGGTTTTATTGGTATGAATGCTCATATCATACAAATGGATTTACTTCTAAAAATTCCTTTTGATTTCTTGTCATGGAATGTGGCTTGGTTTTTATTCCCTTTGCAAACTCAGGTTATGAAAATTCCTTTTACTAAAGATCAAATGTTATCGTTTCGAAATACAATGAATGCCATGTCATAGAAGGGCTAATGCTTCCTACTCTACTATATTTTTTCATAAAACAAAGAAGAAAATGAAAATCTGTGGATCAAGTATAGAGATTTAAATTAAATCTCTCAAACAACACTGGATTATTCTTTTCAAAAAGACACAAAAAGATATATAATGCTCCTTTTAAAAGCAGAAACTGATCCTCCGACAGGACGGTAGAAATTAGACTGAAACCTTTGCTGTAAAGAACCTGAGGATCTAACCTTCAAAGTGAAATAAAATATCTAATAAGAAGATTAAACACAACACGTGGTTGGTATTAACGGCAATGTAAAGGATTATCAAAGAAACAATCATAGCTATAAAATATGGGTCACAGTCAGAGATTAAATTCAATGAAATATTTAATCCTATAAATCTTGTGACTAAATCGAATATCAGAATTTCAAATAAAAAGCCGAGAAATATTATTATCTCTTCTCCTATCACGTCGTTAAGACAAAATAGAATATACGGATAATTAACGAAATATATGTTGCCGACCTTCGGAAGTCTAATCAGTGTTAACCAAAAAGGTGGAGTTGAACGGGTTTCCTAAATCCTTTCGATCAATCCAACTAATTTATGGAAATCTGGGTGTGATTAAGTTGGATGAAGAATTATTACGTCGTGATTAAGAGTTAGGATTTTTCCAGAAGCGAAGCCCTATCGATTTGACACATTGACGGATAAGTAGATGGCAAGCTAGTTTGTGAGTAAAATAGGTTAGTTAAGTTATGTAATAAAAAAAAGATATTTAAAAAATCAGCCGAATTATTACAATCTATAAACGTAGAAATAAATAGTGGAGAGATTTCTGATAATTATTAGTGAAATTGTTGTGTATAATTTACATCATATTGAAAATACCATA
>NC_090742.1:136935847-136943347 GCF_036898095.1 Palaemon carinicauda | reverse complement strand
TCACTAGGCAGGTTTTGATACACAAAAATGCCACGCGAATGCACAAAAGAACGATCGCAACTCGGCCCTCTAAACCGAACACAACCTCACTTCACGACTTCCGGAGATACACTGGCTAGTTTCCACCCACCCAGCTAAGTAGGTGATAACTTGGACAAAAAGGTGCCAATTAGTCAATAAGACTCAGTCGACTTTTTCCCCGATGCTCGTGATGACTCAGAAAGACGCGGAATGAAGTGTCCTGTCATAGGCCGGACACAGCGATCCGCGCTGACTGTATATATATATATATATATACATATATATATATATATATATATATATATATATATATATATATATATATATATATATATATATATATATATATATATATATATATATATATATATATATATATATATATATATATATATATATATATATATATATATATATATATATATATATATATATATATATATATATATATATATATATATATATATATATATATATATATATATATATATATATATATATATATATATATATATATATATATATATATATATATATATATATATATATATATATATATATATATATATTTATATTATTATATATATATATATATATATATATATATATATATATATATATATATATATATATATATATATATTCACTTATATAAATATTTTCTATGGTACATTTTATGATGTATATCCTAGTACATAAAAATGAAAAATAAAACCTGAACTAACCCCATAGCCTCCATTCAACTAAATATATTTATAGGATTTTTTTGGACATTTTGTTCTTTTTCCATCGCTTTTATTCTGTATAAGAGGATTCACTTCATGGACATGAAACTCTATAATTTGCTAAAATCTTTACTGAAGCCTTTATCACAATATGGAACTTGTGTTACTATCGTAGTTATTATGGAACAAAAGGTTGTTTGAACAAACTAAAAGTAATTAATATTTTCACCGTTAATATCACTGAGAGGAGAAACCCACTCGATTTTATAGTTGTTATGACCATGTTATTCTACTAATGAACCAAATCTATCCAATCAAGAATAATTATATTCACTGACGAGAATAACTATAGCTACACTGTATAACGGCTTTAAAATTTTCTTGTTTATAGAGTAAAGTTGAGAAAACTTTACCTATAACTGGGGATAATGAAGTGATGGAGATTATGTTTATTTCCAGATTAGGGCCAGAGATGTTAATAAGCCTCAAGCTTCAAAAGGAGCGTTATCCTATAAAAATAGGAAAATTTTATTAATGATTTCAAAGATTTACCCAATAAAGACCGGCTTCCAATAATATTGAAAGACATTTTTTAATGTCCTATTTTTTTTTTTTTTTTTTTTTTTGGAAATGTAGAAAGGGCAGATCAGATATGTTTTTCAAAGGTAAAGTTAAGATGTAAGAAATGGGTATATAAACAACAACCATTCGATAACTGGTGACAGTTGCTACATATTCATATTACTGTATCCATATAACATCTTACGACTCTATGGATGTTAATTGCCATCCCAAAATTAGGACCAACATATGTTATTCTACATTTATAATTATGTTCTAGTGCCTAATTCTACATATATAATTATGTGTTAGTGGCCTGTGGCGGGATGTTGCAAGAACAACCACCACACCCTTGAATCACTCCAACTGACAATAGTCTTCTCAACACAAACTTTCCCCTTACGTTATCAGCAGCGGGACTCTTGGACAAAAAGGACATAAAAACAAAACATAACCTTAATACTATATTCCTTAAAACTAAAATAATTTACAAAAACCTTCCACCATCAAATAAACCCTAACAAAACTTAAAACTAAAATAGACCACAACCAATATGTAATAAGTATATATATATATATATATATATATATATATATATATATATATATATATATATATATATATATACATGATTATATATTATGTTAACACCAAAACTGTCGTCCACAGAAAGCTGAACTGTCCTTTACGGCAAACTTACACAGCTCTGTGGGTAACACACTACACTGTGTGGCAATTTGCCACAACTGCCTCCCTGATTGGGATAGTAGTTATCATCATCGTCATCATAATCATCATCATCATCAATTGAAAGTTCATACAGTCCGGGTCATCAACAATTATATAATTCTGAGTGGTTTTATCAAGTTCCTTATTACAAGCCAGGCCATCAACAATCAATTTCACATATGAATTTTCTCCAAAGGACGAATTACGGCTCAAAAAATAATCAAACACCTCCACGCTGGTAAAAGAATAAGAATTATAATCCAGCATTCACAAAGAACTGGCTCTAGCTGCAGTCAAATCAAAATAATCATTTGCCCAAGACATGCACCACTCTCCTAACCTAGCTAAAACATAAACAGACTATCTCATTTATACCAACAGTATTTTTCACAACAAACAATCAATGCACTAACTACCTCTCGCTCGCTGACACACACTCTCTCTCTCTCTCTCTCTCTCTCTCTCTCTCTCTCTCTCTCTCTCTCTCTCTCTCTCTCTCTCTCTCTCTCTGGATTTGGCAAACAAAAAATAAATAGAAATAAAAACAAAAATTAATTCTCCACAGCCTGACTCTACATATATACGTATGTGCCAGTGCCTTATTACACATATATAATTATAATACCAATGCCTAATTTTACATATAAAATTATCTGTCAGTGCCTTATTCTCCATATATAATTCTGTGCCACTGCCTATTTTTACATATATAAGTATGTTCCATCAGGTTCCTTGTGCATATAAGAGATAATTTTCTTTTGGGGTCATTGACACATCCTGCCTTTTGTAAGCAGTGGGATGGCTAAAAGCCGATTTCTTGGCTTTCCATCAGTCAGTTAAGAACACTCTGCTTGGAGCTCATGGGAGCCCCAGATGGTTGGACAAGTGAATTCATGTATATATAGACATAACTGAAAAAAAATTATTACGCTTATTCTCGTGGAAATTCATTTTCTATATCAAGTTATTCAAGATTTATTCAATTTCAGCTAAAAAAACGTACATGTACTGCTCATTTAAGTTACATGTTTATGTCCTATACCGAATGATTTTCCGGAAAGATGGTTTAGTCTTCATCACTTGAGTTATTTTAGGTCCTATTTGCAGTTACAGCAGATGAGTTGTAACAATCCTCTTTTAGCAAGTTGTTGGTCTATCCAGTGGATCGAGATGTTGCTGTCGATCACCTCTCATCCATAGCCATCTGGATTTGGTATCTGAATATATGAACCTAGAGACCAATGCCAAATAGATATTTGGCAATTGGCTTGTGCAACATGGTGCCTCAGGGCATATTTGGTTGGTGGTAGATGGCACCTTTGGCCATTTTTGTTGCAGAATAGTTTGTTTATGACACAATCTGTCTTCTCCTTCATAACCATGCAGGCAAAAGACAAGCTGTCCACATCTTCTTCGTAGACATTCATCAATGTTACTAAATGAGTTGTCGACTATTTTCATTTTATTACACAGGTCTGGATATGACTTCACTACCTGGTATATCTGTTTCTTGCCTTTTTCTATGAATGATGAACTTATCCAATCACACTCTGTCAAAGAATGCATTCCTGGTAAAGCTTTGCGCACGTCCTCACCATGTGAATGTCCAATGGCACTGATGTTAATGTATTTCTGTTATTGTTTGGTCCCTATAAAGAATAAAATTCTTGAACGTGTTTGGCTACTGGCAACTCAAGCTAACACAGCAACATCTGTTTCTGGAGACTTGATTGCAGTGCATTATTGTCCACCTGTTACTGCAGGGTTGGAATGAAGCAGGATTTGTATGCTTCCTCTTGCTGAATGCACAATTCAAGATCTCTCTCTCTCTCTCTCTCTCTCTCTCTCTCTCTCTCTCTCTCTATATATATATATATATATATATATATATATATATATATATATATATACAGTATATATATACATACATATATATATATATATATATATATATATATATATATATATATATATATATATATATATATATATATATATATATATCAACAACAATTGCAGCTGTTTCTAGTTCACTGTAGGACAAAGGCCTCAAACATGTCTTTATTCGAGTCTGGGTTTGGCCAATTTTCCTCACCACAGTGACCACTGCAGATTAGTGAGGGTGGGAGACTTTAGTTTGATCGCTAACAACAAACCAACCTAGTATGGGTGGCCCAAACTTGTACAGCTTTGGTGATCGTGGCTTTATACAAACCCTTCACCACATTTTTCACATGACCAACTCTTACCTTTAGGTACAGTTGGACACATGAATCCCCGGTGGCCCTTTCTCCGAAGATGTGCACCCTGTCATACCTTTACTGTACGGCGAGTTCTTGAGTGTAGCCACCGTCCACCACCTCAGCCACTTCTCACAACCACGCTTGAGCTAGACCGTGCTCCCAACACTAGGTGTTTAACTACTCGCCGAGCAGTAACTGTGTAACAAGGTACATTTTTTTCTGAGAGAGGTGTGCCATGAATTTCTTTGTCCAACTGTATCTCTCCCTATATTTATCGAGGAGAATGATGTAGTCCTTAGGGGGGAGGGGAGGGATGGGGGAGTTGCAGTCAGTATAATCATCCTCTTTTATTTTCCACTATGCTGGCAATTCCTTAGAAAGGCAAATAAGGAATTCTCTCTCCGCTTCCGGGAAATTCTCCTCTTCCAAACTTTCTGTCGTTATGGCGACGGAGAGGTAAAAATTGAGGTATATTGCCCTCAGACCAGACATTTGTTATTGATTAAACTTTACCACGTCTATTGTTTTAAAAGTATCGTAATATCATTAAACGGATCAACTATATACCCTCTTTAAACAAAACTCATTCAGGAACAAAATACAATTCTCATTTTCCTATGTATTATACTTTTCTTGACGAATATATTTTTAGGTACAGGTAGCACCTGATTATAATGACGAAAAATATAACCAATTATAAAAAAAAAAAGTAACAAATATGAATATTATAGCTCGAATATCATGGTCGCTATAGTGTTTAACGAAAATATTCCTTCCTATTAGCGCTCAGGAGCTTGTTCTTGGGAACAAACAACGCTAATCAATTGCGTTGTCATTAAAGAGTTATTAAAAAGAACTTTATAACCTCATTTTGCAACATCGCTTATATGTGAAGGTACGTGTGATGTAATGAAAAAGGGCCCTCTCTCGAGGGGAACTGCAGAACAAGTAATTGGGAAAAAAGAAATGAAATAAAATGAAGACCGTGAAAAATAAGTTAGAAATTATTTTCTACCACACGACACCGAAAGGTCATATGAACGGAAACCTTTGAAACAATGGAAAAAAAAAAGGTTGAACAGTTTCTATTAATTTACTAAGATAAGGAATAAAAAAGACATATATTCTCTGTCTTTTATATTCAGGCATAATAAGATTAGTTACCTGTTTATTTTCAACCCTTCTCTCTCTCGAGGTATGTATGTATGTATGTATGTATATGTGTGTATGTACTGTATATGTAATCATCTATAAACACATACAAGCTTGCGCGCGCGCACATACACACACAAACACACACACACACACACACATATATATATATATATATATATATATATATATATATATATATATATATATATATATAAATATATATATATATATATATATATATATATATATACTAAAGTAAAAGACGCTGTTTTGGTTAAAAAAGAAGGTTTTCTACGAATAGTTTACTACCTCGTAATGAGAACTATGGTATCTAACGTATTATTTTGCATGAAAAATTTATACGGGATGCATAGTAACACAAGTTCGTTTAAACTGAAGAACAATATTATGCTGAAGACCTTTTGTAATCTCTTGGATGAATATAAATTGGCGTGTCAAATGAAATTGTTATTCGTAACTCTATAAGGGCTTTAGTTGTTATTCGTAATTCTATAAGGGTTTACTTTTATTGAAATGGCAATTCTTATTATTGAAATAAGAACGAATAGTATTACGAATTTATCTTTATTAAATGTTATAATTCAGTAAATGGAGGAGCATATATGAGTGAAATCAACATGGGAAAGGTGGCAGAGAACTGGATAACAATAAACTTCATCTGGCGCCATCTGGCCTGTGGCTACTGGTGCAAGAGAGAGAGAGAGAGAGAGAGAGAGAGAGAGAGAGAGAGAGAGAGAGAGAGAGAGAGAGAGAGAGAGAGAGAGAATTATAGATAAAGAAATTTCGTTTTCCTGTTTATTATGCAATCAACTACCAGTTATTATTAAACTACACATAAACTAGAAGGTAATATTTCTTTTTATCTTAATGTTACTATACTGAAGAACTAAAACATTCTATGAAGATGGAAATGCCTTTTTACAACCGCAGAATTCTCTTATGTATCAAGTGATTTCAAAGGATTACTCAAGTTTAATAAACAGAGACATGTTTTAATTTATATATTATTGTGGAAATTATTTTGATGAAGGAATCAGGTCACCATTTCAAAAAAAAAATAGTAATTTTCCACATGAGCAAAATGATCCCTAATGCAAAAATATAGTATTAAAACCCCTACCTATTAAAATACTGTTAATTACTGACTTATAAGTTGTCTTAACGAATAAAGAACTAGGAGATGTATACTTAATTAACAATTCTAGTTATGGTTGAATTTTATTTCATGCAAGATTGGCTAAGGATAGTTATTGATCTCTCTCTCTCTCTCTCTCTCTCTCTCTCTCTCTCTGTCGTGTATACATATACCATCATAATTCCGAACTTGGTATGAGCGTGAGTATGTTGTGTTACACTGCTTTTAAAATGAGAGTTAATTCTCCTGACTCTTATTTTCATTGTTATCAAAAAATAAGATGAATAAAGTTTTATTTTTTATTTTTATAGAGTTATCGAACATAGACTTATCAATTCACAGGAAGTTCATATTATGATTTTATATACGAGAAATAGGAATTTAATATTTGTTTATATTTGTTTTCTTCTTTTTTATTTCGAAAGAGTATTAGTATATTTTCCCATCTACTTAAACAAAAATAATACTCTTATCTATAAAAAAGCCTCTCACCAAGAGGACTGCTGAAACTTAATGTGATTTCATGATTTTAATCAAACGTCAAAAATGTTTATTTCCCTTTTTATATGATACATACACACTCTCTCTCTCTCTCTCTCTCTCTCTCTCTCTCTCTCTCTCTCTCTCTCTCTCTCTCTCTCTCTCTCTCTCTCTCTCTCTCTCTATGTTAATGACAACTTTTATAAATACATAAAAGAATTCAGTTATTGATAATCAATTCTAGATAGAATAAGCAAAAATTATATAATTTTAGAATAAGAATTTGTTGAACTAAATAACCACTGATAAGAAAGCTAACGGAAAAAAATTTATTAAAATAATATTCCTAAAAGAATCCACTTGTGATGATAAATTTTAGGTTCCGTGAATGAATAAACATCTTAACCACCACTTTTAATTCTCGTCAAT
>NC_090742.1:136926380-136930347 GCF_036898095.1 Palaemon carinicauda | reverse complement strand
AGAGAGAGAGAGAGAGAGAGAGAGAGAGAGAGAGGAGGATTCAACACTTTACAATTGTTTATAAATTATATCTGTATATATATATATATATATATATATATATATATATATATATATATATATTTATATATATATATATATATATATATATATATATATATATATATATATATATATATATATATATTTATATATATATATATATATATATATATATATATATATATATACATATATATTAATATATATATACATATATGTGTGTATATATATGTATATATATATATATATATATATATATATATATATATATATATATATATATATATATATATATATATATATATATATATATATATATATATATACTTTTGGGGGGGCTCAGGCCATGTCGTCCTGATGAAAGTTCCTTCATTAGTAGCTTCCTAGGTATATTTGACTACAGTGATATATCCCAGAGAATTTACCGAAGGTATCCAGAATTCTAACTCCTCGAGAAAATATCCCTTAAAATTTTAAAATGGGATATCACTTATATCAGAGGACGTATTCTTGACACGTCTCATAGCTATCTACACCCCCAATAGCGTTTTCACTTCAAGAGGGAAAAGTGGCAAGAATATAGGAGAGTCGTTGAAGAGGCGATGCTCTCGACGCTCCTACTGTACTGTAAATAGTGCGCCAAATCGCCACCGCGAGGCGCCACCAAGCCATTCTTTCGTTTATAGCTTTGCTGACCGGTGTTATCCCGTGTTATCTCTTGCTATTTTGGAAGTATTTCGTCGCTATGATGCCTTTACCAGCCTCATCAGCTTTTGGAAACTTAAGTAATATCTTTAGATTGTGTAAATGTAAGCTCTTGCCAGGTTTACTCTTCGATTGAGATTGTAATTAACGTAACAAGAGCTGTTGCCAGCCGGATGGCGTCATGGACGCACTCATTCTACTTGTTCATTTAGTTAGCAAGAACGATTTCCCGGCATTATCTCGCTTTAATAACTTTAGCTATTTAGATATTTAGCTAGGGAATTTTATATTATGTCATTGTTGTCATGGATTTGGCTATTTATGATCGAGCCTCACGAGTGCTAGGCTTCCTAGCCTAGGCACTTACACACTTCATGCATGATATAACCTTCCTAGTAAAGTTTTACTGAAGCACAGGCAATATTTTATACAATTAAGATATTACTGCATAACCTTTTCCTCTTCCAAGATAGTATACAAGCGAGTTTCGGTGAACGATTCTCTTTGCTCCTAGGCTTAATAGCCTAGGGGCTTCAGTATACTTTCTTACAAGTCCCTCATTGCTCTTGTATTGTCTTTTAAGGGAAGACTGACACCTCCTATACCTTTTAAGTCGATACTATCTCTAACGAGATCTAAGAGCAATTCCCCTTCCCTCTGATCAGCTTAGGCTACCCTCAGTTAACTTTGCTGCAAACTGTGTTCTGGCAAAATTTACTGGGGTGTTTCGTTTCTTTCTCTTAACCACTGACACGGTTTTGAGCTGAGACTGGAAAATCAGAGTAAAGTCTGTGTTAGGCATCCTACTGTCTTGGTGAAATGGCTTCCCAAGTCAGGTTAGGTTGCCGTTCAGGAGGCTAGTCCTCCCTAGGCCATACTGGAGGCTCTTGTATATCAATTTCCTCCTTCCTCGGTCTGGCAGACAGTCCTGTACTAGTAGATCTTAGTATGAAGAAATGATTTCTTCCTTACTTAAGATCTCTGGTACGAGATTCTGTTCTCTAGTGAGATTGTGTCCTATGGCCACTTTCTCACTTATCTAACCTAACCTGTGGAAATGATTTCTCCTACCTGAGGTTACTTTATGAGATCAGAATCCTTCAAGTTAGGTAATGCTCTAGGGTTTTTACCTTACTTATAGGACTTTTACCCCTCCCCACTGTCTCTTTTGTGTTGGATGAACCATCACCCTTTTGGCCATTGTTCTACATTTGACCCTACGGGTAATCTATAGAATTGGCCTGAGGTTCACTGTCTGCTGCCGGCTGGGCTGGCTGCCGGAAGGTACCCTCATATCATTGAGTGTACTCTCTAGTCCTCCCTTGGACTGACTTCCATACCCCATATGAATGGGATATGGTTGAGTGGAAGCCCGAATATGATTCCCCCTTCCACTTGCACCCTCTTTCGGGATGTATGCCGGCAAGGCTGAGCCTTTGCCGTCCCCCGTCCTCTCTTTCTCTCTGCCTGTCCATTAACTGGGCCAGCCGCCGGCAGCTAGTAGCTTTCGTCGGCCATGTTGGGTGTCTGTCAGCCGGCAGTTACTCTGCCGCCACTTGCCGAGAGTGTCGCTGATCGACAACCCAACGACAATGAACATACTTTGACCGGCTGCAGGCAACAGAGTTGCCGGCCGGCAGCCGGTCACCCAAATTTTATATGTTGCCGCCGGTTGCCGCCGGGTCCTTCTTGATAGAGGGATTCTTCGGCTGCCGGCGGGCAGAGCGGCAACTGCCGACCTGCCGCCAACTACTTTGAAGACAATATCTGTTTCAAATAGCCCAGAATAGGCCCGGCATATGTCGGCTAAGCCGGCATATGCCGGCAGGCCCGGCAGATGCCGGCAACTCTGGCAATACTGGCGACATGCCGCAGCCAGTTATTGCTGTAGCCCAAAAGTTTTTCCAACCTACAAGTAGTTCATTTGCAGCGAATTGTGTACGAGAAGGGAAGGTGATGCAAGGTTGAATGTCATGTTGAATGGAGAGTTACTTGAGGAGGTGGTATATATATATATATATATATATATATATATATATATATATATATATATATATATATACATATATATATATATATATATATATATATATATATATATATATATATATATATATATGCATATTTATATATATATAAATATATATATATATACATATATATATATATATATGCATATTTATATATATATATATATATATATATATATATATATATATATATATATATATATATATATATATATATATATATATTATATATATATATATACTTAAATATATATATTATCATATATGCATATATATATATATATATATATATATATATATATGTATATATATATATATATATATATATATATGTATATATATATATATATATATATATATATATATATATATATATATATATATATATATATATATATATATATAAATTGTCAACCAAGAAACTGAACGTGATAAATATTTAAGTATAAAATCCACAGGAAACAAGAAAGTGTAAGTACAAATACCAAGCGCTTTCCTGTGTTATGTCCACTTCTTCGGGGTGCATGTGTGTATGTGTACATACTTTGTACCGGTGATATATTTAGCCTATTTGATGACATCTGGATGAAAATATTCTGTTTCATGATCTCCTTGAATGATCAACATCTAAAGATTAAACAAGGAATGATATTAGCCAGAAGTGTAAGTAATAAGGTAATTTTTCCTCCATGGACAATGACAAAAAATAAATATATCTTTCCTTTATGACATCGTTTTCCTTTTGATAACAGAATTATTCAGTTGTTGAACAGTTTTTAATGGGCGATATATCTTTTTAGAGATGCTTTAAATCTCACTGCTGACTACCAGATAAATTAATTTTGTCTAATATGCAGTTAATGCCAGCTGTGCAATAGTTAATGGAACAAATAAACATTAAATTGTCCTAAGCAACAGATGGTTTTATGATCTAACGTGGAAATTAAATAAGGAAACAGTCGAAGATAGAAAGATATGCGAATGAACCACGATGTAAATATAGCACCTAAGTCGACAGTAGTTATACTTTCAACTAGGAAATGTTTCAATTCCTTATAATAGATTGATAATATTCGTATGATATAACTCTATACGCAATCGCTTTCCATTTACAATAACCATCAAGGAATTGAACAAGAAATAACGGTATCAAATATTTCCTTATACATTGTTATCCAAATTCAATACGA
>NC_090742.1:136901380-136921380 GCF_036898095.1 Palaemon carinicauda | reverse complement strand
GATTCAAAATAGAGCTGGATATATAGTGTTGCTCTTTGCTGCTTGGCCCGAGGTATTCCCCATTTGGGAGAGGAAGCTGCTCGATGGAGAGAATAAGTAAAATAAATTCTCCATTGCTGTTCTAAGGGAAATGCTCATGACGTTGAGGCTTTCCTGTGAAAGGAAGCGTTGAAAATACACCCAAATAAAGAAAAGCAAAACGTATCCGGACATGCATTGTTGGAGGTCAAAAGATCCTTCATCGTACATCGTAAGAGAGAGAGAGAGAGAGAGAGAGAGAGAGAGAGAGAGAGAGAGAGAGAGAGAGAGAGAGAGAGAGAGAGAATATCTTGAGGTGAAAACATTCAAATATTCAGCAGAATCTTTATAAAAGAGAGCAATTTCTTCATCTCCTTTTCATGAGAATTATTTCTTTCCAAAATCGTTGTGTCTATCACCTTTAGTGCAGACTTTCTTTGCTAATGACTTCCACCAATAACTTGGGAAACGGCTGCAAGTAATGAGAAGAAGATGGATTATGGGAGACTAAACAAGATTGAATTTTGTTTTGACAATGATATACTATTATTATTATTCTTATTATTATCATTATTATTATTATTATTATTATTATTATTATTATTATTATTATTATTATTATTATTATTAGCTAAGCTATAACCCAAATTGGAAAAGCAGGATGCTATAAGCCTAAGGGCTCCAACAGGAAAAAATAGCCTAGTGAGGAAAGGAAATAAGGAAATAAATAAACCATGTGAAAAGTGAAAACTAATATAAAATATTTTAAGAGCAGTAACAATATAAAAACACACATTTCCTATATAAACTATAAAATGAAAGTCATGTCAGCTTTTTCAACATCAAAACATTTGCTGTAATTTTACCATAAATTAACTAAATTTGTCAGATTATGTGAAAAGTTTCATCTACTGACAAGTAAGAAACAATAATGTTTTTAAACACGCTGTAAATATATGTCAGTATCTGTCTTACTGATATGAGAAGAGGGGTAGTATGTTACTGAATGAACTTTGAATATAGAAATGAAAAATTTATTTATATTAAGACCGAAAATCTCTTATACGCATTTTTATATTCATATGGTGTGTAAGATATAATTCTTTATTAATAAGTTTATTCCAGATTTATAGATCTCATCCATCACAAATCATGCATGGGAAGAAAATTTTACTTGTATGAAGAGTTATGTAGAGTTCATTTGCTTGAGGGTACACCCGGCCTCACTGTTATATCTTATTTCTCTTCCTCTTATAGTTTTAAAGTTTTTATAGTTTATATGTAAGAAAGATCTATGTTAATGTTGCACTGCTCTTAAGATATTCTACTTTAATTGTTCATTACTTCTCTTGTAGGTTATTGATCTCATTGTTTCTTTTCCTCACTGAGCAATTTTCCCTATTGGAGCGCTTGGACTTATAGCATACTGCTTTTTAAATTAGGGTCGTAGCCTAGCTAGTAGCAGTAGTAATAATAATAATAATAATAATAATAATAATAATAATAATAATAATAATAATAATAATAATAATAATAATAATAATAATAATAATAAAGGCAGCAGTAGAAGAAGACAGACACTTATCGTATATACACCTAACCCCCACAAAAAAAGAAAAAAAAAAGAACTTCAAATTGAAGCTCAATCTTAGCTGAAATATTTAGAATCTCCTAGGTTTAAAGCCTTGAATGTTATTGAATAATGATTAGTCGTTGTTGACATAATCCCAAACACTAGTGACAATGGCTGCCTCTATTGTTTCCCTTTGAATTTCAGACTCGACACCAAAATATTGAATAGATTGTGCATCTAACCGTGTGTTTAAACAATTCAACATCAGGAAAGGAAAACACTAAACGGAAAATCTCCAGAGATTGAAGACAAAGGTTTACCATTGCAACGAACTTCGTCTCGTGACCCGAGGCAAGGGACATTGCCCTATCAAGCAGGACAATGCCTTAGAAATTGATCATAAATATATGATCAGCGCCCAAGCCCCCTCTCCACCCAAGCTAACACCAAGGAGGGCCAGGCAGTGGTTGCTGATGACTCAACAGAGAGACCTATAGGCTCCTCCAAACTCCCCATCCTTAGTTGACAAGGATGGTAAGGTTGCAGACATTAATGGCACTAACGAGACTGAGCAGGATTCGAACCCCCGACTGACAAACACCAGGCAGAGACGTTGCCAATCAGACCACAATAACCTCTCCAACGAACTTCGTCACGTGACCCGAAGGTAATTGTTATTTCTAAGAGGAATTTGCTGTATGAAAAAAATGTAAGAAAATGGAATTCCACATTGCTGTTTTAAGGAAAATGATCTTGACGTTGAGGTTTTCCTGCGAAAAGAAGAGTTAAAAATACGCCGAGATAAAAAAAAAAAAAAAATCTGCATAGATTGTGCGCGGTCAAAAGATCCTTCCACATACATCGTCTGAGCATTAAGTTATAAAAATAGAGTATTTCTCTGCCAAATATATATAAGACTTAAAGCAGAAACGTTATAAAATTGAGAAAATCTTCCAATTCCTTTTCAAGAGAATGAATTCTTACAAAATCCGCTGAGGACCTCGAGCCACAACTTACAAAACGGCTGTACGCAATGAGGATTCTGCGCGAGAAAAAAAATGGATAGAATTCTCTTCTGAGAATAATAAATTTAATTATTGACATTATGATTATTATGATAATTAATATCATGATTGGGGAAGAAAATTCCATCATAATAATGTACGAAATGCATCGAAAATAAATGACATTTATAATTTAGCATAAATGTTGAAGTTGATATATGATTATTATTATTATCGTCATCATCTTTGTTATTATTATTATCATTATAATCATTATTATTATCATTATTATAATCATCATTATCATTATTATTATTAATTATATTTCCTATATATATATTGATGTTGATTTATAATTATTATTGTTATCAACGTCACCTTTATTATTATTATTATCATCATTATCATTATCATTATCATTATTATTAGTATTATTATTATTATTATTATTAATATAAGTAGTAATTTTTATTATTATTATTATTATTATTATTATTATTATTATTATTATTATTATTATCATCATTATTATTATTATCATCATTATTATTATCATCATTATCATTGTTATTATTATTATTATTATCATTATTATCACTAGATGAAACGAGAGTAGGAAAAGCATCTGGTATGGATGGTGTGAGAGCTGAGATGTTGAAGGAAGGGGGTGTGACTGTACTTGAATGGATGGTGATATTGTTTAATAAGTGTTTTGTGTTGTCAATGGTACCAGTAGATTAGGTTTATACTTGTATTGTACCACTATATAAGGGTAAGGGAGATTTGCTTGAGTGTTGTAATTCAAGAGGTATTAGTTTGTTGAGTGTAGTTGGAAAAGTGTATGGTAGAGTAATGATTAATAGGATTAAGGATAAAACAGAGAATGCAATCTTAGAAGGACAGGGTGATTTTAGAAGAGGTAGGGGTTGTATGAATCAGATCTTTACTGTTAGGCAGATATGCGAGAAATATTTAGCAAAAGGTAAGGAGGTGTATGTTGCGTTTATGGTTCTGGAGAAAGCGTATGATAGAGTTGATAGGGACGCAATGCGGAATGTGATGAGGTTATATGGAGTTGGTGGAAGGTTGTTGCAAGCAGTGAAAAGTTTCTACAAAGGTAATAAAGCATGTGTTAGAATAGGAAATGAAGTAAGTGATTGGTTTCCGGTGAGAGTGGGGCTGAGACAGGGATGTGTGATGTCGCGGTGGTTGTTTAACTTGTATGTTGATGGAGTGGTGAGAGAGGTGAATGCTCGAGTACTTGGACAAGGATTAAAACTGGTAGAGGAGAATGACCATGAATGGGAGGTAAATCAGTTGTTGTTTGCAAATGATACTGTACTGGTTGCAGACACAGAAGAGAAGCTTGACCGACTAGTGACAGAATTTGGAAGGGTGTGAGAGAGAAGGAAGTTGAGACTTAATGTGGGTTAGAGTAAGGTTATGAGATGTACGAGAAGGGAAGGTGGTGCAAGGTTGAATGTCATGTTGAATGGAGAGTTACTTGAGGAGATGAATCAGTATAAGTATTTGGGGTCTGTTGTTGCAGCAAATGGTGGAGTGGAAGCAGATGTACGTCAGAGAGAGAATAAAGGTTGCAAAGTGTTGGGGGCAGTTAAGGGAGTAGTAAAAATTAGAGGTTGGGCATGGATGTAAAGAGACTTCTATATGAGAAAGTGATTGTACCAACTGTGATGTATGGATCGGAGTTGTGGGGAATGAAAGTGATTGAGAGACAGAAATTGAATGTGTTTGAGATGAATTGTCTAAGGAGTATGACTGGTGTATCTCGAGTAGATATGGTTAGGAACGAAGTGGTGAGGGTGAGAACGGGTGTAAGAAATGAGTTAGCAGCTAGATTGGGTATGAATGTGTTTGCCCATGTTGAGAGAAAATGGCTGTCTGCTAAAGAAGGTGATGAATGCAAGAGTTGAAGGGAGAAGTACAAGAGGAAGGCCATGGTTTGGGTGGATGGATGGAGTTAAAAAAGCTCGGGGTGATAGAGGATAGACGTGAGAGAGGCAAGAGAGCGTGCTAGAAATAGGAATGAATGGCGAGTGATTGTGACGCAGTTCCGGTAGGCCCTGCTGTTTCCTCCGGTGCCTTAGATGACCACGGAGGTAGCAGCAGTAGGAGATTCAGCATTATGAAGCTTCATCTATGGTGGATAACGGGGGAGGGTGGGGTGTGACACCCTAGCATTACCAGCTGAACTCGGTTGAGTCCCTTGTCAGGCTGGGAGGAACGTAGAGAGTAGAGGTCCCCTTTTTGTTTTGTTTCATTTGTTGATGTCGGCTACCCCCCAAAACTAGGGGAAGTGCCTTGGCATATGTATGTATGTATTATTATTATTAATATTATTATTATCATTAATTTCATTATTATTATTATTATTATTATTATTATTATTATTATTATCATTATCATTGTTATTGTTATTGTTATTGTTTTTGTTCAAAGTAGTTGTAGTAGTAGTAGTAGTAGTAGTAGTAGTAGTAGTATCATCATTATTATTATTTCTATCATTATCTTTATTATTATTATTATTATTATTATTATTATTATTATTATTCACATCTTTATTATTATTATTATTATTATTATTATTATTATTATTATTATTATTATTATTACTACTACTACTATTATTATTATTATTATTATTATTATTATTATTATTATTATTATTATTATTATTATTATTATTATTATTATTATTATTATTGTTGTTATATTATTATCATTATTGTTATTTTCATTATCATTATTATTAGTATTATTATTATTATCTTTATTAGTATTATAGTTATTATCATTATTACTACTTATATTATTATTATTGTTGTTGTTATTATTATTATTAGTATTATTATTATTGCAGGAGACGAAATAATCATCGTATATCATATGCATCCAGCTTGTAATAAATGCTATGACTTCCCAACATTCAGAATATATATACTTTGTATCAAAATGCCATTTGCGATTTATGTGAAATTGCGTTGAATAACATGTGTCAACTCTGATATAGGTGCTTTTGGTGAGTTATAGCTTTGCTCCTGAGAGTTTACAAGAGTTTGCCCGCTATTTGAGTAAACATTACGGATATTATGGATATGTAAAAAGTTTCGCTTATCTTGCAAAAAGATACAAAGGCAAAAGGGAAGCCAATGTTTGAATACATATTTTTCAGAAACACTCAGATTTTTAAAGTACTTGTGGACAGTAGAAAGTGTTAAGGAAATTTTATAACGATTGCAGAAAAGCGGAGGTAATTTTTTTTATTTATTTATTTTTTTTTTTCGTGTGTGTAAACAATTACTGTTTCTTTTATTTCAACATATTTTAATAAATTTTTTGAGAAAGTCTCGTTTTTGAAGCCTTCAAAGGACGTAGGGGAATTCTATGGTAAACGGAATTACTCAGACTTTTATTCATGATGTAACAAAGGGTTCATCAATGTAGAAGATTCGAGCCTTATTGGAAATGATGGAAATTGCTCCCATCTTTGAATGGAAAGTTATTTTTAAAGTCGCTTTCAAATACAGAGACGCTCATTCGCAGGAAGACTAAGGGTCAGAGAGAGAGAGAGAGAGAGAGAGAGAGAGAGAGAGAGAGAGAGAGAGAGAGAGAGAGAGAGAGAGAGAGAGATCATAATAAATAGAAAATTATACTTCCAGATTTCATGCATAAGCTGGCATTTGATTCACGCAGGTGTATGCACACAAAAACAATAATAGAGACACACTGACACACGCAAACACAGACCTATATATGTAATAAATAAAATAATTGTTATTACATGTTTAAAACACATGACGTAATATGTCATTTTGGATGAAGATGCTAGCCGTGAGATTTGCTGTAGTCATGTAAAATCATAAACAGGATGCACTATGCAGCCTCGGCAATGTAACATTTTTCTTAAACGTCAACACCAATGCATCAGTGTGTGAAAGTTTGTGACGTCACCGGATGCAGGTGTCTTCCGAGATTGTGTTTAAAATGCTACGTCAACTAAGCCTACGATATCTGTGATATCGATAATTTAATCAGTTCATATCTATACTTCACCTGAATTGGTCATCCGACCAAGACCAGCTCCACTCCTATGATGGAGATGTTTAACTCTGTTGTTTTTAGAGAATAAATACTTTTAAAGCTAATAAGATGAACTTCGTTATCCAGCCTTAACATCTTAAACAACACATAATCAATGTGTGCTTATAAAAGTAGCACACTAATAAATGGTGGCAGCGGTGGGATCACCAATAAATGGTGGCAGCAGGAACACACCAATAAATGGTGGCAGCGGTAACACACCAATAAATGGTGGCAGCGGTTAAACTCTACGAATCAGAGAAAGATCTTCAAGTAATTATAATAATAAACTCTAAGAATTAGAGGAAGATCTTCAAGACATCAAAATAAAGCTGTAAAACCAGAGAAAGATCTTCAAGAACTCAACGCTATCTACATGCATCTACAATTTTGACTAAGTAACATAGTCCATCGAAATATATAACATTTCATGAATGTTATAAATACAAACTGATGAACTGGATCTTCAATCAACATCCTAGGAAACCCAAGGACTGACGTTCAACGTTTACAAAACATATCCAGGAAGCACTACATTCAACGGAAACTTGAACGATACATCGCTAACAAAACATCAAGAGAGAGAGAGAGGATGTGTCGACATCACACAGAACCATATATAAGCTAAGAACAAATTTTTAAATTCATTCCAGTTTGGGCAGTGAAGTGTAGTTATCACGAGTCGTTAGTCGATTATTACTGGGGTGAGTGGTTTGCTAATCTTTTATTTCCTTTCATTAAAGGAAACTGTGTTCAACTCTAAATTCTCATCTAGAATATTTTCTCTTTGTGCTAATTCCTTTTTCTTTCAGAAATTTACAGGAAATATCTTTGTGTTCGGTTTTCTTTCAGAAATTCTCGGGAAATATCTTGGGATTAGTAACATTGTTTGGGGAATTTTATTATACATATGCGTTTACGCAGTGGACGTCTGTATTCATATAGATATTCTGATAGAATTGCAAGGGGTCGAAGAGATAAGAAAAGAAATACAGCAGTCATGACTCCCCCTGTGAGCCCTACCCCTGGACCTAGTGGCGTAGGCCAGACTAATCCTCCCCCAATTGTGACGCTTGTAAATGCCAGGTCAGCAATCCTTCCTTTTCAGGGTCAAGTCAATGGGTTCTTGCCACAAAATGTGGAGTCATGGATTTCATCCGTCGATGCCCATTTAAATGCCAAACAAATCGTAGACCCTTTTGTACAATTACAAGAAGCTAAAAGTTTTATAGATTTTTCTAAGGGGGATGCGTGTGCGTATTTAAGAGGTGTTTCATTTCAAGAAGCAGTTACCTGGGATGATTTCAAAGTTAGGTTACGCGCGGTCTATGGGGGTGAAGAAGCCTTGGATGTAGTATTAACGTTAAGAAATACACTTAATCAAGCCACTATGAATCGGCTTAATGTTATTGAGAGAGCAGCTCTCATAGCTGATAGACTTAATGAATATCAGGACATTTTAGGTAATTCCACTTGGGTTACTAGAGATAACATCTCCGTGAAAGATTTTTTACGATTAATGTATTTAACTTGCATTACACTTATGTTGCCTTAAGCTTTAGTGCGGTGTTTTGATAAAAAGTTAACGCCTGCAAGTACGGAATTGGATGTATATAAACAGATAAAGAAACACATGTCCAAGTGTCCAGATCTCGATCCCGTGTTAACTCAAGTTTTTGCAAAGAATGAAACAAAGCCACAAACAGTGAACGTAGTTAGTAGTCAAGTAGCGGGAATGACGTGTTATAATTGCAAACGTCAAGGTCACTTAAGCGCGGACTGCAGAATGAAATTCTGCTCGATTCATAACAGTTCAACTCATTCATACAATCAATGTTACTCGCGTAAGACACAACAGAATCCCAGGAAATACACAGTCAATTCCACAGTAAGTTCCATATGGAAATAAAAAGAAAAATCCTCATTTTAACAATAAGAAGAAACAACCAAATGTCAATGCAGTTCAGAGTCCAAAGCAAACAAACACTTCTTCGAATATCGCTGAGCCTGGGTCGTCAAACCAGACCTCGCAAGGTCAGACTAATTTTCAGAATGTGCAGAGCAAAGCAAATACCACATAGTTAACTCCAGAGGGGAAGAGAGTGATGTTGGGTCAAGGTCATTCATGTCATCATCAATAGTATTGTATAATCAATTTAATGTTTTATCAGATAATTGTGAGACAATAGATTTTCCTATGAAACACACTGCCGAATTAAGTAAAACAGTGCATGCTCCCTTAGATTTGCAACGAATTCATACAATAATAAGCCAAAATGAGTTACGACCAACCTTATATGCTGTAAATTTAGAACACAAATCCTTTACGTTATTTTTTGACTCTGGTAGTCCAAGTAATATCATGGATTTGAAGACACATCATTTGTTGTTTTCAAACTTTCTGATTGAAAAATCTGGAGTTAGACTCTCGGTTATGGGAAATAATGAATTAAATGTCAAAGACATAACCCATGTTCAGTTCAAAGTCGGTAAACGCATGTTTGCCGATACATTTGTTGTTGTACAAAACATTGATATGTATCCAGCTGTAATTATAGGATACCCATCTATGGGAAATCAAAACATTATCTTAACCCCTACCAAGCACGGCGTGTATATCAAAGGGAAATTCTATAAGTCTTCTAATACCTTAAAATCAGTTTTGGATAAAAAGGAGATGACAAATGTAACCGTAACGTACGTTGAAGAACCAATAACTTGTCTCACAAATAAAGAGATAATATATGCGACCCAGCAGAATTCTCTTTCACCCGTAATATCATCTTGCACGCAATCTATCGAGCCAAACGTACCTTCGAATTTAATAGTGCAAATAAAGAAAACATTACCTGGATCTGAAATATTAATCCTTCCCGACACTTTGAAAACTAACGGATTGTCTGTCACACAAGCTATTTATACAGTAGGTTCACATCAACAATGTAATATTGAAGTCTGTAATCATTTAAATAACACTTTAGTAATTCACAAAAATCAACATATCTTGGATGTAGAAGTTTATAAACATCGCATTCTTACCGTTGCTGAGATCAATCACTCTCAATCAGTTGCGGATGAATCCCTTTTGCGATCTATTAAAAATAAAATCAATAAAGACATTCAAGACGAAGAAATTCAGCAGAAAAGTTTTGGACTTTTAACTAAATATCATGATGTTTTTTCCACTACGGATGGATCCTTAGGAAAAACAGATGTGATCGAGCATCAAATAAGGTTAAAAGACAAGCAGAAAATGATCTATGTACCCTCGTACAGACTCCCTATGAAATTCCTGAATGAAATAAATGATGAAGTAGGTAAAATGCTAGAAAAAGGAGTCATTAGGAAATAAAACAGCCCTTATAATTTTCCTTTAATAGTTGTACCGAAAAAAGATCGAACATGGCGTATCTGCATCGACTTTCGTCGTCTAAACGAGGAGACAATCCCTGATCGATTCCCAGTGCCATGTACTGACGATATTTTGTCTTTGTTAGGTCAGAATAAATATTTTACCAGTTTGGACTTACTTAAAGGCTTTCACCAGATATCATTAGAAGAAGATAGTATCCCATACACAGCCTTCAGCACAGCCAGGGGACATTATGAATTTTTACGGATGCCTTTTGGTTTACGTTGTGCTCCTATAACATTTACAAGAATGATTAACATAGTGTTTGGAGACTTGTTAGGGGATATATTGCATGCCTATATGGATGATCTTGTAATCTTTTCCAACACCTTAGAAGAACATCTACGTAAGTTAGAACTAGTACTACAGAGATTAAGACAACATAACTTGAGGGTAAAGATTAGTAAGTGTGAATTTTTCAAAACAGAATTAATATGTTTGGGTTTCATGGTGTCAAGTCAAGGTCTTAAAGTAGTCCATGATAAGGTGTCGGCTATACGTAATTTTCCCATACCTACTAATGTCAAGGGAATACATCAATTTCTGGGTTGTAGTGGATATTACAGGCGTTTTATACGCAACTATTCAATAATAGCCGCTCCTTTAACTGATCTTACGAAGAAGGGCGTAGATTTCATATGGTCTGAGCAACATCAACAGGCGTTAAATACCTTGAAAGATGAACTGTGTAGTTCTCCTATCTTAAAATTTCCTGACTTCGGTAAGGAATTCTTCATTGTAACAGACGCCTCAGACTTAGGAGTAGGAGGGGTATTGCTTCAGCAATATGATAAACAATTTTTCCCGATAGCTTTCTATTCTCGAAAATTGAGAACTTTCGAAAGTAAGTATGCAGTAATAGACAAGGAAGGGCTAGCTATTGTTAATTCACTAGTGCATTTTAAGTTCATAATTTACGGTTATCCCGTTAAGGTTCTTACTGACCATAAACCACTAACAGAGTTCTTTAAAAGCTTCAACCACAGCCCTAAATGAACTCGGTGGCATTTGATCATTCAAGATTTTGGCGCAAGAATCGGGTATTTACCTGGGAAAGCAAATATCATTGCGGATGCATTATCACGCAATCCCGTGTTATCTTGTACGGAGCCTATAAAATATAAGCAGCAGAATTATATAATCAAAGATAATATTCTGTGTAGGACTGTGACAAGGAAAACCCGCAATACACCACATGTAACTAACGACCAAGTAGTAGTACCAATCTAACTTATTTCCACTGTCCTGAATTGGTTGCATTCAAATCCATTACATGGACATCCGGGGTTCTCATTAATGTCACAGAAAGCCAAATTATTGTTTTATTGGCATACGATGCTTACAGATATAAAAAGACACATAGCTAATTGTCGCACATGTCAGGAAAACAAAGGGCATACGAAAACACCTGTCAGCCTAGGGGCTTATCCTGTGCCCAATCAACCCTTTGAAAGAATACATTTAGATTTGTTAACAGGATTTTACGAGTCAGACAGCGGAAATAAGCATCTCTTAGTAATTATAGATGCTTTAACTCGATATACAGAACTAATAGCGCTTAAAACTAAAACTGCGATTGAATGCGCTAGGAAGTTTTACGAGTGTTACATTTGTAAACATGGAATTCCACACATGATAATCTCAGACTCGGGTGGTGAATTTAATAATCACTTTCTTATCTCATTGTGTGAATTCCTCAGCATAAAGAAAATAAATACCATGATATATCACCCAGAGTCGAATGGGCTAGTGGAAAGAGCAAATAGGAAGATTTTAAATATATTAAGAGTAACACTAGGGGGATCAGACCCCAACTGGGATATTGCAATACCGGCGGCACTGAGTACTCTGAATCATTTGTATCATATATCAATTAAAATGTCACCGCATGAAGCATTGTATGGTACCCCAGTTAGAACGCCTTTCCAAGTATTAATGCCTACAACTAATCTATCAAATCCTTTAAAAGAATGTATAAATGTAAGTATAAGTCGATATGATATCCTTCGAAAGAATTTAGAAGAATCATAAATCATAATGAAAAGGAATCATGATAAAATAGCGAAGCCAACTAAAACATATACCGTGGGTGATAACGTCTATATTCAAATCAATGTGCGTAAAGGACTCAATTATAAACTAACACCTAAGTTTTGAAGGCCCATTTAACATTTTGGAAACATTAACAGCCAATAGGTTTAGAGTTCAAAACGTATCCCAACCCACTGATGAGAGAATAGTACCATTGGCTCACATAAGAAATAAAAAAAAAAGAAAAGGAAAGAGAGGGAAAGAAGTGAGGGAAAATTTTTTTTTATTTTATGTGATTAAAAGTTTTCTTCTTAATACAGGAGTAATTACATATATTTTTCTCGTTACAGGTTTCCAAGATGAATTTTTTGTTGTTGGGAGTGACATTGTTCGCTCAGACATTTTTCTCGTGTGGTATGAGCTCTAAAACTAAAAGTATAAATTTTAAATATGGCACTATAGTTGAAAGACAAGAAGACGTTTTTATTACATCGAGCAACGTAGTTGTAGAAGTGAATATGCAAGCAGTTTTTCTTCAAGAGAATGATGTCACTAGCTTAAGAACCGCCATTTTAAGGTTTTCTGCCTCATTGGATGAGTTGCATAGAAGACATTTTCATTTGACTACAGAGAATTTGCTTGGATCAACATTAAAAGTTGCAGAGATGCTATCTGATGACTTGAAAAATAAGACTTACGAGACAGGATCTTTGGCTTATGACCTTTTGATGTGGACTGTAGGACACGAACATAAAGAAAGACGAAATCCGTTTATTTATGCTGCATTACACATCTTTGGGTCTATTGCAAGTTTAGGTTTAGGAATTTCCAATCGTCTTAAAATTAGTAATCAAAATAAGAAAATTGAGTTCTTGACTCATGAAGATGAATTGATTATATCAGAACTAAGGAATCATTTAGCTTCAATCAATCAAATTATGGATTTAGTAAATGAACATTCAAATAATGTCATTCAGATTATGGAAGTACAGGATTTGTTGGCAACGTTAACGTATTATGATTCAAAGATAGATCACATACATAACAGAATTGCACATTTCATTGAGAAATCCAAGGATTATGTAGAAGCTATCACGTTAGCAACTAAGGGTGTACTGTCGCCCCATTTGTTGCCTATAAATTACTCAAAGTTAATTCTGGAGAACGGAAGGGATAAACTAGGCTATGTTCCTTTGTTAGGCGAACGTAGGTTAGAATTTTATTACAGCCTAATTACAGTAAACGTTGATAATAACAAGATTAGGATTACAATTCCCTTTGATTCTTCTGATGCCTGGCAATCTTACAGGATATCACCATTTCTGACTTTCATGACGAATCACTCAAATCCAGTAATATCCAGTTTGACAGGACACGTATTGATTTCCCCAGACAAGGAAACATATACGGTCATTAAAGACTTAAATCAATTAACTCACTGTTCAGATGCAATGGATAGAAAAATATGTACAGCTGACTCATTTGAATTCCATAAAAACTTAATGGATTCATATGAGTTAGGTATAGTGCTAGACGGTGCTCTCTCCCATACAAGTGAAAATTGTCTGGATAAGCTTTATCCCTTTGACAATAATGAGTTCAATTGCAGACTGAACAACGGCTCGTGGATACCATACGACAAGGACGGCTTCAATGTATCATGCCCTGACGGATCCACGTCTTTCGCCCACATCTTTGTTGCAGCAGATGGTTGTATCGGGACTTCCCCTAATTCCATAGTGACTGGTATAAGGACACTCATCAGCGAACGAGCCTACTTCGCGAACTTCACGTGGACCTCTACAATGCCAGCACTACCTCTCCCGTTCAACAGACAGGTTGCCAAGCGGTTGATGAAATTAACCGAAATGGACCACCTGTCACCGACTTATAAGGAAATTCTTCACCCCATACTACTAGCAGGACTGGGTATCACGGTGATGATATTTATCGCCATGAACATCCTTGTTTGGCGTAGGTTACGGTACAGCAGGAAGCTAAAACAGAACGTTTCGCCATGTCCAGACAAAACTCCTTATTTAATTCAGTTTGAAGCCTTTTGAAGTGGCCACCTCATTCGATAAAGGAGTAAAATGTTGGAATTAGAGTTTGTAAGAAAAGCTGTTAGTACGCTAGTAATATGTAGATGAGGAAATTTTTGAACTTTGCATGGTTAAAAATACATTTTAAAAAAACATTTAAAAAAAAATATAAATAATTTTTTCTCTCGGCATCTAATAAAATATATAAGCCGGAATGTTAAAAAGAAAAGAGAAAAAAAAATAAAATAAAATTAACAGAATCTATAGGCATCTAATAAAATATATCAGCCCTATATATAAATATATATATATATATATATATATATATATATATATATATATATATATATATATATATATATTTATATATATATATATATATATATATATATATATATATATATATATATATATATATATATATATATATATATATATATATATATATATGTATATATATATATATATATATATATATATATATATATATATATATATGTATATATATATATATATATATATATATATATATATATATATACATATATATATATATATATATATATATATATATATATATATATATATATATATATATATATATATATATATATATATATATATATATATATATATATGTACGAAACCGTGGTACGTGTACGTACCAGGAATTCGTGTTTGTGCACTAAAAAATTGAATGTTTAACAAGGGAACAAATATTTTTATTAGTAACCGTATTGTGTTAATCTATGTTTCTGACAAAGGTAACAATTATTTTTCAACAAGTTACCGAATCATATGTATGCCAGTATTTTTTTTTTTTTGGTACCATATAATCATTTGCTAGCAATGTACCATATATATGATCTGCATTTATCATGTCTTTTTTTTTTCTTTGCTTTGGTAATATCTTTTCATATGCATTATTGTTATTATTTTTTGATGTGCCTATTTGGACTTTCATCCTCATTTGCTTATGGCTAAAGTTAAACAAAGAATAATACATATGTCCAGTCACACCTAGTAAACATGTTTTGGCTTATTGTAAAAATTTTTTCTAAAAATTGAGATAGCTGGCCGAGGTAATGTAATAAATGAAATAATTGTTATTACATGTTTAAAACACATGACGTAATATGTTATTGTGGATGAAGATGCTAGCCGTGAGAGTTGCTGTAGTCATGTAAAATCATAAACAGGATGCACTATGCAGCCTCGGCAATGTAACATTTTTCTTAAACGTCAACACCAATGCATCAGTGTGTGAAAGTTTGTGACGTCACCGGATGCAGGTGTTTCTGAGATTATGTTTAAAATGCTACGTTAACTAAGCATACGATATCTGTGATATCAATAATTTAATCAGTTCATATCTATACTTCACCTGAATTGGTCATCCGACCAAAACCAGCTCCACTCCTATGATGGAGATGTTTAACTCTGTTGTTTTTAGAGAATGAATACTTTTAAAGCTAGTGAGATGAACTTCGTTATCCAGCCTTAACATCTTAAACAACACATACTCAATGTGTGCTTATAAAAGTAGCACACTAATATATATATATATATATATATATATATATATATATATATATATATATATATATATATATATATATATATATATATATATATATATATATATATATATATATATATATATATATATATATATATATATATATATATATATATATATATATATATATATACATATATATATATATATATATATATATATATATATATATATATATATATATACTAATATGTATAATTATATATATGTGCACATGTATAGGCTTATAAATATATATATATATATATATATATATATATATATATATATATATATATATATATATATATATATATATATATATATGTATATATATATATATATATATATATATATATTAGTACAGCGGCATAGCAGACCAATTGTTCAAATTGGTCTAAAAGCACCAAAATTGGCACACATGTAGATTAATATATTCTAAACATTTTTGGATATGGAGGCATTCAAGATTAGCCCTTAGGAAGATATGGCGGCCATTGTTCAAAATGGCCGCCATTTAACATTAGCGTCATTACATAGACTTCATTATGTGTCGTTAGTTTGGTGCTAGATGGGCCAAAATTCCCTTTTTTTACATCAGAATTAACATCAATAAATGTTTAACAGATATTTAGATGAATCTTCTCAAAAATGGCCCCCAAACTGGCCGCCATTTTGTGGAAAAAGTGGACATTTGATGAAGATTTCAATACTCAATGACATAATACCTCTAATAACCAGTACCTGATTTCAGGAACACACTTTAATTGCTCAAGTTGCTTTTTTATTTCAAATTGCTGGCAAAATTGCTAGTCAAAATAATACACAGAGTACGGGAAGTTTACAGTATGGTCAGATTGTAGTTATATAGTCGACCAAAAGCCCAGTCTCTAGGCACAGTACTTGTGTAATCCTGCAGTACATACATGTAATACAATAACGTAGATTTTGCCACACTATGTTAATTATGATTCCGAACTTTTAAAATCTGGTCACCAGAATTATGAATGTCTACAGATCATAATGTTGGTTAGCAAGTTTTCTGTCCCAATCTACTGGCATTCGCCTTCACAGAAACATAGACCATGATGTGTTTTCACAGGCCTCAACATCATCTTTGAGAACACTTCTCGTGTTCTCCAGCCACATATACTCATCTTCTATGTGCTGCTCACAGTTGTGGCGTCTGAGAGGTCACAGAAGTAGCTGGGATCATTTGCCCTTTGGCAGAAGAAGCAACAGGACGTACATCCGTGTAATATTCTGGTAGAGGCTCAACCGTCTTTGATCCAGTATCACGCCCAGTGAGAGCAATGCTACGATCCACTCCCTCATCTGCACACGTTGGGTGTTGAAAAAGCGAGATTCCTGTTCCATGGAATGAATTCTTGGCTGTGGTGGCACTTGGGTTGTGGTCAATGTTGTCCACAGCCGCAGTTGTGAACACATTGCTACGCAGGGTTGGCGGGCAGACCACTTCCTCTATGCGGTACAGCTGACACACGCTGTTTCCCATCTGGGCAGAAAGACGTAGGACTCTGTCATATGAGATGCTTAGGCCCAGAGAGAAGAGCTTGTCCACAAGTCCTCTCTTGCGTGTTTCAGCATACAGCATCAGCCCAACATAGGTTGGAAGAGGAGTTTCTTGAGACGTACTGTGTCTGACAGCTGGAGGCTCCTGTGTCTTGGTTGCTCCCTGCTTCCGACTTTGCTTGACACTGTTGAACTTGAGAAGCTGCGCAATGGAAAGAGCTGCTTGTGTTGAAGAGGAATGGCTTTGATTCTTGATGGTGGGGCCATCCAGCACCATATTTACCATTGCAACTAGTACGTTTGGCACAGAGTCCTCCTGACAGCCGCCCGGGAATGATCCACGGAATTGGTAAGTGTCTTCAAACATATATCGACGAACTATCTGTGCAGCACGCGCAAGGTGAACTGCCTCAGTGTCACAGTCTTGCTCGCAGGCTTTGCCTAGCGCTTCACCAATGTCTTCATCAAACGCTAGTAAAACATCTCGGCCTTTGCTGTGGGATCTCAGGCCTGGTATCTGGGCTAACAGGCGCTCTTTCAGCCTTGTGCTATTAACTTTCTGGCACAAAACAACCCCGAGCTGTTCCATTCTTGTTGTGTATAGCTTTACAAGTTCTGCGAGTCTGAAGACTGGGGTGGTGCCCTCTTCTAGGTGGGTTTCCTCGATATACAGGACCAGTTCAGCCAGTACGATTCTTGACATTACACCTTCATGGTCAGTTTTCTGCTCGGCTTCTACAGTGGTCTTTGCACGATAGTAAAGAGCCAACAAACACTTGGAATGGTACTTGGCCTCCAGAGCCACCATATCACCCATGCTGAGCCTGGCTATGAGTTCATTGTCCCCAACTTGCGCTGCACACTTCCGTACGCGTGTGTCCACCTGGAAGGTTGTTACTTCATGTAGGGTCTCTGTGCCAGACTTTCCACAGAAAAAGCAGGAGGTGCCGCTGGTAGTGGCTTCTGAAGAGTGTGTTCTGGCGCGCTTGGCCTGGACATTGTCAGTACTATCAAATGCTGAGCTGCTTGCGATGCGTCTCTTCTCTGCTCTTCGTAGCATTGTGTTATTGTATTTGAGCATACATGTTTTATGCCACTTGGCCTGGTGGGCAACCATTGTCGCCTCAACACCTTGTCCTTCATCTAGTCTCTGTAACTGAACAGTTCTTGGCAGTTCTCCGAGTTCATCAAATTTGACCAAGTTTGCAGCCATTGTCGTGTATCCACTCCCAGGGTCTCGGCGTTTAGACAGTACTGGGCAGACAAGTGACTCTGTTGTCTCCTCTTGACATACAAGACACAGCTTCCAGTTTGTCTCAGGAGGTGTTGTGGGAGTACGTTGCTCAAAAGTATCGACCAGCTGGAACTTCTTTGCCATGGCTGCAGTCTGGAACAACGCGTCTCTGATGTCAGGTGGTGCTGCTGCTGCCTCACCTGCAAAGACACAAAACACCACCATGTTACCACAAGTTACTACTACAAGCACCATGACTATCAACACTATACTATTACTGCAGCCGCCGTCACTGCCACCAACGCTGCCGCTGCAAAGTAAAATTCATTTTCTTGTGAAATGGTAGCCAAATTATTTGGTAAGCACAGAAGTATGTGTAATTGTACAATACTTATCACCTCTAGCACACTTATCACCTTTAGCATCCACAAAAAGACAAATTATGGTACATATTCAATGACGCTAACGGTAAATAGCGGCCATTTTGAAAAATGGCCGCCAAATGTGCTACGGGGAGAATCTTGAATGCCTCCATATCCAAAATTGTTCAGAATGTATTAATCCACATGTGTGCCAATTTTGGTGCTTTTAGAACAATTTGAACAATTGGTTTCATATTTCTTACTATGCCGCTGGGCTATATATATATATGTATGTATATATATATATATATATATATATATATATATATATATTTATATTTATATACTTAAATATATATATACATATATATATATATATATATATATATATATATATATATATATATATATATATATATATATATATATATATACATATACTGTATATATTTCTTTTCGGTCATGCTCAGCTCTCCAAGTCCCTCAGGTATGGGGAGAGGGATTGGACATACCTTGGTTAGTGGTGAGCGTGTGATCGTGCAGACCTCATTTCTTCTTTTGACGTGTTTTAAATAAACATGATGATAACTGTCTCATGTTGATGCTAAATTTATACGTAAAATGTTGTGGTAATTTTGCTGAATGTGGAAATACGTATAACATTGTTGAGTGAGCCTAAAAACAATCAGAGGTTAAATAGGTCAAGTATGATTCATAAGGCGGATGCTGTATCATTCATGTATTTATATGATTCCTGGTTGCTGGGGCCGGGGCGATTCCCGAATGGCAAGTGGCTGCGGGATTAAAGTTTAGCCTTGAGGATAGGCAGTGTTAGAGAATATGTAGATGTGAATACCTTATATTTAATGTTATAAGAGAAGGGCGAGAAGATGAATGATTTTCTCGGGAAAACGGCTAGTGGCCACCGGTTGAAAGTTACAAGTGAAAGTGTTATATTAATTTAAATAAATGGTGCAACGGTGGTAGCAAGATGTGTTGCGAAATTGTGCCGTAAACCCAGACAAATAAAATCAAGGGATGAAGGAATATCTATTTCTACCCCTGTCCCGCCCAAGAAGCCCGTATTACCCACAACCAGAGGGAGGTTATTGATGAGGTTATATAGACCTGA
>NC_090742.1:136888880-136893880 GCF_036898095.1 Palaemon carinicauda | reverse complement strand
TCACAAGGAAAGGGCCCGTGTAAGGGGGTGTTAGTGGTGGCTTGCTGGTGTCGTTGCGCAGGAAGATGTGCGTTGCAGAGTGTAACTCCGTTGGTATGTGATGCTTCGCTGGGGGCTTGTAAGTCTGGCGGCACGGAGTAAATTTTCCCACGACGTGACGTATACGCTGGAGATCGTCGGAGGAGGTTGTAGAAGGAAAAAACTCGGCAGGGACGACCAACGGGCCACCATACACCATTTCAGCTGCCGAGACGTCGAGGGCGTCTTTAGGAGTGGTCCTTAGTCCCAGGAGGACCCATGAAAGCTGAGTAAACCAGTTGCAATCCTTGCAGCGGGACATCAAAGCTGCTTTGAGGGTGCGATGAAAACGTTCAACCATTCCATTGGCAGCGGGGTTGTAGGCCGTTGTCTGATGTAGGGTGATGCCCAGGAGATTCGCTAATGACGTCCACAATTAAGAGGTGAAAGTGGTTCCCCTGTCAGAAGTAATATGCTCAGGGATACCGAATCTTGAAATCCATCCAAAGAGTAAGGCAGATGTACATGAGGCGGACGTTGCAGTTTCCATGGGAATGGCTTCAGGCCAACGAATGGAGCGGTCGATGACGGTAAACAGGTAACGATGTCCTTGTGATGTGGGTAGGGGGCCTACAACGTCGACGTGAATGTGTGCGAAACGACGCTGAGGTTGAGGAAAGGTGCCCACTCCTGAATCCGTGTGTCGATGTACTTTGGAAGTTTGGCAAGAAGTACAGGCACGGACCCAATCCTTAGCATCCTTAGAAATGCCGTGCCAAATGAACTTTGCCTTCAGCAGCTGTGTAGTAGAACGGCACGAGGGATGTGAAAGGCCGTGGATGAAATCAAACACCTGTCGGCGCATGGGAGCAGGAATCCAAGGTCGCGGTCTACCAGTACTGACGTCACAGAGGAGGGTGGTGTTGGATTCTTCGAGGGGAAAATCCTCCCAACGGAGGGACGTGCAGGATGTCCTACAAGCTTGATACTCTGGATCCTGTCGTTGGGCTTCAGCCAGGGCGTTGTAATCCAATCCCAGTTGAACGGCAGCCAACGTGTTTCTTGACAGGGCATCGGCAACGGGATTCATTTTCCCAGGGACGTATTGGAGGGTGCAATTGTATTCAGCCACGGCGGAGAGATGTCGGCGTTGACGGGCGGACCAGGCGTCAGACTGTTGAGTGAAGGCGTGCACCAGAGGCATGTGGTCTGTGCGAATGACGAAGGGCGTACCTTCTAAGAAATGGCGAAAGTGACGGACAGCCAAGTGCACTGCCAGCAATTCTCGATCGAAGGTAGAATAACCCGATTCTGCCTTGGACAGTTTTCTGCTGAAGAAGGCCAATGGGCGGGGGGAGCCTTTGACCACCTGCTCGAGTACTGCACCAATAATGACGTCGCTAGCATCGGTGGAGAGAAGGAGAGGGGCGTGTGTGATAGGAAAAGTGAGAGCCGCAGCAGTTGATATGGCCTTCTTTGCATTGCAGAAGGCTGCTTCTTGAAGGGGACCCCACTTCAAGTCCTTTGGCTTGCCCTTGAGGGAGGCGTAGAGGGGTCAAGAGTGGCGGCAATGGCTGGCAGAAAACGGTGATAATAGTTGATCATGCCTAAGAATTCCTGCAGAGCTTTGACGGTCGAGGGCGTGGGGAAATTCTGAACGGCTGCTACCTTCTTAGGGAGGGGATAGACTCCTTCAGAAGTGATACGGTGCCCTAAGAACGACACTTCGTTGGCGCCAAAGGTACACTTGTCGTACCGGACTACAAGGCCGTTTTGTTGCAGGCGGTCGAGCACGATGCGCAGGTGACGGAGGTGTTCCTCTTTTGAGGAGGAGAACACAAGTATGTCGTCCACATAACATACACAGAAAGGAAGGTCCCCTAAGATGCCATCCATGAGACGTTGAAACGTTGCCCCAGCATTACGAAGGCCAAAACAAGAGTAATTGAAGGTGTATGTGCCAAATGGAGTGGTGATGGCGGTCTTGGGGATATCTTCTGGGTTCAAAGGCACCTGGTAATACCCCTTCATGAGGTCGAGCGTAGAGAAAACCTTCGCGTTTTGCAGGTAGGAGGTTACATCGGCAATGTTTGGGAGGGGGTAGTGATCTGGTTCTGTTTGCATGTTCAGGCGCCTGTAATCCCCGCATGGACGGAGGGAGCCGTCTTTCTTCAGAACGATGTGTAAGGGTGACGACCATGGGCTGGAGGCATTTTGGCAAAGGCCCATTTTCTCCATTTCGACGAACGTCTGTTTGGCGGCTGCCAATCGTTCCGGTGCCAGACGTCAGAATTTTGCGAAAACTGGGAGTCCCGTCGTCTTGATATGGTGATAAATACCGTGCTTGGCAGGAACCGTGGGCGTTTGGCGAAGTTCTGGACGGAAAACTTCCGGGTACGACGTGAGGAGGTGGGCGTAGGCATCCGTGGGTGCGCTGATGTGGAGAGAGAGGTTAGAGGGGGTGGGTTGAAGAGGTGTCGACAAGTACGAGTCTGCGTTGACCAATCGTCGGTGGGCGACATCGACCAGAAGGTGGAAATGAGAGAGGAAATCCGCACCGAGGATTGGCATTGTGACGTCAGCAACGAGAAACTTCCAATTGAATTTACCATTTCCGAACGATAATGTGAGGCTCTCGTAACCGTAGGTGGGTATCGCAGATCCGTTGGCAGCTACCAAGCGGACGTCGGCAGATGTAGACAGACTACGTTGTGCCTTGAAGAGTTTCCTTGGCAAAAGAGAATGACAAGCACCCATGTCTACCAAAAATCGCACGAACGTTCCTGCATCCTGTAAAAAGAAAGGATTAGAAACATGGGAGGCCACCGCCACAAGCGATGGCCTACTTACACGTTTTTTGGCCACTGACAATCATTGGCACAGTTCTTCGCGGTTGCCCCGAATCTGAAGTGGTAGTAGCAAAACTGCAGCAGATGGGAGGTAGTAAGTGACTGTAGAAGTCGTTCGTTGGGGCGCGAGCGATTGGTGGGTGGTGGGCGGCTTTATCGCCGCTTCGGCACGTCATGGGGTAAGCGTGTATGTCCTACGGCATTCATGTCGTTCGTTGGGGCGCGAGCGATAGGCGGGTGGTGGGCGGCTTTATCGCCGCTTCGGCACGTCATGGGGTAGGCGTGTATGTCCTACGGCATTCATGTCAGCTTCGGTTGACGTTGAATAGGCATCCTCGTCATCAGGGGTGGAGGCATTTATGGAGGTCTTGAAGTGGCTGTCCATAAGGGCGTCGGCTTTGGTCATCAAGTCCTTTATGGGTAAACTATCGACATCGGGTATGGCAGCGCGCACAGGTTCAGGTAAACGGCACGGAGTAGGTTCACCTCGCGAGGAGAGCCGTCTGCGGCAGGTTGAAGGCGAGCGATACTGGTCATTTCCCTGAGGGCAAGCGAAGCCCTTTGGTCCCCCAACGGTTGTTGCGAGAGCTGAAAAAGCTTTGCTATACGGGCGGCTGGCGACGGCGAGTACTGCTGCAGAAGGTATGATTTGAGGGCGTCATACGCTATTGGGGTGTCTCCTTGTTCACAAAGCCAGTCGGATATTTCTGGGAAGGTGTCCTCGGGTATCGCCGCTTTGGTGGTTGAGCGAGTCACGCCCCTGATACGAAAGTGGACTTCAGCGCGTTGAAACTAAGCGAACGCTTCTCTGCTGGCGAACGGTGAAAGTTTCAATGGTGCAGCCGCGGCGTCAACTGCAGTAGAGTCTGTCTCCGTCATAGTACCAACGATGGAGGGGCGAGGGAGGTGGGGGTGGAAGGCAGTGAGAGCGTGTCGACTTCCGGGGTCACCAATGTGACAGTGCCGAGCAAGGGTGTGAACTCAAAGGCAGATTGGAAACGACTGAGTTATTTATTAAGGAACACTCTGCTTTATATACAAAACCTCAAGGCAACAGGACGTGACATGTTCGAGAGACAGACAATGATACAGAGCAAAACCGGAGACGATCATTCAGGTTCTTTTTAGTGCGAGGGAGGAGCAAAGATACAAGCATAATATATACAAAAGGATTTATGTACAATTGTGTGAAACACGGTGGTACAGTATTGAGTAGAGGTCCCCTTTTTTTATTTGTTTCATTTGTTGATGTCGGCTACCCCCCAAAATTGGGGAAGTGCCTTGGTATATGTATGTATGTATTATTATTATTATTCTTAGTAGTAGTAGTAGTAGTAGTAGTAGTAGTAGTATCATTATCATTATCATTATCATTGTTATTGTTATTGTGATTGTTATTGTTAAAAGTAGTAGTAGTAGTAGTATCATTATTATTATTATTTCTATTATTATCTTTATTATTATTTTTTATTGTCATTATTATTATTTTTATTATTATTATTATTATTATTATTATTATTATTATTATTATTATTATTATTATTATTATTGTAGGAGACGAAATAACCATCGTAAATCATATGCATCCAGCTTGTAATGAATGCTATGACTTCCCAACATTCAAAATATATATACTTTGTATCAAAATGCTATTTGCGATTTATGTAAAATTGCGTTGAATAATATGTGTCAACTCTGATATAGGTGCTTTTGGTGAGTTATAGCTTTGCTCCTGAGAGTTTACAAGAGTTTGCCCGCTATTTGAGTAAACATTACGGATGTTATGGACATGTAAAAAGGTGCGCTTATCTTGCAAAAAGATACAAAGGCAAAAGGGAAGCCAATGTTTGAATACATATGTTTGAGAAACACTCGGGTATCTTAAAGGACTAGTGGACATTAGAAAGTGTTAAAGAAATCTTATAATGATCCGAGCAAGAGGATTTTTTTTTATTTTTTTTTTAGTTTTTTTATTTATTTTTTTTTTTTAGATAGTTACTATTGTTCATATTTCAACATGTTTGAATACATTTTTCTAGAAAGTCTCGTTTTTGAAGCCTCCAAAGGACGTAGGGGAATTTTATGGTAAACTGAATGACAGACTTTTATTCATGATGTAACAAAGGCTTTATG
>NC_090742.1:136882651-136888380 GCF_036898095.1 Palaemon carinicauda | reverse complement strand
GATCTGGATTTGTATTAATACTACAAAAGATTAGCATGCTTTGACATTTTATAAATTGAAGGCATTGTATTTCACCTCTTTGTCATTGAAGATTTTATTTTCGTTACTAACATGGCAAATTGTTAGTATAACGAAATAACATATAAGCATATGTAATTGTATTTGATATTGTAATTTAACTTGGCTAAATTATGCTCTATGTGAAACAGAAAATCATTGGTCTTATCAAGCAATAAACATTTCTAACAAAACAATATTGCTTCGTTAGGAAATTATTATCATAAAACTATTTGAAAGCCTTCATTTATTCACTGTAAATAATTTCAGTTTACATTTATATGGATATCTATATCCATTTAAACTGTTGTTTAACCAGTTTATTTTCAAAACTATTTAAGGCGTTATTCTTATGTTTACGTTTCGGGAGTCTCCAGATATAGAGTATTTTCCTTTTCGTATTGTTTAAATTTCTTTTATCTACAATGTTTTCCTAACCTTCATTTCCTGCCCATCAATATGTAAATGATCCTGCCATCAAAATCCACCTACTCTTCATTAATATAAACCTCCTAAAGCTTGTTTTCAGATATCAGCTTAGTAATCACTTCTGGATAAGTCCGACACAAAATCTTGGTCCTAATCTTTATGAAAACTTTCATATCATTAATTCGTATCTCCTATATAATAAGGAGCATATATATATATATATATATATATATTTACTTATATATATATATATTATATATACACAAACATATGGATATAAATATAATGTATATTTACATGATTACACACACACATACATACACACACACACCACACACACACACACACATATATATATATAACTATATATATACATATATATCACTTCACTTCACTTCCACTCCCAGGTAGGCTTTCAGCCTGTCAGTGGAATCAGTTGTCTTCTCCACTCAATTCCGTTTTCAAAAAATTCCCTCTCTTCTCAGCTGTTCAATTGTTGGCATGTTGTTCCTTGTCAAAATCTCTTCAATTCCATCCCTCCATGCGTTTACGTGGTCTACCTCTTGATCTCCTCCCACCAGGCGTCCATCCCATCCCTTCCTTGCAATTCTATTTCCATCCATTCTCATTAAATGTCCCAGCCATATCAGCTGTCCCTTCTCATCTTGTTCAACATAGGAGATACCCCAACCATCCTTCTAAAATCTACATTTTCTTATTCTATCTCTTCTTGTTTTGTGCATTATAGTTCTCAGGCTTTTCATCTCTGAAGCTTGGACTCTGCCCCTGTCTTTGATGGTCATTGTCCAGCTCTCTGATCCATATGTCATGATTGGTGTTAGTAATCCTTCAAATATGGTTTTCTTTACTTCTATAGGTACGTATGCATCTCTCATAATTGTATATATATATATATATATATATATATATATATATATTCTGGTCACACTTAGCTCTCCCCGTCCTCGGGTAGGGGAATGAGGATGTAGACATATGCCTCTACGTTACTATCTAAATATTTCGCCATCAGTTTTAACGGGTCACGCACTCTTGTTATGATTATATTTAATATTTATTTGGTTTATTATAATGAGCCATTATGGTATTCTGTAGCAAATCATTAGCCAGTTTTTTAAACTCTGAAATTTGTAACTGTACGTATATTTATGCGAACTACAGACAACACACAACACACACACACATATATATATATATATATATACGTATAAATATATATATATATATATATATATATCCTATATATGTATATATATATATATATATATATGTCTGTAGTTCGCCTAAATATACGTACAGTTACATATTTCAGAGTTTAAAAACTGGCTATTGGAAAGAATTTAGCAGTAATTATTATCCTAGAATCTATTCGAAATAGTTAGAAAACACGAATAACAGTTAGATTAATAACATAACATCAACAATATATTACTTCATGCAAGAATTGATAAACAAAATATAAAATTTATTCCTCGTAAAATATTAGATTTTTCTACGAATATAATACATTTTATGAAACATTAAGAGAAATTCTACTATTTTCAGATAAAGACTTTCATGAAGCTATTTTCTGTAAATTTCAATGTGAATATCCAGAAATATATATATATATATATATATATATCTATATATATATATCTATATATATATATATATATATATATGTATATTATATAATAAATATATATATATATATATATATATATACACATACATACAAAAGCTTTCACATCCCCAACCACGGTAAAAATATAAAAAATTAGTTTATTGATTTATGAATAAACTTTTAGAAATTTATGGTATCTTTTCATGACAGAAATCGAACACATAATGGAAAGAATAGACGAAAGCAGTTTCTGGTTCAAGTAAATGTTGACTAAATCGTGTTGTGACCACAGGGAAGTACCTTGAAATTAAGCACCTAATTTAATAAGGTTTTTTCATCTTATTCACGCATAGGAAATTGCTTAAAATTCGAATTAAGTACTCTCTCTCTCTCTCCTCTCTCTCTCTCCTCTCTCTCCTCTCTCTCTCTCTCTCTCTCTCATTTAACTTCTGTCTCCGATAATAAATCACCTTGACTATCATTGGAACCATAAATTTTCTTAACAATCGATTTCACAGATTTACTATTTCTTCGAATTTGAAAGGTTTCAGGGAGGGAAGCATTTTGTTTTATTTATATATTAATAAGAATAATAATAATAATAATAATAATAATAATAATAATAATAATAATAATAATTATTAATAATAATATAATATAACGATTTAATCAATAATAATAATAATTTAATCAATAATAATCGACTGAATGGCCGAGTAGAGCCGACAGGGCTAATTTTCTTCATTGGACTGTGCATTATTAATTTCCTCATCGTCCCATATTCTAAAAAAAAAAAAATCATCCTAGAGACCTTTTTGCTTCACTTTCCTTCCTCAAGCAGTCAAAAATGAGCGTCAGCTCAATCACCTGGTACTGTACAAGCCAGTGGGATTATTTTCTTTATTCTGTGAGCTTCCAATTGTCCTTAAAAAAAAACGTTCTCTTTTATGGTCAGTTTGTTTCCCCCTTTTCAGAAGAATCCTGAAAGAGTCGAAAGATTTTCCTCTTTTGACACAGCTCTCCCCTTCCTCCGACTTTCTCTTTTAGATGGAAATAACCCGAAATATCTTGGGTCAAGCGTTGAGGTTGGAGACGCTGTTTCCATTTCCATTTTATCTCCCTCAGGAACTTGGATTTTTCTTATATATTATTTACTAACTGGGTTTTATTTCAATATAGTTCTAGGGGTCATTATCATAATTATAATATTATTTATCATTACTGACGTATTTAACTTTTTTTTTTAACATCCCCATCTCTCTTTCTCTCTTACATTATCATATATAACTTAGTCCAAGATGACTTATTTTATTTATCTTTTGCCTAATCTTTAATTTTTTCATTATTGTTACCGAATATACAATGTATAACAGAATAAAATATTAATAAGTTATCCTGGACAGTGCCTAAGCTTAGTTGTCGTATTACTTTCGTTCTTTAACATATATTTATATAATTCCATTTTATAAAACGAATTGTTAAGACATAAATAACCCAATATGAAATACAAATATCCAATATTGTTAATATATCTGCATTTATTCAGTGCAAACCCTTTTGGACAATCAAATAATCTAATGTATTCCAATGATTTAGTTTTTTATTTAGTATTTATACACCAAAAATTATATCATTTATATCTCTAAAGAATAGAGTCCTACGTGGTTTGCTAATAGATTTGGTTGAATGTTACTAATCACGGATAAATTTCACCATGACTGATTGATTTTTTGATTATATCTTTGGTTAGGAATCATCCGAGGAACCTGTTAAAAGAAGAAGATCGAGAGGGAGGCAGACAATTAGATAGGAAGATAATGTGGAGGATGATATAGAGAGAAGAGGTTTGGTGGAGGAGGATGCCTGTGATAGAGAGGCATTGGAGACGGTGCATCAGGCAACCGACCCATTAATGTAGGGATACAGGTAGGAAAGAAGAAGAATCTATCATTTCATTGCCTAGTTTGCAGTATAACCAGGGGTACTAGCACAAGTAGAAATCGTAATGTTTCAGGTACCAATTCCGGAATTAACTCGTTCTGTGCACTGGTTTAGTTTTTGAAACATGCTTTCCCGACACATTATTATTACTATTTAAACTACAACACTAGTTGGAAAAGCAGGATGCTGTAAACGCATGGCTTCAACACGGAAAATAGTCTAGTGAGGAAAGAATAAGGAAATAAATAAACTACGAAAACAGTAACGAACACTCATCATCATCTCCTCTCACGTCTATTGATGCAAAGGTGCTCGGTTAGATTTCGCCAGTCGTCTCTTTCTTGGGCTTTTAAATCGATGCTTCTCCATTAATCATCTCCTATTTAACATTTCATAGTCCTCAGCCATACTGCCCTGGGTCTTCCAACTCTTCTAGTGCCTTATGGAGCCCAGTTAAGAGTTTGGTGAACTAATCTCTCTTAGGGAGTGCGAAGAGCATGACCAAAACATCTCCATCTACCCCTCATCAAGATCTCATCCACATATGGCACTCGGGTAATCTCTCTTATAGTTTCCTTTCTAATCCTGGCCTGCCCATTTAACTCCAAATATTCTTCAGAGGACTTTGTTCTGAAATCTAAAAACTCTGTTGGATATTGTTTCATTTGTCATGCCACGGCTCATGTCCATACAGGAACACCGATCTCATTAAACTGATTGATATATAGCCTGTAATTTCTGGCGATTTGATTTCAATATATTACTAATCTAGCAATTGTCTGATTTGCTTTTTTCAACCGTTCATTAAACTTCAATTCTAAATACCCTGTATTGTAGATCATAGTTCCTAAAATATTTAAATTATCCCACCTCATTAACCCTTTCTCCTTCCGATGATATTTCAACTTCCATTGCATACTCTGTTCTCATCATCTCTCTCTTTCTTCAATTTATGTTGAGCCCGCCCTCATGTGATACTTCATGCATTCTGGTAAGCAAGCATTACAAATCATGTGGTGTATGCCAATAAGCACAGCGTCATCAGTATACCCTAGGTCAGCTAATTTCCTGTTACCAATGATGATGAACACTAACAGCAAAATATTTTAAGAGAAGTAACAACATTAAAATAAACCCTTTGCGTATAAACTTTAAAAAACTTCAAACAATAAGAGAAAGTGATAAGTTAGAACATGTGCCCAAGAGTACCCTCATGCTAATTATTCCCTACAACACATGTCGTTAGGAATTTAGTAATAAGTACCAGTGGAAAGTGTAGACAAAAATAATTAACGGATTTGTCGAAAAGTAAAACAGTAGCTTAAAATTCGGAAAGTCTATCCTACTACTCATACATTTTGGTCCTTGATTATCCTGGGTAATAAATGCAGTGAAACTTCAACGGCATTGGCATTGGAAAACATGGTTAAGTCTATCTCCCCTATTATCAAAGAGCATGTGTCTGGCTATATAGTATATATATATATATATATATTATATCTTTCCAGTGTCTCCTAAGTGGCATTGCCAGATGTGCAATTACGCGGTCTCTCTCAGATCCACAGGTTGGGGGAGAGGGAGAAGTCATATCCTAGTGAGAGTGGGTACCCCCGAGAGGAGAGGACGATGGTGTGGAAATGGTTGAATATGTATGCTTACATATTTGCGTCTGTGTGTA
>NC_090742.1:136875151-136877651 GCF_036898095.1 Palaemon carinicauda | reverse complement strand
GCTATGGCACTACCTAAGACTAGAGAACAATGTTTTGTTTTTGGAGTGACCTTCTCCTAGAAGAGCAGCTTGCCACAGATTGAGAGTCTCTTCTACCCTTACCAAGAGGAAAGTAGCCACAGAACAATTACACGCAGTAGTTAACCCCTGCAGTAAAAAAAATTGTTTGGTAATCTCAGTGTGGTCAGGTGCATGGGGACAGAGGGGAATCTGTAAAGAATAGGCCAGACTATTCGGTATGTGTGTGGCCAAAAAAGAGAAAAGCAAAACAAGAGCTGTAACCAAAGAGAGGTATCCGATGTAGTACTCTCTGGCCAGGCAAAGGATTAATTGACTCTTTAGCGATAGTATTTCAACGGGTGACTGGTGCCCAGGGCAATCTACTACATATATATATATATATATATATATAATAATAATAATAATAATAAGGAAGACCTTAAAAACTAGTCACTAAGAATTAATATTATGTTGAATAAAATTAAAATTCAAAATGAAAGTGTCTGCATTATCTAAAGCGCTAACTCAAATCGTTTATAAATCGTAAACCTTTAAATTTTGATGATAATCATATAAAAAAATTCAAAATTTTCTAAAAAATACTATTTTTTTTTAAACTTTCTTTTTAAAATTTACCATTTGTGCATAGATCGATCCAAGATCCACCTAATTTACCCTGCAATTAATATGTGCTCGGCAAGGGTGATGGAAACCTGCTTTATTAGTACTGCCTTCTGAGATTCCATGATAAAGCGATTAACTTCAACATTATATTCCAGTTACAGTTGATTGGCAGTTAATAAACACACAAACAAGATTTCGTAATGGTTCACCAGATTCGTACTATTCGCATTCGTAATATCGGTATAGCTTTGCGATATTCCGTTTTGTGTAATCATCTAGGTCAGTATACTTCTCCTTTTGTATTCTACGATACCTCTTGGATTGTTAGTCCAAAACCGGCTTAACAGGTATTCATTCATTACATCGTTAATTCATTTTCCTTTTATGACAATATATAAAAATCATGAGATACTTAAAAGCCAAGACATTTCATAGAAATATTGCTAGTAAAAAAAAAATGTAATTCATTAACCACATATATGATTAAGTAATTTTAACGAAGAGTTACATGGCAAATAAGATGCTCTTTCATGAGTTAGATCTACGATAATTCCTTCTGTCTTTGATTGGTGCTTTGCATAGATGGATTGATTGATTGATTAATTTGAAGATCTCTGTCCTCCTGGTTTCATAGCATGGAATATAATATATTAAGGTATATATGAGATTCAATGAAATAGAAACTCTATTCACTTTTACTCTGATTATGTAATTGTTTATTAATTCTGATGTTCATATTTGTTATTGAATGATTTTCATCGATCGAAACCTTATTACATATGCCATTTTCTGATATCCTTTACTCTGATCATCATCACCACTAATCTGTTTGAAAATTCTCCAAACTTACTTATAACTAAGATTAAGTTAATTAGTCAGTTTTTCTTTTACAAATCATGTTGATAGAATGAAACCGTTCTGTCACAATATTTTGTCCACCATATTACCTCTATTGCCAATGGTATAATTAAACACTATAACCTCAACCTGATGAGCGAAAATGTTATTACTTTAATTGCATATCAACACTATTGTGCTATGAAATAATATTATAATTAAAGCTCATTATTGCTGGCGCCCTTGCTGTAATAAGCATTGTATTGAGTCAATGGGTCGTTATCACCTTCCCTTACCGTATGTCGGTTCATGTTTTAAGATATCATTAACATTAACGTTACTATTAATAATATTATTACCCTGAAGTATTTATATTTTCTTATACATAACTAATCACAATACTTTTTCTAGGGCGATAGTTGTCCAAAGGGTAATAATGATTGTTATATTAAACTCTCTAATCATTGATGGATGTTGGAAAATAGCTTTTCAATTAAAAAGGAATTAGCTAAGACGAAGACAACAAACTTCATCTCATGCATTATTAATGAAATTCTCAATTCTTCGAAGGTATAATCACCCCGGTCATGAGCAATAACACATCCTTCAGCCTCTTGAGGAGATACTAAAAGGATATTTCCTTAATCCAAATGACTTCGTCTCAGTCCTGATTATTTTCTGCAAAGTCACATTCCACAACTCCCAGTGCATCTGCGCATGCGTCGCCATATCCCATTTATGAAGGAATCTTACGTCAGCTTCTTCTCTCTTGAAGGTCTATTTCCGGTCTTTTCCAGACGATTGCAAGAATTGCAAGTGATTTTTTTAATTATTTATGAGATATTCATAACTGTAGCCTTATACATCACAATGGTGTATAGCATTTATTTCATGTTTTCACGTCCTGTCTCTTTACTTTTCATTTAATTTCTCGGCTTATTCATTAGATGGCGATACTTATGTGAAGGCTAATACCTAATCAGCCAACAAAAGGAGATTTCCAAGACCCCAACCTTAGAGAGAGAGAGAGAGAGAGAGA
>NC_090742.1:136867651-136872651 GCF_036898095.1 Palaemon carinicauda | reverse complement strand
GTACATGTATATATACATGTGTTTGTATGTGCCTGTGTTCGGGGTGGGATGTGTTTTTTGTCTTCGTATATGCGTGTATGTCCGTTTGTTTACTTGCCCATAAAATGAAAACTAGTACTACTGTATATATCATCTTTTACTCAGTTTTATAACCCATTAAATCTAAGTATAAATTTCCATTAGGAAAAAAGTAGATATAGTTTGACTGCCTCGCACCATGATGAATTCATTTGAACAGAAAGTTACCTCCTCTAAACGTGCAAGGAGCAACTCTTGCTCCATTTTCCGTCTAAAAGGCTGAAAATCTTTTTTTTCAACGAACCTCTAAAGTTAAGTTCAAAGTTACAACGAAGCGTTTGTGTATTAAGTATCTCTTCGAACCCTTTTCTTTGTAACATTATTAATTTCTGATTATTTATTTCATAGCATAATTTGCCTTTGGGTATAATCAAAACGAACATGATAATCTTTGAAAGTTGATAAACGTATCAATAAAAACAAAAAAATTAATAAGAAAGAGAATAATTCTCAGTCATTATATACCATACATTTTACATTGTTATTTTGCTACATATATGAATTAAATTATTCATCCCTATATGTATACAGAAGTTTAACTTGAATCAAATAAAGACCATCTTAAAGGTACGTCCTTTCTTTCTTCATCGTCCACTAAACTTTCATTGCATCATTTAAAAAACTAAGACCTTCGTGAAAGTGGATTTCCCAGAAGGCGTTGCTGTTTTCGCTTTCTGTTTGCGCCTCTCAGAGCACAAAGAAGTTTATCGGATATCAGAGCTGGTTTCTCATAAATGGAATACTATCGAGGATGACTCCCAGGAAAACCTGGGGTTCTCAGCACACGGTTATTGTAAGAATGGCAAATGGAAACATTATTTTTTCGATTGACTTCAAATAAAAATAGGAGACCTAACAGCACTTTGGAAAGTGTTTGAGGCACAACCATTACTCTAAAAGTTATTTATATATAAGCAAATACTTTTTTTTGCGCATTATATATATATATATATATATATATATATGTATATATATATATATATATTTGTATATATATATTATATATATATACGAGTTTGTTTTTTTTTAATTTACTGATTGTTTCATTTCATCATGAATTTATCGATTTCCTTTTTTTCTATTTTCATAAGGCAGTAAATTGCAGATAATTTTTTGAATTAGAAATATGTACTAAAGTAAGATTTCTATTCACTTCTGGCATCCTTTTATCTGTTTTGATTGACTAACTAGTAACAACAACCGATCAAAAACTAGAAAAATGGAAATATAGACCAAAAATCGGCTTATTTCTCTCTCTCTCTCTCTCTCTCTCTCTCTCTCTCTCTCTCTCTCTTATTATTGTTATTGATCAAGGTTTTTCAGTTGTTTTTAGATTGAAGATCCCTACTGAACTCTGCTATTTTCCTACTAATTATCAAAAGGAAAAAAGCCTGAAATGGTGAAAAGCTGCAAATAACAATCTTCAAAAATAGAAAAAAAAAATTTACGCTGAATACCTTCACTCACTCGATTTAGTTCATAACGTTTGAGAATGACATTTCAAAGGCTTGGAGTCTCATGTCATGAACCATTCCAGTCTTTAATATAACGGTAGATACGCCAATTTGATTTTGTTCATTTCCACATAAAAAAAAAAAAACAGAAATCAGAATCACCTACTTGCACAAATAAATAAAATAGAATACATATGACTAACCTTTTGACAATGTTGTTTCAAGCTGAACCCAAGAGCCCAATAATGAAACCAGCACAGTGCTGAGAAGATGCACAGGAGTCAAACCTATGAAAGAATGAAAATTAATCATTAAAAAATAGATAAATGCCGATGTTAAATCAATTAGATAAATATACTATGAAACAGGAATCGTATCAACCTTCTCAAAGGGAAAAAAAAAATAAAAAAAAAGCCAGTAAGCCTAATTATCCCAAATTCCACGCTTTAATTCTCTAATAAGGAATATCATTACACAGCGTGGTCTCAACCAAAATAAAACTCTAAGAATAATGTGGTGATGAATGTTACAAGAGAAAAGGCTCTACAGTTCGAGTTAGAAGCATAGTTTTAATCAATCCTCGTCATACAATTCTGCTTTCTCTATTCAAATTTTTCTTTCATCTTTTGCAATTCCTTCCATGATTCACTATGCAAAACAAATTCATGTCATCTGCAAATCTATGTTAATATCTTTGATAATCATAATTTCAATAAATTTGGTTATATTAATAATAATTTTAATAATAATTCTGATTATTTTAATAATTATATAGTATAATAGAATTTAATAATAATAATAATATTAATAATAATAATAATAATAATAATAATAATAATAATTAATAATAATAATAATAATAATAATAATAATAATGATTTTGATTTTACTACATGGGGGATGCTATAATCACAGATGGTATAAATAAAAAGTACTTTAATTATTATGAATTTTTGTTTATTCACTAATCACTGATCTAACCAAACGATAATCATAAAGATAAACATCCACATCTTGGATAAGGAATTTAATGGACTTAAAGTTATGTCCAACATTTCAATATGTGAGTAAACTTTTCCAAAAACCGACAGGTGAACAAATTATATTTACGTAGTCAAGATTAATATCCGGAGTTATCATTAATTTAAATATATATTTGATAAAATATCCATAAGCGACTAAATAACAAGCAGATGATAAGATTGTTGTAAAAGTAGTAGTGTCATATGTACGAGCAAAGATGATGTTTCCAAGACCATGCCATACACTATGTGTATAATACATAAAGAAAGTAAAGAATAAATAACACAACCATTAACACGTCATATTGCAATAACCCCGGTGAAATATCTTTTATTTTGGACCACATGATAAAGATTAACATCCAGATCATGGATAAGGGATTTAGTGGACTTTGAGTTCTGTCAAACTTTTTAATATAAAAGTAGACTTTTCCAGAACCGAAAGGTGCAAAATGTATATTTACGTATTTTAGATTAATACCTAGTTATCATTATTATTAAATAGTTATCTCTCAAAAGATTCATAAGGGAATAGATAACGCCAGGAGATGAGATTATTGTAAAAGTAGTAGTGTCATATGTATGAAACAAAGTTGATGTTTTCAAGACCAAACCACGTAACGAGTGTATAATACACAGAAATTAAAAGCCCTAAATATGAACCGTAATAAGAGAAAGGGATCCAACGTAGTACTGTCTGGCCAGTCTAAGACCCAATAAATCTCTAGCAGTAGTATCTCAATGGGTGGTTGGTGCCCTGGCCAACCCACTTCTTACATAATACATGAAAAGTAAAGGCCAGCTAACATGATCATTAGCACGTCATTGTGCATCAACCCTGTGATATATTCTTTTTTTTGTTTTAGGTCCCTTTGGACGTGACTGTCTACAAAGTTTACCAAAATCGGTAGTTATGATAACCTTTCACCCTTAAAACTTCATCTCAACTCTTTGGCCCTCAACAGGACCTAAACACTAATGTTATCACTGTTCTTAAAATATTTTATTTTTCCTTATTTAATTTCCTCACTGTGTTATTTTTACTTGTTAGGGCCGCTGGCCTTATAGCAAGTAATAATAATAATAATAATGATAATAATAATAATAATAATAATAATAATATTAATGATAATAATAATAATAATAAAAATAATAATAATAATAATAATATTAATAACAATAATAATAATATATACACTGTATATTAAAATATATATAATTGATAATTACAACTAATATCTTTTCTAAAAAAGAGTATAATTTAGATTCATTATTTGTGTTTAATAAGAAAATTCTATTTCAATTTTAAGGAATTGGCAGTTTTCAATGCAAGGATTGAGTTATTATTTATGAATCTTCTTATAAAAGATTTAATCATAATGTTTTTGAAGCAGAAATTCATTAAAATTTAGAGTACTAAGAAAGAAATTACGCCAAATGTTTTACCCGAACAAAAAATTTAAATGACAGTCTTATTAAAGCATGAATCCTATGGTTCTATATTAGTGCCTATTAATTTCATAACTTTATTTACTAAACAAAGAACAGTCATGCAATTACTAAACAAAGACATTAAAAGGAGAGCTTACATGTAAGCCCGTCTGTATCACGTTCTTTTAATTGTACTACATATCAGATACGTATGTCATTGATGCAACACTAGCTACATTGCAAGCAGAAGCAATAACATTTCATTGGGAAGGAAGAATATTGGGACTCCTTCCCCCTCCCCCTCCACCCTAACTGTACTGTTATTGAGGCCCAAATAAACATCGCCTTCAGGCGACACAAAATATTGCGTCCAGCAAGAGGAACATCTTCGTGACAACTGAAATTGCCACTTGTGAGAGAATGCGGACCTCTCTCTCTCTCCTCTCTCTCTCTCTCTCTCTCTCTCTCCAGTATAAACTGTGATAAACCGAAAAGTGGAAAAAATGGATCTAAATAAGCAGCTAGGCGTTTGTTCTTAAGGTTTGCAATAAGAATAATAAAAAACAATTATTCTTTGAAGACTCATTGAATAGTTTTACGTAATACTTTTTTTTGCATAAAACATTAATACAAATCCCTTAGGGTTTACTGTGGAATTCCTTTAAAATACTACGTAATGCTGCCCATTATTGACATTTGCCCTTTTAATATTTATTCAAATAAAGAACAATGACTGTGTCTTTGTGTAGGGGTAAAGCATTTTGCAATTTCTAAACTGCTCACTGTGAATGAAACATTAATATACACTACTTTGCGTCCTCTTATCATCTCCCCTGCATGACAAAGATCAAGTCTTTCCTATATATATATATATATATATATATATATATAAATCACAAAGTTACCGATGAATTTTGATTAATATTTTCCCATGTGTGAGAAATGGGCTAACCTAGAAGTGATTAAAATTGGGGTGGTCATCTGGATCAAGGATTTTTATTTTACAGTAGATTCA
>NC_090742.1:136840151-136850151 GCF_036898095.1 Palaemon carinicauda | reverse complement strand
AGTCTCGAAGAGTACATATATCTATGTATGAATACCAGGCAAGCTAATATAGTGGTCTCGCCCTATATTAAGTAAAGCATAGTTTGTATAGAACCACTGCGTCAATATATTGACCAGTAATCCGCACAATACTTGTATTGGACAAAGGTTTATATCCGCATAGGAAGAAACTAATAAAACCGCCCTCGTCCCTTTATGGGACGGAGTCCTCCCATTAGGGGACTTACATAAACCAATGCAACATAGCTTGCAAAACAGAACAATTCTATCAGAATTATCCCAGATAAGATACATAGAATTAAAATGCTCAATTATACCAATAAATTGACACAGGTGAAAGAGACGCAAGGTTCTCAAGAACAAGTTTATTGACAGATAATAAACAGACAGGTTAACAACAAATATATATATTTATATAAAAAAGGGTAACCCAAAACTTTAAGCATAAGTATGATAGTAAACAGAACTTGTTTATCTGAAAGAAAAACCATTAAACACCACTTTAATGAGATACCAAGGTATCAAGTCATAAAAAATCTGTATTACAAATCAATCACATTAGCGTTAGAAACGCTTGGCACACATGTCTGAACTTATGCAAGGTTCACCTTTGAAAGAAGGAACAGTCTATATGGGCACTTGGTGCCCTTATTTAGTTTGTAGTACAGTATGTACCTACACACTCACCCTGGACTTAATCGTCCCAATTAAAACCACTGTTAACTACACGACCCACTGCTACCACAGATCTCTTAAGTTCCTCTACTTGCTTCGCATAGTGACGAAAGAACACCCTGGAAGACTTCCAGCCCGTGTATGAACGGAGATGTTCAAAATCCATACAATTAAAGAAATTTAGGGATGAGGCAACTTTCCTCAGATCGTGACCTGCGGGTGTACTGTCAGGATCCGCTCTGCGAATAAAATATGTCATTTTCGCTCTGAGTTGATTCAGAGATAAATTTGAGCCTGATGTTTCTCCCCTGAATAGTTGACTACCCTTGAAGTCTGAAGTTCTACGAAGATAGACCTTTAGGCATTCTACTGGACATAGAGATGCATCTTCTTTCAGAGGGCAGATTCTCCAGGGACCCCACCTGTTGGTGGGTAACTCATTCTTGGCGAGAAACGTAGGATCCGGAAACAGGTTCAGCTCCCCCCCATCCAGGAACTGAACACGACCTGCCTCTCTCGAGAGGGCTACGATCTCACTAACCCTGGCCCCGGACGCGAGTGCAAATAGGAAAATAACTTTTTGCGTCAAATCCTTTAACGCACATTCTTCATTGCTCAACAAGGAGGCGAAATGAAGAACTTTGTCTAAAGACCATGAGATGGGCTTTGGAGGTGCTGAAGGTCTGAGCCTAGCGCAGGCTTTCGGAACTTTATTAAAGATCTCGTTACCTAGGTCGATCTGGAAGGCAAATAAAATGGGTCTCATCAAAGCCGATTTACACACTGAAATCGTGTTAGCTGCCAATCCTTGGCCATGGAGGTGGATGAAGAAAGATAAGCAGAAATCTGTTGAGATCTCCTGCGGATTCTTTGCCTTTACAAAGGCCACCCATTTTCTCCAAGATGACTCATATTGCCTTCTAGTCGATATGCACTTGTATTCCTCTAGGAAGTCTATGCTGGCTTTCGAAATCCCGAAGCGCTTTCTCACCGCTAGGGCGAGAAAATCATGAGCTGCAGGGTCTGGGTTTTCTGTAATGAAGCGCAGACAGTCGACTTCTGGACTCGCTGGGTCAGAACTGGATGTGGTAGCGGCACGAACTTCATCTGTAGTTCCAACGCCAAGGGGAACCACATACTGTTCGCCCACTTGTGGGCCACTATTGCCGCTACCCCCTTGAAGGATCTCAGTTTGTTGAGGACCCTCAACAGAAGGTTGTGAGGAGGGAACAGATAAATCCTGGACCATCTGTTCCAGTCGAGGGACATTGCGTCCACTGCTTCCGCTAAGGGGTCCTCGTACGGGGACACGTACAGGGGCAACTTCTTGTTGTCTTTCGTCGCAAAGAGGTCTATTTGCAGTTCTGGGACTTGATTCAGAATGAAGGAAAATGATCCTGCGTCTAAGGACCATTCCGACTCTATCGGTGTGAACCTGGATAGAGCGTCCGCTGTCACATTGCGGACTCCTTGAAGGTGAACTGCCGACAGGTACCACTTCTTCTTTTCCGCCAATCGGAAAATGGCTAACATCACTTGGTTGAGAGGTGGTGACCTCGACCCTTGTCGATTCAAGCATCTCACAACCACCTCGCTGTCTGTCACCAATCTTATGTGGATCGAGTGACGCGGGGAGACTTTCTTTAAGGTAAGGAGCACTGCCATAGCTTCTAGAAAGTTTATATGAAAGGTCCTGAATAGCTTGGACCAAGTCCCCTGGACTTTTTTCCGATGAGAGTGACCTCCCCATCCCTCCTTTGAGGCGTCTGAGTGAATCGTCATCGACGGGGGAGGTGGCTGAAGAAGAACCGACTTCTTTAGATGTCTGGCTTGGGACCAAGGTCTGAGAAGAGTACGTAGCCGAGGCGGCACTGGTCTTCTCAGGTCTCTTCGCGCGTTTGATGCATACCTTCTCCAAACTCCGGTTGCATCCTTTAGCTGTGCTCTTAGCACTGGGTCTGTCACTGAAGCGAACTGGAGAGAGCCTAGTACCCTCTCCTGTTCGCGTCTTGATATCCTTTCGGAATCTAGAAGTCTCTTGACAGAGCCCGCTATCTCCTTCCTTTTCTTCATTGGGATGGAGAAACTGTGTGACAAAAGGTCCCAGTGGATTCCCAGCCACTGGAACTTTTGGGATGGAGAAAGTCGAGACTTTTTCTTGTTGATCTTGAAGCCTAGGTACTCTAGGAACTGGATCACCTGACTGGAAGCTTGCAAGCATTCGGTCTCGGATGCTGCCCACACCAGCCAGTCGTCCAGGTAGGCTACTACCTGAATTCCCTTTAGGCGTAATTGTTTGAGAGCTGCGCTCGCAAGCTTCGTGAAAATCCTTGGGGCTATGTTTAGCCCGAATGGCATGGCTCTGAAGGCGTACAGTTTCCGTTGTAGCCTGAACCCTAGGTAGGGGGAGAGTCGACGGCTGATTGGAATGTGCCAATAGGCGTCTGACAAGTCTATAGAGACTGAGTATGCCCTCTTGGGCAGTAAGGTCCTTATGTGTTGCAGTGTTAGCATCTTGAATTTGCAATTCACTATGAACTTGTTGAGTGGTGACAAGTCCAGAATGACTCTGAGCTTTTCCGAGTCTTTCTTGGGAACACAAAACAGCCTCCCTTGGAATTTGATGGACTTCACCTTTCGGATCACATTTTTCTCCAACAGTTCTTGAACGTACTCCTCCAAAATGGGGGTGGAGTGTTGGAAAAACCGAAGGCATGGGGGTGGAGTGCTGTACCAGCTCCAACCCAGTCCATTCTTGAGTAGGCTTTGGGCCCAGGGATCGAAGGTCCAGCGATCCCAAAATTTCATCAGTCTCCCTCCTACCGGTATCATTTCACTTGGACTGCCGTCCTGAGGTCTTGCCTCCCTGACCACGACCGCCTCTGAATCCCCTTCCCCTTGAGGGGCGCCTAGACGAGCCTCTGGCTGCTCCTCTAGGTTTTGCACGAAAGGAAGAAGACTGTCCTTCGAACGTTGGGGCGAATGTGGTTGACTGACCTGGCACCGTCTGGGGTACCCACTGAAAGGCAGTCGGGGTTTGTGCCACCATCTGGGGCACTGGAGGCAAAGGCAATTGCAGTTGCTGTTGCTGTCTATAAGGCTTGGCTGGCCGAAATGGTAGCCTAGTCTTCATATTCTTCCTCTTTGGTTGAGGACCCTCATCCGGGGAAGATTTTCTTTTGATAGCCAGGCCCCACTTCTGGAGAAGGTTTCTATTCTCCACGGCGGCCTTATCAACAACCTCTTTGACCACATCGGTAGGGAAAAGGTCTTTTCCCCAAATGTTGGAGGAGATTAACTTCCTTGGCTCGTGTCTCACCGAAGCCCCGGTGAACACGAACTCCCTGCAAGCTCTCCTTGCCTTGACGAAGCTATAAAGGTCCTTCGTCACTGTGGCTAGGTGAGACTTAGCCACTACCATGAACATTTCATGGACCTTGGGGTCACTTGCCATCGTCTCGAGAGTAGTCTGATGAGACATTGAGGCAGCCAGTCTTTCTTTTGTCTCGAACTCTCTTCGTAAAAGAGATTCGGACAGCTTGGGGAGGTCCTCGCCGAATTGCCGTCCGGCAATATCAGCCTCCAACTTTCCCACTGAGAATGTCAGATGGACATCCTTCCAGTCTTTGTGGTCCATAGGTAGAGCCAGCGACAAGGGTTTACACTCCTCCAGGGAGGGGCAAGGCTTGCCGGCCTCGACTGCCTTTAGGACAGCCGCAAACCCTTTCTGTAAAAAGGGGAAGGCTCTATCAGGAGAGGACACAAACGAAGGGAGCTTCTTGCTCAATGCAGCTACCTTCGAATTCGAGAAGCCCCTCTCTTTCATCGAGGATGAAAGTAGGGCTTGAGCCTTAGCGTGGTCCATAATAATGACCTCCTTCGGCTCTGTCTCCTCCCTTGAAGCTGGTTCTTTTCTCAGTTGGACATAGCAGTCCGGATATGATGCCTTGCTGGGCCAGAATTCTACCTCCTCTAGGGGAACTGAACCCAGCTTATCCGAGATGACGATCTTTCCAGTCGTCATCGGCATGTGCTCAGCATACCTCCATGGGTTAGCATCTGAGCATATGGGAAGGTCTTTCACATTGAGCCTTTTCCGGGGCCCATGTGATTCTGCCAGGGACTGCATACGCAGTTCCATTGCAGCCGCCTTCTCCTGATTCTCCTTCTGCATTTGTTGGATCATTCCAACAATCGAAGAGAGGGCCTGTCCCAGTTCTACTGGGAGGCCAGCTGATGTTGAGGGGATAGGCTCCGGCATCTGAACCGGAGTAGCCGACACCTCGTCGACCTCATCCTCTACGACATCCGGGGTTTGAACTTGATCCTGACCTTCTGCCAGGAGGTCTTCTTCCAAACGTTCGTCCAGGTCAGACATCCTGTCACACAACTGGATGTCTTGCATCGCATCTGCGACTTCCTCGTCCACCTGGACTTGATCTTGAAGGATCTCCTCTTGAGGCTGGGGAATCACTGCCTCAGCTGATGCCTGGGGAAAAAGATACGCCCTCATCTTCTCACTTGGAAGATAAGGGCCAGAGGTGTTCTTCTTGAAGCCCCTTACCCAAGTACGAAGCTTTTCCCTAGCTATATCCCTTGATTCCGCCGTTCTAGGGGAATCAAAAGCCTCAGTAATCAGGTTAGTGCATACAGTACATACCTGAGGGTCCCAATACTGGAGATCATCCTTGGAGACAGCGCATGCTGCGTGTCTCCTACAACACTCATGTCCGCAGAGGTTCTTGCTGCGGACATTGCAGAAAACATTTCCGCACTTCGGAGGGTCCTCCTGTAAAGAGAAGAAATTTCCATGAGTATCAAGTGAACTATGTATCACTGGATATGCATAGTATAGCATAACAATTCATAAAGGAAAGACACACACTTGTGTTTCCCTCACAACCCATTGTTGCAGCCTTCCAGATAATAAAATCAAAATGGTTTATCTCTACTAGAGTAACCAATGCAAGGTTTCCAGAGGAAACAGGTGGAGCTCACACCTAGGCAATGATTTTAAAATCCTGGATAATAGACGGGGAAGAACTCTGCTTCCTGTCTGAGGGCAACAGCAAAGGGCCGTGCAAGAAAACACAATAGTGTTAGAAGATACAGTGCTGTACCTAAACTTTTACTATAGTTTTCTTCTTACTGTATATGCTATACAGAAGAACACTAGTACAGTATAGGAGGATGTGTGCCGGCCTGCCTTGGCCGGCCGGCACACATCACAATTAGCTTTAAAGTATACTACTTAACAGCTATAGGGCGGCAGCCCTCTGGTTCAAATGCCTGTGCCGGCGGCAGCAGCTGCCGGCCAGCAACAGCCAGTGTTGGCCGGCAATGATTGCCGTCCAGCAACTACACAAGGTAGTACCCAGCTGCCGGCCACACTCTTGGTGACCGGCAGACAAGGACTGACATAAGCCGGCCGGCAAAGGTACAAGACCGATGCCAGCCGGCAGCAAAAGAACCAGAAGACTACACCTGCCCGGCTTCCGGCCTCATAGGCCGGCAGCCGGGACAGGTACAGCACTAGAAGAAAATAGAATGGATGCCGGGATAAGAGTGTACACAACCCCCCAAGCCCGGCAACCGAAAGAGTGCATATAAGGAAGGGGAGAAACTTAATTCAGGCTTCCTTGACCAATGCCGTCCGGCTCTGCCGGCAGGCATGGATGAGGGACCAAGAGAGGTCCGGGCAGCACTCGAAAACATAAGACCCTTGCCGTCCAGCATCTCTGCCGGCCGGCAATGGGCTTAGTCAATTCCACATCCCAACCTATACTAGGTCCAGAAGTAGAATGACATACAGTACAGTAATATCCCTGCCGGCCAGCTCTGCCGGCCGGCAAGGTACAGTACAGTAATGGCTAGGCCATTACGGAGATAGAGGGGGAAGGGACAAGAGGGTCCTGCCAACCTTGCTTTAGTGACAGATCACCCGCAGCCAAGAACTTTGTCTTAGCCTAAGGGAGATCTAAGGGAAAGGGCCAGCACAGTAGTATAATACCTGCCAGCTTCCAGAGCACCAAAGCAAGGAAGGCGTTGCTACTCCCAAGGGAAGATTTTATCCTCCCCGAGAACAGCAACAGGACTTAGTCTGGTCGATCACACAAGAAGGAATCATAACTACAGAAACCTTCGATAGTGACCTAAGGGAGCTAAGCTCCCTTTGTAAGTGTTAGGTCAGCGAGGGAGACTCTGCCCCAAGCCAGACAACACGGACTCAGACTAAAAACTCTGTTGTTCTGTCCCTCTTTGAACCAGACTCTGCTGGAACAGGAAGGTACAGTAACACCCTAGTATAGTTTTATCGAAAATAAATTCGGAAAAAACCACTTAGGGATAAGCCCAAGGCTTAAACAGAGGGAAAGGGATTGCATACCTTCTCCGAAGAAAAGAAAGCAACCGGGGAGTATAATAAAGTATACTAAGGCTCCATAAGAAATTAGCCTGGGCACCAAGAGAATCGATTACCTAATTCACCGAAACTCTCACGTATACAATCTTGGAAATATTCCACACAGTCTAAAATGTATAAAATATAGCCTAAAGCTTCAATAAACTTTTAATTACACTCGGAAAAACCAAAATCATGCATTAAGTACTAGGACCAAACGACTAGGCTACATGGCCTAGCGTAGGCCAGAATGGCGAATACTTCGCCAAATAATACTAAGCACGAAAGGAAATCCTATGTAAAGCTAAATAGCTAAAATTTATTAAGCAAAACAACCAGGAATGTCACTCTGACTAACTAATTTATACCTAGCGAGTGACAGTGTCCAGGACACCTCTGGTAGGCTACGGCTCTTGTATCAAAGATTAATCCTATTAATCACTCAAAATTTTACCAAGAGCCTACATTTATACATAACAGACACTATACTCAACTTATCCGAGGTCAACGAAGACGAAGAAGCCATGAAAAGCTGAATAAATCCAAGATTTGCGAGAAAAACAGGAAAAAACACCGAGTTGTTAAGCTACGCAAAAAGGAATACAGATGGCGCCAGGATTGGCGCCAGGCACGCATACGAATCGGGGGATAGGGAAGCCTTGGGAGCGGCTCCCCTTTTTCTTTCCCGAATTCGTATCTCGTCAATCTCCCTCCTACGAGACGAATCTCTGTTCAGGTCGTAGATTGCCATGTAACGTGTCTAGAATACGTCCTCTGATATGTCGCGATATCCCTTTCACGAGGGATACTCGCTCCAGGAGTTAGAATTCTGGTACCTTAAGGTAAATTCTCTGGGAATATCGCCGTAGTTGTAATATACCCTAGGAAGCTACCCTATAGGAACTTCCATCAGGACGACATGGCTTGAGCCCAAAAATATATATATATATATATATATACATACTTAATCATTATCCTCTGTAATCTTTAAGAGATCTCTTAAAGTACGTATAAATATTTTTCTTACTTTTCATTTCTATAACCAGTAAAACATCATTTAAAAATAAATTAAATGTTATTCTCCCTTAAACCTCATATCTAAAAGAAATAATAGAATTATTGTTAAACAGTAATCACGTGATAAACACAACGTATTGTCGACACAGTGCAGTAGTGATCGGAACAAATGCAAAAGAATAATAATCGTTTCTCTAACCAGCGTCTTACGCAACGGAATTCGTAAAAACTACGAAAATACAAAGATTCTTGTAAGAAAGACGTTGGCACCATTAAGGCAATATTAGCTATGTACCCAAAGTATATGTGTGTATATATATATATATATATATATATATATATATATATATATATATATATATATATATATATATATATATATATATATATATATATGTGTGTGTATATACATATATATATATATATATATATATATATATATATATATATATATATATATATATATATATATATATATATATATATATATATATATATATATAGGTATATATATATATATATATATATATATATATATATATATATATATATATATACATATGATATATATATATATATATATATATATAAATATATATATATATATATATATATATATATATATATATATATATATATATATATATATATATATTCATATATATATATATATATATATATATATATATATATATATATATATATATATATATATATATATATATATTTATATATATATATATTCGAGATGATAGATCATCTTACATTGAATTGTAACTATCCATGGATAATTCATATGTTTCTAGCCAATGGAAGTATGCAGTAAGTTGACATTTTAGTTATAATGATCTAAAAATGGAGCAATTAACATTACTTTCTACCACTTAAACATCACAATAATTTTTACAATCAAAATATAAAAATGAGGACACACAGACACTTCCTAGAAATATTTGCAGGCAATGTCTTCTCGTATTTTGAAGATTATTTTGATTTTGAGGAAAAAAAAAGTATACGATAAAGATATAATACAGGAATTGGTGGTCTGCAATACTTATGTATGTAATCTTCGAAATTATATATGCATACCCGAATTATGTTTTCTGATGGTAAATTACTATTAAACTTTATATTTGAACATAAGAAAGCAATTGTAAATGTAAAAGGAAGCATAATTGCCTTAGTATCAGTAAAAGTATCGTTACTTTACAAAGTTTGGCGGTACGAGAATGACCTATCCGAGCCTCCCTATTAACAAGGACTTGTAAGTCCTATTTCATCGATTTACATCCAGATGTTTGCCTCTCCTGCCAAATAGAATTATAACGGCACCAAAAAAAAAAAAAAAAAAAAAAAAAAAAAAAAATATGTTTTGGGAATTATAAGCGAATACGAAACTCACCCAGAAATAAAAGGAATGGCTATGATGGCGAAATGACTGCCAAGAAAGAGTAGATCTAATCAACTTGTAATCATCAGAGCTGTTGCATTTGGAGTGGTTCTCGAGAACAAACCGCCATCAATCAGGAAAACTGAACAAATAGAAAAGGGTTAATCTGCAGACATTCATTATTAAGTTATTAGTACAAGCCGATGAATAGATGGAAACTATTCTAAACAGAAATATTATGATAAATTACCTTGGCTTAATAAAAAAAGCGCATCAGTGAAAAATATCAGTGGAAATGCCCAGCAGGGGAAACGAAAGAAAAGAGATAAGAAACGCACATACACAAACACACACACACACACACACACACACAGAGAGAGAGAGAGAGAGAGAGAGAGAGAGAGAGGAGAGAGAGAGAGAGAGAGAGAGAGAGCCCTAGTTTTGGAGTCTATCTTATTTTTTTTTAATTTTGAAATGTGTTATAATTCTAGTGTAGATAGAAGTAAGTGCCACAAAGA
>NC_090742.1:136820151-136835151 GCF_036898095.1 Palaemon carinicauda | reverse complement strand
ATATACCTAGAGCGAAATAATCAGTCCTGTAGCCTTGGTTAGTTATAAGTCAGAGGTTAGTAGCCGTATTCCTGTAGACCGACCGCCAGTAGATAGTAGTTCAGTAAATAGTAGCAAGCCTCATGTTTCTAATCCCCAATCAAATATGTGTGACCTGGAAAGTTGATTTTTGACTCTCATGTTGTTCAAGTGAATTATTTTAGGGACACTGGTTCTGCCAGATCATTAGTCCTGAAGAGGGGTCTAAATGGTTTTGAGAAATATACAGGAAATTTTGTATTGTTGGGAGGTTTTCTGGATTCAGTTGTGTCCGCTCCTTTGGTTAATGTCCACATGTCTTTTCCAGGATATGATCACGTCACTGTTGGCTGTGGTGGATAGTCTACCTATTCCGGGTATAGATGGTATCCTGGGAAATGATATGCTGGATAGTGAGGGACGGGACCTGTATCCTATATTATAATTAATGCTAGTCCCGTGACTGTTATGACTCGATCCACAGCAAAAGCAGCTAGTTTACTTGATGTAGATAGTGATGATGACTTAATGTTAAGTAGTGTAGAGTTAGATGTTTTAAGACCCGGGCCAGTAGAGAGTAGTAGTAATGAAGTAGTTAATATGAAACTTGACTGGGAGAGAGCTGCTTTTATCAAAGCTCAAAAGGATGAATCTAAATTTTGATTTGGGCGATGTTGAGGATCTGACTAAACTTAGCTTTGGAGTTGTAAAGGGCTTACTATATAGGTTTAGTCGCCGCGCATCTGATAATTTGAATAAAACTGATCGGGTGGAACAGATTGTGGTACCTTCTCAATTTAGAAATTCTCTTTTGGAGTTAGCTCATACTATTTTCTTTTAAGTCATTTGGTTGTCTTATAAAACTTTTCATAGTCTGGCTAGGTATTTTTGGTGGCCTGGAATTAAATTGAGTGTGAAGCAGTTTATCAGAGCATGTAAGACTTGTCAGGCTATGGGTAAAGCAAATCAGGGGGTCCCTAAAGCCCCGTTGCATCCCACCCGCTATAGGTGATTCTTTTTCTGAGTTACTAATTAATGTGATAGATCCCTCACCCAAAACTAAAACAGGTTACGTATACTTACTAACTATCATGGAAAGAGCCTCTCGCTTTCCTGAAGCTATACCTATGAGGCATATTACTTCTAAAGCTATCTTTGAAAATTTAATGGATTTCTTTTCCGGGTATGGTCTCCCTCATGTAAATCAGACCGACTGTGGGACGAATTTCACGAGTAAGGTATTTAGGGGTAAGTGTGCTCAAGGCCAATATAGAGCAGGTCAGGCGGTGAGGAGATTAACAGTGACTCACCTCTCTCAGCGGGCCTCAAATCACCCCCATGCGGTCAAAACAAACCATGACCTTCGTGTGCGAATGCTTTAAAACATCTGGGGAATAAGGGGCTACTAGTGTCAAGCAACTGGAAGGTTACTTCTGATTTTATTGCACTGATCAATGACTGGTTTGATATTTTGAACTCCAATCATAAGTTTGGAGATGTGAGCACAAGAAATGCCTTCGGAGTAGAAATAAATTCTCAAATAAATACCTTGGAGAAAGTAATAAAAGTAATGAGTAATTTAAGGGTAAAGTCACCTAAGACAAAAAGTCTGTATACATTTCAAAAGGGGATTATTCTCTCAAGTAAATCAATTATTGGGCTTTACAATATGGTAAAAAATACCTATGGTGTTGAATATATTTTAACACAAAAATTGAACCAAGATTGCCTAGAGCATTTGTTTGGCCTGATTAGTCAAATGAAGGGTACCGGGCCTTGTCTGGGCAGATGAGGCCCGCTAATTTGCCTCGGGCATTTCTCTCCGCCCGACCTCTTTATATTGGCCTTGAGTGTGCTGAACTGGCAATTCAGCACGTTACCAGCGTACTTTATCACCCAGAGAGTCAAGGAGTGGTGGAAAGTTTCCACCAGACCCTCAAGTATGTCCTGAAGAAACATTGTTATGATCATTATAGTGACTGGGACAGAGCCCTTCCTTTTACCCTCTTCGCTATCAGGAATCACCCTAACTCTTCCACTGGTGTAGCTCCATTCGAGTTGGTATTTGGGCACAAGGTCCGTGGACCATTGGAAATTTTTTTGAAATGCTCAAGTCCAACCGGAAGGAGGAAATAAATGTGAAAGGGTTTGTGGAAGACTTGAAGGGAAGAATGGTTAGTTTCTGAAACTTTGTCAGGGAAAATTTGGAACGATCCCAGTCAGTAATGAAGAACAACTTTGACAAAAAGGTAAAGGTACCGTCATTTGAACCTGGAGAGTTGGTTTTTTTGCTGAGTATGGACCCAGATAGTTTTCTCAAACCAAGATATAAGGGCTTTGGAAAGTTTTGAAGAAACTGTCAGAGCTTAATTATGAAATTGAAGCACCCGGTTCAAGCCGTAAATATAGAATATTTCATGTTAATCGTTTGAAACCTTATATTGGTAAGCAAGGTGATCTATTAGCAATAGTATCCGAGCTTGTGTCTCTGGAATTAGATGTGTGTCCCGAGGACTCTGACGAGTTAGGGTGTCAGTTTCTTTCGGATGCATTGGGTAAAAATATGCCAAATTTGAAGTTATTAAAAAGTAGGTTAGAGAATTTAGATGTTAACAAACGGGGAGATGTACTTAATTTAATTTATTTCTTTTCAGATCTTTTTCAGGATTCTCCAGGTAGGACAAAAATTTTAAGTCATGACGTTGATGTAGGTGATGCTTCCTCTGTGACGCAGAGTCCTTACCGGTTGAACCCCGTAAAGTGGGATTTGGTCAGTAAAGAGATAGAGAATATGTTGAAACATAACTTTATTCAACCATCAGTAAGTCCCTGGAGTCCTCCTATTGTATTAGTAAAGAAAGCAGACGGTATGTTTCGCATATGTGTGGACTACCGCAAAGTGAACACCCATACAAAAAATTATTCTTTTCCTCTCCCTCGTATTGATGATTTTCTGGATCGGATTGGTTCTGCAAAATTTATTTCTAAGTTGGATCTTTTAAAGGGTTATTGGCAGGTTCCTTTGTCCGACCGAGCTCGTGAAATATCTGCCTTCATCACTCCCTTTGGCGTATACGAGTGTAAGGTTATGCCTTTTGGAATGAAAAATGCCGTATGTACTTTTCAAAGGCTCATGAATAGGGTAATTTGTGGCTTGAAAGGAGTGGAAATTTATATTGATGTCTTGGTAGTGTATAGTAATGACTGGGATACCCACATACTAAGGAAAAGTAAGGTTTTTGAAGCCCTAATGTCTGCAGGATTAGTTGTTAATTTGGCTAAGTGTGAATTGGGTCAGGCCAAGGTTTGTTATCTGGGTCATGAGGTTGGTTTAGGTCAGGTGGCTCCGAAACTAGCTAATCTCGAGGCCATTATAAATTTGAAAAGGCCTGGAAATGTTAGAGAGGTAAGAAGACTGCTGGGTATGACAGGTTATTACCGCAGATTTGTGCGTAATTACTCTGATCTTGCTCATCCTCTTACAAGTTTATCAGGAAAAGGAAAAAAATTCTGGTGGTCGGATCAGTGTGAAGAATCTTTTAATAAACTTAAATCAGTGTTAATAACTAACCCCATTTTGACTTCCTTAGATTTCAGAAGCCTTTTATTACAGCAGTAGATGCCAGTGACGTTGGCATTGGAGGTGTCCTTTTTCAGAAAAAGGAGGACGGTGTTCATCCTGTGTCTTATTATAGTACAAAGCTTCTGGCGGCTGAAAAACGTTACTCCACTATAGAAAAGGAAGCTCTTTCTTTGGTCCGAGCTCTTAACTATTTCAAGCCGTGTGTAACAAATTTTTCTTTCCCGATTGATATTTGGATGGATCACAATCCACTGGTTTTCATCGAACGGATGAAGGGAGCAAACCAGAGGATTTTGCGCTGGGCCCTTTTTATTCTTGAATTCAACTTTGTTATTAAACATGTTAAAGGGACTGACAAGAAAATTCCTAATACACTTTCTAGAATTTAGTGTACTAGCTTGATCCTTCTCATATGCCGCCTTGCTCGTTTCTCCATTTAAGATTGTATGAAAAAAATTTGTTAGGATGTAGTTCTGTTTAAAATATAGCTTTGTAGACAAAGTTTAGGAATTTTTCTTTGAGTGGTATAAACTATAATGTTTTATAAAGGTTCCCCTAAGTTAATAATTGGTTTGTTCTGATATACTAAGACTTTTGATTGTGTATTATATATATAACTTTTTGGGCTATGATGCCGGTGTATTGTAGGTTAAGGTGTATGTCTGTGGGCGTACTGGTAAATTTATTCAGGTTTAGTTAGGTCTATTTCCACAAAGTTGGAGATTTTTGACGAAGTACGGTAATATTAGATCTTTAAAATAATGGTAAGATGAAAGCTGTTGGTTTATATTTCTTTTAGGGGTACTTTCTATTTGGTGTTAGGTTTATTATGTATTAATAATGATTCTTACTCTAGAGGTGCATTTCCATTTATATATATAAAAAAAAATTATAATTTTTGTATTTAAAAAAAATTGTTTTTTTTCTTCGCGGAGGAGGGTATTATGGATTAACGTAATTTTTCATTTGATTTTTATCAGCCTTTTTTCTACATTTATTTCTTTATGTAAAATTAGTGTAAAGACTATTTTATTAGACAGTATTTGTAAATTTAAATTTTTTTCTGTTGAAATGCTGATTTAACCTCCTTCCCGCTCATTTTAATTTATAAGTGTCTAGTTTAACGCTTTGTTTTCTTTTCTGTGTTTTCCGAGTTCTTGGACGGAAACACACACCGGTGTTTACCAGTGAGGAACTCGTTCGCTAAAGTAAACAGTCGAGGCCCAAGATTTCCCGGACCTACTGCAGCTGCTGGCTAAATTGAGCCTTTTGAGGATTCCGCCACCCACTGTTGACGGCTTTTTGCAGGTGCATTTTTGCCAACTCCGGTGTTTTGCTGTTCCTGCATGTACTCTTCTGTAGTCTGCAGAGCCGACGCATTAAATCCCGGCTTTGAGGAGGACTCTGGAGAGACACCCTGGTCGACACATCTTCGTTATGACCAGCTGTGGGAGCCTTGGAGCTCGTGGTGATATGTAGGGAGACAGTGGCCAGGTAGGATACTTCATTTTTTTTATTGGATTTGGGCTATATTCCCCTGCCTTTGGTGAGGAGTCCTACGGAGCTGTACTTCCTACAGTAGTAGTGTGCCTGTAGAGCCGCTACCTTATTTGAAGCTGTGGGTGTTGTTTTTCTCCAGCCTCAAAGAGTGGGAGATGGCTAGGTATTTAGTGTTTAATAATTCTGTTTAACTCTCTCTAGTTGAGAGTGTGTTGTTTCCCGTCGGGGAATGTTGTTGTATTTACCTATTTGGGTGTTTAATTATTACTTGACTCTCTCTCGTTGAGAATGTGTTGTTTCCCGTCAGGCAATTTTGTTAAAATCTCCACGTAGTTATTTGATAATTATTAATTGTTATTTGTTAAGTGTTAAGTTGTTAAATTGTTAAGTACTCACAAGGTTGGCTTTTCAGAAAAATTGTTGATAATAAATATTGCTAAGTTTTCAAAAGTGTTTCCGTTACCACTGACCAATTTTACAAAGGATATTAATACTATCACTGTCCTCCCTATTCGTGCAATAAGAACTTGCACACCGGGACACCTTGAGTTTTTAAATCAATACATCTCCATTCGTCCTGTCCTACTTCACGCTTCATAGTCCCCAGCTCTCTAGGCTTGGGTCTTCCTACTGTTCTAGTGCCTTGTGGAGCCCAGTTAAAAGTTAGGTGAACTAATCTCTTGGAAAAAAAAAAATATCGTGCTCATTATTTAGTAAATGAATTTTAAGGACATTATAAGAGTGAGTTTCCGGGTGCTTTTTAGGACCCTTTCTTGTTATAAGACTTCTTTACATCGCCGTCGAAATCTGCGAAAAAAATATGTATTTTCCTTCCGGAATAAATAAATAAGGAAAATAAGTTTTTTTACGAGGTGGTGTGCCTCGTAAACAAACTTTTATTGAAAACGTGTAATGCTAATGAAACGCTCGTGTAATTAGCAACATAAGCAGTTCCTACTCTCTTCGGGACAAACCTAATTACGGGTCATTAGGTTTTAATCCGGAATTGTTGCCTAGTGCAAGAAGGACGATATGATAATCCGACAACGGAACACGTTCTCTGATGCATTACGAGAATTGCTAATGATCAGAATTCAACATTTCCTACTACTCATAAAAGAATTCTTGTTATATATATATATATATATATATATATATATATATATATATATATATATATTCATATATATATATATATACATATATATATATATATATATATATATATATATATATATATATATATATATATATATATATATATATATATATATATATATATATATATTCATATATATATATATATATATATATATATATATATATATATATATATATATATATATATATATATATATATATGTATATATATATATATATACATATATATATATATATATATATATATATATATATATATATATATATATATATATATATATATATATATATATATATATACATATATATACAGAAGCCCATTTTTTGCCAGAGAAGAAACAAAATTAAATTACTCAATCTTCTGATCATTTAGTATGCATGTTTTGCTGAAATCTGTTTTTAACCATTAAAATATTGCACTATGCATATACTACGTTACATTTTGTCAGGTTTACAAGGGACGAAGTCAGTTGACAGCCCTCTAACCCATGTCAAACAGCATGATGTCAAAATGCCATTGCCCCCAGTACCAGAGGAGATGAAAGATGAAGCAGCCTTCATACCATGCTCTGTGAAAACCTTCTTGAGGATGATGTTGACAGGTGAATTGGACCTCTAAGCTCCTGTATCGGATCGATTACAAAGGCTCATTGAATCAGTTGGGCAAGACCTCGTGTTTGGTATAATGTGTGCAAAGGTAATACCTCCTAAACACATCCTCCTGCCATATGCTGTCAAATCCCTAACTGGTTGTGTTGAGATCATTCGCCTCTTAAACTGAAGTGGTCATGGTGTTTCTTACTCAAAACTTGAAGAGATTGGCACAGCTCTGTGTATTCATAAGATGCTGTTGAACGAAGGATGTATTGTCATACCAAGAGTTATCCAGCCTAATGTTCAAGTGACATTGGCATATGACAACATTGATAGGAGGGAGGAGACACTGAGCGGAGGAGGGACATCACACCAAGTTAACGGCATCATTGCACAGCCCAGGGTGTTTGGACCACAACCCCTCATACAGCATCAAATAAATGAAGATAACCGAAAACATTGGACCATAGAGATTGAGGAAAGACTTCCTTCCATCTACATTGTTGGAAAGTGTGTTGGACCTCCTCTTCGTGGATATGTGGAAATGGATGACCAGACAATGAATCATGAAGTGAAAAAGAAAACTCTGCTTTGGTTGCTCACTCGTGCACATTGTGCTTCAAACTAAACTGTCGGGAGTTGGATAGGCTTCAACATTCAAGTCCGTGATGAGGTAGAGATCACCCCTGATGAAGTTGGTTATTTTACCCACAATAAATGACCCTACCACTTTGCTGTCTACTGTCCATGATGTGTTGTGCCAGTGTCAACTAATCAGATCACCAGGTCTTAGTAGCATTATCGTTGTGTTTGACCAAACACTATATGCTAAAGCAACTGAAATAATTTGGAAGCAGAGAGATACATTTTCAGAAATCGTTCCTCGGATGGGCACATTTCACACCCTGTGTACACTCTTAAGTATCATTGGTAAACGATTCCAAGATGCTGGGTTGAGAGATCTTTGCATTAAATCAGGTGTCATTGCTGAGGGGTAAGTAGAAAAGCTACTTTTGGGAAAACAGCACAATTGATCAGTTAGGTTCCACAAACTACTGTATGAAAGGGTTCTTAGAAATACATGGAGAAGATGAAATTGCCATTCGAAACTTGGTCAACACATTTTCCCAAGATATATTCCAGGAGACCTTCACAGACACACTGAGCACCAAAGCATTTGTGTCACTGGCTGAACGTTTTGAGGCATACAAAGAGAGTCTGCACCAGGATCGAGGGGATCTAGCATCATTTTGGATGTTGTACTTGGACATGGTAGACATCATGTGAACATGCTGCAAGCTTCTAGAGAAGGAAATTGGTGTCTCCATCTGTCTGCTATCAAAGACATGATACCATGGTCTTTTGCATATAATAAGCACAACTATGCCCGGTATCTTAGCACATATTTAGAGATGACAAACCTTTCAACAGAGCGCCCAGATGCCCTGGAGCACCTCTGGAACGGCGGGTTTCCCATTCAAATTGGACCTGCCATTCCATTTGGAAAGATTCCTGTAGATCAGGCCATTGAGGAGACAGTGAATAAAGACACCCAGATAGCAGGAGGGACAAAAGGTTTCAGCCTCAGGCCAAGTGCAGTATACAGATACTACCTGATTGCAAAGTACAGAAGTTCATATCTTGGTTTAATGAAAAGTGCACTGGGGAGTAGCCAACCATTTTGCAACCATGATCTCACTGCATTACGGATAAAGAACGATGAAAGGGCAGTATCAATGTTGGTCAGTATGTTGGATGAAAACTGGACAAATCCATTCGGTGTCTCCTCTGAGCTAATCAGCCTCTCCACAGGAATGATCGCTCCTGACAACATTGCAAAAAATCTTTTAGATGCCAAGGTTAAGGGAACTTTAGCATTTAAAGAATTTTACAATGAAAGGCTTGATATCAGCGACACCAAGAGTTTTTTGACCCACTAAAGAAACTGAAACTGAAAACATTTAGTGATATCAAAATGAAGAGTTCTGTGAAAACACAGGGATGGAGTGTCATCATATCTGCTGACAGAAACCTGTTTGCAAAAAAGACGCTCATTGGACAGACCAGAAAGCTGGACATGAGGATTGTGCTGTCCTATCATCTTGGTCATATACCTTGGTCATTAGCAAACCCTGAAGGCACCCTACGAAAGACCAATAAGGCACAGCTAACCAAACGTCTGAGAAAGGATCTTTCACCAGCCAATACCTTCCCGTCTAATTCAGTTTGCATCATTGATGGAATGGCCATTGTACAGAAAATATTGGCCAACACCAGAAATGTCTCTTTTGGAGAAGCTTCCAAGTCCATCTTCTCTGCGATCCTGAGGGAGGGGAGAGTTAAGTGCCGAATTGATGTTGTCTTCGACGTATACAAAGGAAATTCCATTAAGAATGCTGAGCGGGTGAAAAGAGGGTCTGAGGGTGCTATGACGTTTGGTAAGATTGTATCTGGCCACAGTTTGAAGCAGTGGAAGAATTTTCTACATAATGGAAACAAGAAGACCAAACTGATTGAGTTTCTTGTTGATGAATGGAGCACTGATCAAAGTCTACGTGAAAGGCTGGACAAGAAAGAGCTTTTCCTAACACATGGAGATCAATGCATACGAGTTACAAAAGACTCAGTCTCTGACATTCAAGATCTATATAGTAGTCAGAAGGAGGCAGACACCAGGCTACTTCTACATGCAGAGCACTGTGGCAGGTCTGGTCTGGCAGCTGTTGTCATCGTATCACCAGACACTGATGTCTATGTTTTGCCTATGGCTTTTACACCAAAGTTAGCATGCCATGGATATTTCAAAGTGGGCTCAAAGATGCGTACTAAATATATAGACGTTAAGAAGGCTTCAGATCTTCTCGGTCTCGAAAAATGTGCCTGCCTTCTTGGTCTCCACTCATTCACAGGTTGTGACACTGTTAGCAGCTTTACCGGCAAGGGCAAAGTCTCGGCTCTCTGTCTTCTAAATGTTAAAGACCACATGACAACCCTGCAATCATTAGGCCAATCATGGGACCTATCGAACCAAGCAATTAAACAACTAGAGCCACTAACATGTTCCCTTTATAGTGCCAGGACAACAGTTAACAGGATAAATGAGTTGCGTTTCTCAATTTTTTGTTCGAAGAAAGGCGAGGCTGAGTTTTGTCAACTACCACCATGTGCATCTTCCTTGTCAATCACTGCAAGAGAGCCAGCTATCAGTGTGCCATCTGGAAAAGAAGTTTGGAAAGGAATCCAGATATTCCTTGTCCAGTTGGCCATGGGTGAAAGGTAGATGAAGGAGAGTTAGTGATCGACTGGGGCGACGCACCACCTGCCCCTGAGGCTGTCATGGAATTGATCACCTGCAACTGTCAAAAGCAGTGCTTGGAGGAGAGTTGTTCGTGCCTACAGAACAGAATGAGGTGCACATACCTTTGCAAGTTACAGACATGTAGCAACATGGAGGAAGAGGAGAAGGAGGAGCAGGAGACTATTGAATTTGGAGGCTCATCTGATGATAAAGACACTGATGAAGAATAAGATAAAAAAGTTTACTGATTCAAAGAGGCCGGAAAATATCCGAGGACCATGAGTTTACAGTAGGAGATAAGAAGGCCTACAAATGCAAAAACATTGTTTGCAAGTATCAACATTTTTGTATTTGTTGAAAGATGGGTCCCCATATTCTTATGTCTTGTTCTGTCAGATAGAAGTAACATGCATTTCCAAAGTTAACTGGTGTATATGCTTGACCTTGACACCAGGGCATTGACCTTTAAATGTCAAAATAGTCCTAGATGAAATAAACTCATCCTGACAGGAATTTTGCCCTTGGTGGGGAAAATCTGTTTGAAAAATAGCATGAACGAGCAACAAATTGTCATCTTCATGTTTGCATGTGTTTCATTAAAAAAATTGCCTTTTCCAAGTATGTGTCAAATACCGTTAAGTACCATACCTCAGATACATATAGATATAACACTTTTAGGCATAAAATGGAGTTGGACACTTATTATCTTCTATTTAAGCTCATTTCAGAGGAAAAATTCCCATTGGCGCTGTAGCTGGGGAGATTTTTTGAACAGAGGTACAGAGTTTATGCAAGGGTAACATTTTATGACCTTTTGACCTTTACTGACCTACTTTATTGGCATATTGGAAAAAATTACGTATAATTTTGTAGAACATAAAATTCCAAACATTTTGAGTGGTAACTTGCAGATATTGGACCATTACTTAAAAAGATATTGCAATTTACATTTCCCCTACCCCAAAAAATGTATCCCATATTGGGACCATTCGTAGATCTTTACGAGGTGATTACTAGCACTAAGCTACTCCTCCAAGCTTGGCTTCAAACTTTTTATTTCATCTATGGATATATACCTATCAAGAAAACACAGTGACATTTTGCCACCCGAGGTGGTACCAATCCGTACAATTCTTGGGTCTGGCTCATGAACTATATATCCATCTTTATGGAGGTACAATATAACAAAGAAAAGGGTGAAAAGTATAGTTTCCTTTTCTTTGATTTATCATGTGATATGAAACTTTTGATAGAAATGATAATATATTTAAGAAAAATAACAGAAAGGTGATATCCTCTCTTGTGTTTTTTTTATTTATCATGTCCTATTCCTAAAACTTTGACCACAGGAATTCAAAACCGTAAACTAAAATATTTGTGAAGAAGGAACTTTTCGTCATTTTGTAGTTGCACCCTCGCCTGCACATCACCGGACACAGAATGTGTCAAAAGTATATTGAAAATCTGATGGTGTTATTCCCGAAGGGAATCTTGTGGTTGCTGGCAATCTAATAATTTATAATATCATTTGGTTATGCTATTTAGCAAAATATTCTATTTTATATTTCTTCCTATTGTTTTATAAGTGTTCACAGTTCATAGTCTATTTAAATGCTTTACTGTTCTTAAAATATTTTATTTCAGTTGTTCATTACTTCTCTTGTAGTTATCAATTACCTTATATCCTTTCCTCACTGGGCTATTTTTCCCCGTTGAAGCCCTTGGGCGTAATTATAGAGTATTGCTTTTCCAATTAGGGTTGTAGATTAGTTAATAATAATAATAATAATAATAATAATAATAATAATGATAATAATAATAATAATAATTATAATAATAATAATAATAATCATTATTATTATTATTATTATTATTATTTTCTGAATGATATATATATATATATATATATATATATATATATATATATATATATATATATATATATATATATATATGTATAAATCATAAAAACTCACATTCATGCCATATAAGTTTTATTGCAATCTAAAGGATTATTTGCTTTTCTCCTTCCAAATTTTGAGAAGATTGCAACAATCTTCCTTCATTTTGAACGAAAGCCGCTTGGATAATCTTGTTAAGAGGTTTTGGGGAAAGTTATTTCTTAGGGCAATGAGGATTTTGCAAAATGAAATACCATTATACGTATAAGATCATCTCTTTTCACATCATGACTTGCAAGAAAGCATAAGGGTCTCGAATTCAATAATTTCTTTTTTCTTAATCGGAAAGTTTCATTAGAAAATACGACTTGAACATGTACAGTATACAATAAGTCCTTACCTTTATTTTCCCTAGTATTATGTTACCTATTGTAGATGAAATATAGATACTTTGACGAAAACAGATAAGAATTAATTTAATGTATTATCATTGTGCAATAACTATCAAGATCGTATAAAAGATATCGATTATAAGAATCAGAAATGCTATACAATAAAAAGGCGTTAATATATCAGACCTATGGGGATATTCCTATTATTCTCTTTCATCCTTAAAGAAAGATATGACTGATAAGATACATACATGACGATAAATGATGTTAATGAATAGTTTCTCAATACTCGCCTTCAAAAGGTAACATTTAGAGGACGCATGTTTTTCCATAGCCATCCTTCTATTTACCATAGAAGCCAAGATCTCCATTTGAAAGTGGATGGCATTTAGACTGTTTTCAAACTCCATTTGATACAATGGAGTTTCTTAATATCAGATTCCCATCCGTGAATACAAGAAATTAATATGCAACATATTGCAAAGCCGACTCGCTGTATATGGTTTTGGTGGGTCAGTGTTACAATGATCATTTAGGTTTTTTTTATTTTTTATATTTGATATCATAGCGTTCCGTTTTCTCGTCGGTAGTATTAAAACTCCATCTCTCTCTCTCTCTCTCTCTCTCTCTCTCTCTCTCTCTCTCTCTCTCTCTCTCTCTCTGCGTGTTTCTGTGTATGTATGAAAGAGATAGAGAAGAAAATAGTGATAAGAGATTTGTAGTCACCCAAGTTTGTCTGGCTAAGATAATCACCCATCCACTGAATGAACAAGAGGTAAATATATTTCTATAAATCTAAAGAAGTCAGTTTTTGTTCAAATGCAAACTAAACTCTGTAGATAAAAAAGAACAACGCACGTTTGTTCCATTGCAAAATACCCAAGTTTACATATAAATAATTAGAATCTAAAGATTAACATTTTACGAAAAGATAAATGACAAATATTTTTCCAGAGGTTTTAAACTAACGTGAAGAAAAATCTGACCAAAACTCCAAATCCACTAATTAATCCTCCCGGAAATTAAACGAAATTTTTTCCCTGGCGTTGTTATTACCTGATGATGAATGAGCCAATGAAGGACGTGTCTCCCGGTTTGGAAAAGTCGAGAGGTGACGGCAAATTTGCTTTGGTTTAACGAAATCAGGAATATTGCGAAGCAGAAGGAAATATAAAAATATAAATTTTTGTTTATAATCTTAATAAGGATCACCAATATGGAAATAAAATTTTTATAGCTATTAATGATCAGTAATGGAGGTTTGATTACTCTATTTTGATTTTCAACGCCATTGAATGGAAAATGTAAGAAGAAGAATTTGATTCTATATAGCCGGTGGTCTCATGATTGTTTATGCCCAAAGAATATTATTTGGATATTACGTTCGTTTAATATTTGTTATTAGGAACATAAACAGTAACTATCTAATTATTAAAATGCTAAGCAAATATCCCTAACCTTACTTAACGACTCCTATCATTTGCTTTTCATGTGAAACCAGAGACAGTAGAATTATATGGAGCCATTTTTTTAATTTAGATAGATTGCATAATTTTAAGAACATAACAAGACAAGTGTGATTAGGACTAATACAACAAATCTCTCTCTCTCTCTCTCTCTCTCTCTCTCTCTCTCTCTCTCTCTCTCTCTCTCTCTCTCAAAAATGCCAATAAACAAACAAAATAAGAAAATTTTTCACTCGAAGAAATGTATTCTTCCAAGTCACTCTTCTATGTAATCTATCCCAATCGTGGAATACATACGTGGTATATGTTCATTTAAACAGCTACTATCTACCGCTAAATCTTGTAAATTCAAAAGCCATGAGTTAGATAATCAATATTTCAAAAGAAAGTTGCACTACAACTTTGCAACGCACTCTCCACTTAACCTCCATAGTTTTCAACTATGTTCCAAGATGAGGCTTTTACCAACTTGTAAATGCAGACACTAAGGGTCACTATAAGCTTTTATAAACGATAAAAGCACCATTAAAGGTAAAGTGAACCTGGTAATACCCGCACTAGTATATATGATAACGTACATTATGCAATATACCGCCGGGATTTGCTGCAGCAACAGGAAATGCGCGAATAGCAGTTGCAACAGTTGGCAACACTTGAAATTTTTCTCTGTTAGATTTGATTTGTAATTTTGGTTTCATTTGAAAAAAAAATGGAATGTGTTCGCCTCTAAACCTCTTGGTTATTTTATGACGAGATTTCAAAATTAATTCCAAAGTCAAAATCAGCGACGGGAAATGGAGTTTTTCTTCTCGGTTTGTGCAATAAATGTAGCATAGATATGGGTTACTGTTTAAACACGACATTTAAAGGATTCGCATTTCTATCGAATAATAATAAACAATCTCACAATATCATGCAAAGGTAGATACATGAAAATGGACATCCTACATAACATTGGGATGATGTAACGAATTTATTTAAGCATGTTGTAGTCGCACCAAATAGTTTAATCCTTGATCATAATATATTAAATGTTGGTTTAAAGCTATTTATCGTGTAAACACAATATAGCCCTACTAATGGTTTT
>NC_090742.1:136807376-136820128 GCF_036898095.1 Palaemon carinicauda | reverse complement strand
TTCTAAGTCAAAGGGCTCATATGGGAAATAAGATAAAAATAGATCACAGAAAAAAAAGACAGGGAAGGGGCCTTGGGCGTGACCAGCGTGAATTTATTCTGAAGAGACATATTAGAACGTTGTGGTTCGTTGGGTACGGGGGAAAATTTGGCTAAGGTGTATAATTTTCTTGCTTGAAGAATTTCTTCTATTGCTTTACGGACGTTTCTGCTCATTTCCTTTCAGAAACTCGTCTGCGGGTATTACTAGCGATCGCCCGTATAGTGCCTTTGTTGGTGAAGTGTTGAGGGCTGAGCGTGGGGCTCTTCACAATCTTAATAGAATCCAGGATAAATCCTTTTTCCCCCTTCCATCCTGACATTCGACAGTGAGTGATGGAAACTTTCAACCATGCCATTGGGTTCTGGGCTGTACGCAGTGTTATAGTTTAATTTTGTCCCGAGGCTGATAGTGAGGGAATTTCATGGGGTGGACTTGAAATTGGACTCCCTATCACTGGTTATGCACTTTTGTACTCCAAGTTAGCGGACCCATTTGATTAGAGCTCTTGTACAGCTTTCTGCTGTCTGGTATTCAGGTCGATGATGGTGAAAAAGTATCAATATCCCTCAGAGTGGGTTAGGGGTCCCACTATATCGACGTGATTGGGAACGAGGCTATAAGCCGTTGTCTTGAATTCTTCTATCCAAGATACTGCATTTTGAATTATTTGATGACTAACAGGGAAGACATTCGCGAGTCCAGTTCTTGATGTCTGTCTCCATTGTCTTTCAAATATATTGCTCAGTTAGGATGCAAGCATTGGACCTGTCTGGCAGTTGTGATGAATTATGAGAGGTTTAAAGCCTTCCTCAAGACCAATGGAAGAGATGGGCAATGGCAACCAGTACTCGTCTTGCATGCAATGGATGTATCTCTGTCATCATTCCTGCGGCAGGTACTATAGGTCTTTGTTGTTCTTCTAGCTTGCTGCTATCTCGGGGTATGATATCCTGACTGGGTGGTGCTTCTGGAAAGGATCTCTACAATGTTGTCGGAAGAGCCCTTTAGATACCTGATGGCGCATGAGCAGTCAGCGATCCCTGATATATGTCGCTGTTGGTGCTGTGACTAGCAATCTGCATTTTTTATGAAAGCATTTACCCTTGGCCGATAATCCGTTTGCACTATAAATTACCATTCCTCAAGCATGTGTCTGAAATGTCGAATGGTACCGTGAAAGGCAGTAATTCTCTGTTAAAAGTTGAGTAATTTTGTTATGCTAAATATAGCTTCTTGCTGAAAAAATAATAGCGGCCAGTGTTATCGTCTGTATACTGCTCGAATATTGCACCCATTCTTACATCTGTAGTCAGTATAAGGGACCTGTTGGATAGAGAAAATACTAGTGTTGCCGTCGAACTACGGATTTTTTTTTTCTCAAAATATCGTTTCTTGCTTATCTGACCAGCATAATGTTTTAAGTTTTTTGAGGATTCTTATTAGGGAGAATAATGGTGATAGTAATTGATCATACCAACTAATATTTGCAGTGCGTTAACGTTTCCTGGCCTTGGAAAATCGACAATGGTTGGACCTTCATCTGGAGAGATTTAAACACCATATTGACTTCTTCAATGGCCGAGAAATTCTACCATAATTTTCGCTCATTTCGATTCATATTATCAGGCAGTTAATCTTTTTTTCTTTGATCTCCTTGATGACTAGCTTTAGGTTCTTGATGTCCTGAAGGGTTGATGATTATTATCATTTATACATCCTCTTTTGCTACCTGGACTTGAGAATATTCTTGCCCCTTTAAGGTGGTTAGTTATGTTAGCATTGTTTGGTACTATTTGGGCCCAGTATGGAACTTGCTGATGCCCTTAAAGTGATTGGGCTATAGGGGTGTTTCTTTGAATGAGTTGCTGTTGGATTGTGTGTACCAGATGGTGTGTGCCTTTAGGATATCTGCTCAACGTAGTGTAAATGTGACATCTGGAGTGATGAATATCCAACTGTATAGTTTGCCAGTGAGAAGTTGACTACATCCATATTTATTGCTAATTATGATACATGGAAAGTATTGGGATCTGGATTCTGTTGTTTATTCGTGGTGGCTGAGACAAATGATTTACATGAACCCGTATTGACAAGAAAATTCGTGTAGGACATATCATTGATGAAGGGACATGTGAGTCTTTTTTCTGTTCCTGATGAAAATACAGCAAATCCCAAGCAACCAGTCTGGCCGTTGACATCATTCACCCTTGTTCGCACTTTCAATCTTCACTCCAGAATATCTAGGCCCTCCGGTTTTCCAGGCTATATTATCTGGTGTTCTGGTTGATTCATAAAACGCCCGTTCCTTGAGCGGTGTATGGGAACGGTGAGGGAAATCTCGATTGATGTCTTTTTCTTCGTCACTTAGAGGTTATGGGTGTATAGTGGCCACAACTATAGATAGTTGAGTGGGCTGTGCCAATGTCTAAACCAGGTGGACATCGTGGATGCAATGGGAATTTCTGTAACTATTTTGTGTTGTGACTTCATCAGGAGGACTTCGCACGCTATGTCCAGCGTCGTCTCTTGTTGGGTGTCAGTAGTAAGTATTGTTATATAGTCATCAGATGTGTGATGTCATTGATTTTGCCATCCCTATGTTGTCCAGAAATATTTTGTTTCCGAGGGTTGGGGTCATAGTGAAGGAGGACCGTAGTTGACCCTTCAGAGTTTCGTATCATGTGACGATGGTGTCTGGCTCAGCTAACCACTCTGTACAGGCAAACAGAGGTCCCTCTAGGATCACCAGTTTGCTGGTCAGTGTTTGGATAGGAACGTTGTCTGGTACTAACTAGTTTGTTTACACAGAAATCTGTGGGAGCAGAAATAAAGCTGGAAATATTTACATAAAAAGGTACACAATGGTAAACCATTAGAATATATCTTATTTACATGAACAAAAAACATTTGAAAATTCGGAATTGAAATTTATGAATATATCTATCAGACATTTGTTCCTGGTTTAAAGATAAAGTACCATTGTTACTTATATGAAGAACACTATTTTTACTTCTTATTGTATTTGTAAGTTCGTTTTCATGCCATCCACGGGAGGTTGTATTTTTGTGACTAAAATATCGCTGTGGGTCGTTAGGTAACGTGTGTAAAATTCTTTTACTTACTTCAAAGTATCCGCCTTTCGGAAAGATTTCGTCTGAAAATTCGTTTCCTTAATTGTGCAATATCATTTTTATGGTCTTGTTTTTCATCCGAGGCTCATTTTCTATATTTTTACAGCGGCAATATTAGCACAGTTCCTTTGGTCGCTGCAACCTGAACATCCTTGTGAGCTAAGGATATGGGGTTTGGGGGAGCCCATAGGTCTATCTGCTGAGTCATCAGCAGCCATTGCCTGGCCCTCCTTGGTCCTAGCTTTAGTGGAGAGGGGGCTGATCATATGTAATATGGTCAGTCTCTAGGGCATTGTTCTGCTTGATAGGGCAATGTCACTGTCCCTTGCCACTGCCATTCACGAGTAGCCTCTAAACCTTTCAAAATTAAACTTAAAGACGTACGGACAGCATTAAACCACGAAACGAATTCTTCCTGTTATGCCATTATTGGCAAGAACACCACGATTATTATTATTATTATTATTATTATTATTATTATTATTACAAGCTGAGCTATAAACCTTGTTGGAAAAGCAAGACGCTATAAGCCCATTGACTCCAACAGGGAAAAATAGCCCAGTGAGGAAGGGAAACAAAGAAATAAGCAAACTACAAGAGAATTAATAAACAATCAAAATAAAATATTTCAAGAACAATAACGACGTTAAATTAGATATTTCATAAATAAACTATAAAACTTTTAAAAAACAAGAATTATAAGAAAAGGATTTCTATCTAGATTTAGTTTTTAGTGTAACAACACCCCAACCCAACAACGGTAAAATCGTGAGAATATGAGACTACTTTCGATCGAATTTACAAAAGGATATACGCTTTTGGGACATAGCTCCTCTCTGATGCAATTTTCATTGAAGGTAATTGCCTTAGTGGTGTCCATGTGTTTCTTTAGGTTCTCCGTTGCAAGCCTTTCGTTAAAGAAACTAGGATTATTCTTTTTCTTCATTTACTCTATCAACACATGACTGTTTTGACAAAACTATATCAAGTGGTTACTGATTAACATAAATTTATAATTCCTTTGATATATGATTTTCCGCTGAAATTACGTTTAATGCTTTTGGAAGTATAGTGTATAGAATATGAAAAATAGAAAACGGAAAAACTGAATTGTTTCTAATTTCAGAGATCTTTAGGTTATGAAATAGGATACTGATTGAGTATAATCTTATGCATATATATATATATATATATATATATATATATATATATATATATATATATATATATATATATATATATATATTTATATATATATATATATATATATATATATATATATATATATATATATATATATATATATATATATATATGTATATATATATACACATACATATAATATATATATATATATATATATATATATATATATATATACATATATATATATATATATATTACTTATATGTATATATATATATATATATATATATATACATATACATATATATATATATATATATATATATATATATATATATATATATATATATATATATATATATATGTATATATATATATATATATATATATATATATATATATATATATATATATATATATATATATATATATATATTGGTGTGCTACTGTCTTAAGCACACATTTGAGTATGAGTTGTTTTCAGATGTATTTAAATGGTTTATTGAACACATCTTAGTGGTTTTTAAGTTTTATTGTGAATAAACAACTGAGTTAAACATCTCCATCACTGGAGGAAGCTGTGTTGGTCCACATGACCAATTCTGGTGAAGTTTAGATATGAACTGAATAAATTACTGATATCCCAAATATCGTACACTTGCTTTAATTTGGCTAAGTGACGGAATCGGAAGACACCTGCATCCGGTGACGTCACAAACTTTCACACGAAGAGACAATGTGTTGACACTAAGAAAGAATGGCAACTCAGCATCTTACATCCTGCTTACAATTTGAGTTGACCATAGCAAATCTCACGGTTAGCTCTTCCAACCAACATGACATATTACGTCATTTGTTTTAAACATGTAATATTACTATTCTAACTATTACATAAGCTCGGCCAGCTATCTCAATTTTTTTTTACAAAAATTTAACAACAAGCCGAAACATGGTTATTAGGTGTGACTGGACATACGTATCATTCTTTGTTCAAAACTAGCTATATCCAACTGAGGACGAATGTCCAAATAGGCACATCAAAAATAATAACAATAATGCATACAAAAAAGATATTACCAAAGCAAAAAGAAAAATGCATGATAAAACCAAGATCATATATATGGTACATTGCTAGCAAATGATTACATGGTACCAAAAAACAAAATAAATTCTGACTTACAAATGATTCGGTAACTTGATAAAGAATAATTGTTACCTTTGTCAGAAACAAGATACTCAATTTTTAGTGCACAAATACGAATTCCTGGTACGTACACGTACCACGGTTTCGTACATATATATATATATATTTATATATAGGGCTGATACATTTTATTAGATGCCCATAGATTCTGTTATATATCTTATATTTTTTTTTTTTTTTTTTTTTCTCTTTTCTTTTTTAACATTCCGGCTTATATATTTTTATTAGATGCCGAGAGAAAAAAATGATTTATATCCTTTTTTATTTTATTTATTTTTTTTAAATGTTATTTTAAATGTATTTTTAACAATGCAAATGTAGAGAATTTCTTTAATTACATATTACTAGCGTACTAATCAGCTTTTCATACAAACATCATCCTGACAAATTACTCCCTTAGCGAATGAGGTGGCCACTCATACAGCTTTGAATTGGATCAGGTAGGGGGTATTGTCAGGGCTATTCAACTCGTTCCTTTGTAGCTGCTTGCTGTGCCGTAACCTACGCCAAACAAGGATGTTCACGGCGATAAAAATTAACACCGTTACACAAAAACTAGCCAGTAATGTAGGGTGAAGAATCTCTTTGTAAGTCGGTGACAGGTGGTCCTTTTCGGTAAGTTTCATTAAGCGTTTTGCCACACTTCCTTTATAGGGGAGAGGAAGTGCGGGCATTGTAGAGGTCCACGTGAAGTTCGCGAAGTAAGCTCGTTCTCTGATGATTGTCCGTAGGCCAGTCACCATGGAATTCGGGGAAGTCCCGATACAGCCATCTGCTGCGACGAAGATGTTGTTGAAGGATGTGGATCCGTCAGGGCATGATACATTGAAGCCGTCCTTGTCGTATCGTATCCACGAGCCATTATTTAGTCTGCAATTGAATTCTTTATTGTCAAAGGGATAAAGCCTATCCAGACAATTTTCACTTGTATGGGAGAGAGCACCGTCTAGCACTATACCTAACTCGCATGAATCCATCAAGTTTTTACGGAATTCAAATGAGTCAGCTGTACATATTTTTCTATCCATTGCGTCTGAACAGTGAGTTAATTGATTTAAGTCTTTAATGACCGTATATGTTTCCTTGTCTGGGGAAATCAATACGTGTCCTGTCAAACTGGATATTACTGGATTTGAGTGATTCGTCATGAAAGTCGGAAATGGTGATATCCTGTAAGATTGCCAGGCATCAGAAGAATCAAAGGGAATTGTAATCCTAATCTTGTTATTATCTACGTTTACTGTAATTAGGCTGTAATAAAATTCTAACCTATGTTCGTCTAACAAAGGAACATAGCCTAGTTTATCCCTAGTGTTCTCCAGAACTAATTTTAAGTAACGTATAGGCAACAAATGGGGCGACAATACACCTTTAGTTGCTAACGTGATAGCTTCTACATAATCCTTGGATTTCTCAATGAAATGTGCAATTCTGTTATGTATGTGATCTATCTTTGAATCATAATACGTTAATGTTGCTAACAAATCCTGTACTTCCATAATTTGAACGATATTATCTGAATGTTCATTTAACAAATCCATAATTTTATTGATTGAAGCTAACTGATCCCTTAGTTCTGACATAATCAATTCATCTTTATGAGTCAAGAACTCAATTTTCTTATTTTGATTACTAATTTTAAGACGATTGGAAAGTCCTAAACCTAAACTTGCAACAGACCCAAAGATGCTTAATGCGGCATAAATGAACGGATTCCGTCTTTCTTTTTGTTCGTGTCCTACAGTCCACATCAAAAGGTCATAAGCCAAAGATCCTGTCTCTCCAGTCTTATTTTTCAAGTCATCAGATAGCATCTCTGCAACTTTTAATGTTGATCCAAGCAAACTCTTAGTAGTCAAATGAAAATGTCTCCTATGCAACTCATCCAATGATGCAGAAAACCTTGAAATGGCGGTTCTTAAGCTAGTGACATCATTCTCTTGAAGAAAAATTGCTTGCATATGCACTTCGACAATTACGTTGGTTGATGTAATAAAAATGTCTTCTTGTCTTTCAACTATATTTCCATATTTAAAATATATATTCTTAGTCTTAGAACTCATCCCATACGAAAAAAATGTCTGAGCGAACAATATCACTCCCAACAACAAAAAATTCATCTTGGAAACCTGTAACGAGAAAAAACATATGTAATTACTCCTGTATTAAAAAGAAAACTTTTAGTCACAAAAATTAAAATTTTTCCTCACTTCTTTTTAATTTCTTATGTGAGACAATGGTACTATTCTCTCATCCGTGGGTTGGGCTACGTTTTGAATTCTAAACCTATTGGCCGTTAATGTTTCCAAAATGTTAAATGGGCCTTCAAACTTAGGTGTTAGTTTATAGTTGAGCCCTTTTCTGACATTGATTTGAATATAGATGTTATCACCCACGGTATATGTTTTAGTTGGTTTCGCTATTTTATCATGATTCCTTTTCATTATGATTTGTGATTCTTCTAAATTCTTTCGAAGGATATCATATCGACTTATACTTGCATTTATACATTCTTTTAAAGGATTTGATAGATTAGTTGTAGGCGTTAATACATGGAAAGGTGTTCTAACTGGGGTACCATACAATGCTTCATGCGGTGACATTTTAATTGATATATGATATGAATGATTCAGAGTACTCAGTGCCGCCGGTATTGCAATATCCCAGTTGGGGTCTGATCCCCCTAGTGTTACCCTCAATATATTTAATATCTTCCTATTTGCTCTTTCCACTAGCCCATTCGACTCTGGGTGATATATCATGGTATTGACCTTCTTTATGTTGAGGAATTCACACAATGAGGTAAGAAAGTGATTATTAAATTCACCACCCGAGTCTGAGATTATCATGTGTGGAATTCCATGTTTACAAATGTAACACTCGTAAAACTTCCTAGCGCATTCAATCGCAGTTTTAGTTTTAAGCGCTATTAGTTCTGTATATCGAGTTAAAGCATCTATAATTACTAAGAGGTGCTTATTCCCTCTGTCTGACTCGTAAAATCCTGTTAACAAATCTAAATGTATTCTTTCAAAGGGTTGATTGGGAACAGGATAAGCTCCTAAGCTGACAGGTGTTTTCGTATGCCCTTTGTTTTCCTGACATGTGCGACAATTAGCTATGTGTCTTTTTATATCTGTAAGCATTGTATGCCAATAAAACAATGATTTGGCTTTCTGTGACATTAATGAGAACCCAGGGTGTCCATGTAATGGATTTGAATGCAACCAATTCAGGACAGTGGAAATAAGTGAGTTTGGTACTACTACCTGGTCGTTAGTTACATGTGGTGTATTGCGGGTTTTCCTTGTCACAGTCCTACACAGAATATTATCTTTGATTACATAATTCTGCTGCTTATACTTTATATATTCTTTTTCTTTATGATTGCCTTTCAAAGCATTTATAATTGTTTCTATTTTCTGATCTTTTCTTTGCTCAGTCTGTAACAATTCAGCACTCCAGCCTAAATCTTCTTGTTCAGATATTGTTTTTACAATAGGCATGGATGTTGATATATCTATTAATTCAGCTAAAGACTCCGTACAAGATGACACGGGGTTGCGTGATAATGCATCCGCAATGATATTTGCTTTCCCAGGTAAATACCCGATTCTTGCGCCAAAATCTTGAATGATTAAATGCCACCGAGTTCGTTTAGGGCTGTGATTGAAGCCTTTAAAGAACTCTGTTAGTGGTTTATGGTCAGTAAGAACCTTAACGGGATAACCGTAAATTATGAACTTAAAATGCACTAGCGAATTAACAATAGCTAGTCCTTCCTTGTCTATTACTGCATACTTACTTTCGGAAGTTCTCAATTTTCGAGAATAGAAAGCTATCGGGAAAAACTGTTTATCATATTGCTGAAGCAATACCCCTCCTACTCCTAAGTCTGAGGCGTCTGTTACAATGAAGAATTCCTTACCGAAGTCAGGAAATTTTAAGATAGGAGAACTACACAGTTCATCTTTCAAAGTATTAAACGCCTGTTGATGTTGCTCAGACCATATGAAATCTACGCCCTTCTTCGTAAGATCAGTTAAAGGAGCGGCTATTATTGAATAGTTGCGTATAAAACGCCTGTAATATCCACTACAACCCAGAAATTGCTGTATTCCCTTGACATTAGTAGGTATGGGAAAATTACGTATAGCCGACACCTTATCATGGACTACTTTAAGACCTTGGCTTGATACCATGAAACCCAAATATATTAATTCTGTTTTGAAAAATTCACACTTACTAATCTTTACCCTTAAGTTATGTTGTCTTAATCTCTGTAGTACTAGTTCTAACTTACGTAGATGTTCCTCTAAGGTGTTGGAAAAGATTACAAGATCATCCATATAGGCATGCAATATATCCCCTAACAAGTCTCCAAACACTATGTTAATCATTCTTGTAAATGTTATAGGAGCACAACGTAAACCAAAAGGCATCCGTAAAAATTCATAATGTCCCCTGGCTGTGCTGAAGGCTGTGTATGGGATACTATCTTCTTCTAATGATATCTGGTGAAAGCCTTTAAGTAAGTCCAAACTGGTAAAATATTTATTCTGACCTAACAAAGACAAAATATCGTCAGTACATGGCACTGGGAATCGATCAGGGATCGTTTCCTCGTTTAGACGACGAAAGTCGACGCAGATACGCCATGTTCGATCTTTTTTCGGTACAACTATTAAAGGAAAATTATAAGGGCTATTTGATTTTCTAATGACTCCTTCCTCTAACATTTTACCTACTTCATCATTTATTTCATTCTGGAATTTCATAGGGAGTCTGTACGAGGGTACATATATAATTTTCTGTTTGTCTTTAAACCTTATTTGATGCTCGATCACATCTGTTTTCCCTAAGGATCCATCCGTAGTGGAAAAGACATCTGTATATTTATTTAAAAGTTCAAACATTTTTTGCTGAATTTCTTCGTCTTGAATGTCCTTACTGATTTTATTTTTAATAGATCGTAAAAGGGATTCATCCGCAACTGATTGAGAGTGATTGATTTCAGCAACGGTAAGAATACGATGTTTATAAACTTCTACATCCAAGATATGTTGATTTCTGTGAATTACTAAAGTGTTATTTAAATGATTACAGACTTCGATATTACATTGCTGATGTGAGCCTACTGTATAAATAGCTTGTGTGACAGACAATCCGTTGGTTTTCAAAGTATCGGAAAGGATTAATATTTCAGATCCCGGTAGTGTTTTCTTTATTTGCACTATTAAATTCGAAGGTATGTTTGGTTCGATATATTGCGTGCAAGATGATATTACGGGTGAACGAGAATTCTGCTGGGTCGCGTATATTATTTCTTTATTAGTGAGACAAGTTATTGGTTCTTCAACGTACGTTACGGTTACATTTGTCGTCTCCTTTTTATCCAAAACTGACTTTAAAGTATTAGAAGACTTATAGAATTTCCCTTTGATATACACGCCGTGCTTTGCAGGAGCTAAGATAATGTTTTGATTTCCCATAGATGGGTATCCTATAATTACAGCTGGATACATATTAATGTTTTTCACAACAACAAATGTATCGGCAAACGTGCGATTACCGACTCTGAACTGAACATGAGTTATGCCTATGACGTTTAATTCATTATTTCCTATACCTGAAAGTCTGATTCCTGATTTTTCAATCGGAAAGTTCGAAAACAACAAATGATGCGTCTTCAAATCCATAATATTACGTGGACTACCAGAGTCAAAAAATAACGTAAAGGATTTGTGTTCTAAATTTACAGCATATAAGGTTGGCCGTAACTCATTTTGGCTTATTATTGTATGAATTCGTTGCAAATCTACGGGAGCATGCACTGTTTTACTTAATTCGGCCGTGTGTTTCATAGGAAAATCTATTGTCTCACAATTATCTGATAAAACATTAAATTGATTATTCAATACTATTGATGTTGACATAAATGACCTTGACCCAACATCACTCTCTTCCCCTCTAGAGTTAACTATGTGGTATTTGCTTTGCTCTGCACATTCTGAAAATTAGGCTGACTTTGCGAGGTCTGGTTTGACGGCCCAGGCTCAGCGATATTTGAAGAAGTGTTTGTTTGTTTCGGACTCTGAACTGCATTGACATTTTGTTGTTTCTTTTTATTGTTAAAATGAGGATTTTTCTTTTTATTTCCATATGGAACTGACTGTGGAATTGACTGTGTATTTCTAGGATATTGTTGTGTCTTACGCGCGTAACATTGACTATAAGAATGTGATCCTGTGTTGTGAACTGAACAAAATTTCGTTCTACAGTCTGCGCTTATGTGACCTTGACGTTTGCAGTTGTAACACGTCACTCCCGCTACTGGATTGTTAATTACGTTCACTGTTTGTGGTTTTGTTTCATTCTTAGCAAAAACTTGAGTTAACACGGGATCGAGATCTGGACACTTGGACATGTGTTTCTTTATCTGTTTATAGACATCCAATTCCGTACTTGCAGGCATTAACTTCTTATCAAAGCACCGCACTAAAGCTTCAGGCAACATAAGTGTCATGCAAGTTAAATACATTAATCGTAAAAAATCTTTCACGGAGATATTATCGTTAGTAACCCAAGTGGAATTACCTAAAATGTCCTGATATTCGTTAAGCCTATCAGCTATGAGAGCTGCTCTCTCAACAACATTAAGCCGATTCATAGTGGCTTGATTAAGTGTATTTCGTAACGTTAACACTACATCCAAAGCTTCCTCACCCCCATAGATCGCGCGTAACCTAACTTTGAAATCATCCCAAGTAACTGCTTCCTGAAATGAAACACCTCTTAAATACGCACTCGCATCCCCCTTAGAAAAATCTATAAAACTTTTAGCTTCTTGTAATTGTACAAAAGGATCTACGATTTGTTTGGCATTTAAATGGGCATCAACGGATGAAATCCATGACTCCACATTTTGTGGCAAGAACCCGTTGACACGGCCTTGAAAAGGAAGGATTGCTGACCTGGCATTTACAAGCGTCACAATTGGAGGAGGATTAGCCTGGCCTACACCACTAGGTCCAGGGGTAGGGCTGACAGGAGGAGCCATGACTGCTGTATTCTTTTTTTTTCTATCTCTTTGACCCCTTTCAATCCTATCAAAATATCTATATGAGTACAGACGCCCACTGCGTAAACGCATATGTATAATAAAATTCCCCCAACAATGTTACTAATCCCAATACATTTCCCCCCAAGAGTTTATGAAAGAAAAAGGA
>NC_090742.1:136762376-136802376 GCF_036898095.1 Palaemon carinicauda | reverse complement strand
TAACTTTTTTTTTTTTTTTCTCAATCGCTTTCACCTCTCACTGATAACTTGTTCATTCTTGCATTTTCCTGCACTTTTGTATTTGAGTTTTCGTGTCGTTCCTGACTGGAACCGGTTGTATAAATACTCAAGCTCCGACCAAATAAAGTTCAATTGCATTCTTAAGAGTCTCTCAGTTACAAACTAAGTGCTCGCCGGCACAAGATATTCCAAACAATTTTCATATATATTATGTAGAGCCAGATTTGCTGAGTATTCTCATCAAATGTCTTGTTCATCGAACCGTTCTTGAAGTAAGTCATGAGTGATGATCTGTAAACACCGCTACAGGCAAACATGGATCTACTATTCATCAGATATGAGAGAAATTGGGGTAATGAGTCATTATGATTATACAACAGACGTTACTCATGCGCTTAATTGTTTGTTTTAGAGACTTGGGAAATTTAAAGTCGAAAAAGGTTATGAATATCAAGTTTTGTTTATAAGTATATTTTTGGTTATTATATTTGACTTTGGAGAAAGATGGATTCTCATGTAATTATCAAGATAATTTTTATGTCTTAAAAAGTTCAGTTTGGTAAATGAATCCTTAGTTTTGTTGCATGCCTGTATCAGCCAAAATTTATGTTCATACAATGATAATTAACCAAGAGTAGTTAATAACATACGTTTTGAGGTTGAGAACATATTTAATTTTGCATTTATTTTCTATTTCCATAGTCAATTGTTTAATCTTTGTTTTTTTTTTTTTACCTTTAACGTATAAAATAAAACAGTATTCAGAAAACACGTAACATGAAATTATTGTCATTGGAAAAATATATAACATATATCTGTGAGAAATATACATTTCATAATATCTGATCATGAAGAGAGAGAGAGAGAGAGAGAGAGAGAGAGAGAGAGAGAGAGAGAGAGAGAGAGAGAGAGAGAGAGAGAGAGAGAGAGAATATAAAATGTTTGTAATAGTTATTTTATCTACTTATAATAATCTGTGGACATATTGTATTGTAATTGACAAGGCAATATGATATATATATATATATATATATATATATATATATATATATATATATATATATATATATATATATATATATATATATATATATATATATATATATATATATATATACATATATATATATATATATATATATATATATATATATATATATATATATATATATATATATATATATATATATATACTGTATACATATATGTATATAATCAGTCAACACTGTGACACATGTTTGTTTTTAAGCTCTCCTAGAAATTAGAAATTTCAATTTAGAAAATCATAAATATTTTCTTATAATATTTCTCTCATGTTCTGTTCGACTATCATTCAATGACAACCACTGAAAATAACAAGAACAAAACTGTTCTAATTAGTTCAGACACGTGGCTGACCTGAAAACTAATTTCCATTTGGGAAATATCTTAACGTGATAGAAGAAATATTTCTCGTAAAACATGGATGTGATATTTTATTATATATTTTAGGCGTATGAGGAATTACTTAGTTGATTCATTTTCATTAACAATTTTAATTATGAATGGTTTAAAAGAGGTTAACGATTTAGTGAATTTCCATCAAATCAATTTACGTGAGGTTAATCTTTCATGACCGCATTAAAATTCTGAACGAGATTTGTTCATCAATGAAATGATATGAAACCTCATCGATTTCATTAACCAGCCATAAATGAGACCCTAGTTATTTATTGACATTGATTACGAAGTCATATAATTTCAGTTTTTTTTTCTTTGTCTTATATTATTATTATTATTATTATTATTATTATTATTATTATTATTATTATTATTATTATTATTATTATTATTATTATTATTATTATTATTATTATTATTATTATTATTATCATTTTTATTATCAAATCCGCCAAGGAGGTTATATTTTCGAGTCGGTTTATTTATTTATTTATTTGTATGTGCCTCTGTAAACAGGATTATTTATATATTTGTCTCTGTTTGTAGAGGATTACGTCAAAAGTATTCAACGGATTTTGACGAAATTTTCACCACAGATAGATCTTAGGTCATGGACGACCCCATTAGATTTTGGAGATTATCCGGTACCGGATCCGGATTTGCATTTTCACAATTTTAAAAATCACTTCAAAACAAATTCACGGATTTTAACGAAATTTCCACAACAGATAGATCATTGGCCAAGGACGACGACTCCAACAACTTTTGGATAATATGCGGTACTGGATACGGATTTGCGTTTTTCACAATTTTAAAGATTACGTCAAAACATATTTTCACATTGGATTCTCACATTGGATAGATATTATGAGTCGGAGGAAAACCAGGAAATTGTGTTAGTGATACGGATCAAGATCACGGTTATGGATCAACATTGCACTTTTCACTATCTTCTGTTCAGTTCGCATATGAAAAGTTATAGGCGTTTTCTGTACACTTTAGTTAAATGTTGACAATATTAATTGGCGGAGGTTTGGGATCTCTGATTGCTCTTATTATTATTATTATTATTATTATTATTATTATTATTATTATTATTATTATTATTATTATTATTATTATTATTATTATTGCTATCTGAACTACAGCCCTAGTTGGAAAAGCAGGATGCCATAAGCCCTAGGGCTCCAACAGAGAAAATAACCCAGTGAATAAAGGAAATAAGTAAACTATATATGAGAAGTAATGAATGAAAAATATAAAACATTTTACGATCAGTAACAACATTAAAATACATCTGTCTTATATAAAGTATGAAGAGAGACTTTTGCACATCTGAAATTCCACTGATTTAACTGCCACGTTAGGTATATCATTCTAAAGCCTGGTCACCGCCGGAAGAAACCCTCTAGAATACGATGAAATATTGAGCTTTATGGCAGAAAAGGCAATACTGTTACAGTTAACTGCTTACTTAGTAATAAATACAGGATGATACAGTGAGAAGATCTGAAATCACAGAAATGTTCAAAATTGTGGAAAACTGGGGAACTGCGCCAGAGATTAATATCCAGATCAGGAATAAGAAATCTAATAAACAGCAACTGAAGACCAAACAGGAAGATAATACTCAAACCAAATCGAATTAAAGAATCAAAATATTTCTTCCAAAATAAATAATTACCAAATATCTTAAAATACTTTAGGCCAACTTTTATGTGTAACTGAAGAATAAACAGATCGAATGTGTTCTTCAAAGGTAAATTTCCAATCAAGAATCGCAGAAAATTTTAGAGGAGTTATTTATAGTTGAAAAAGAAAACATTATCAATGCAAAAATCTGGATGTTGATGAGCCACGGTCCTCAACCTACTTAAAATCATACTTTAAAGTTTGTTAGGATTCAATTCCATGCCTCATAATATGTAATATGCACTAATTCTAGCTAGATCTCCATTAAGGTATTCAAGTACTCCTCCTATACATTAAAGAGATGGAATTGATATAAATAGAATAGCATCATCGGCTTATGCAACGAGCTTGCATTCTATGCCAAACTACATATCATATATATATATATATATATATATATATATATATATATATATATATATATATATATGTATGTATGTATATAATGTATATGTATATATATATACATACATATATATATATATATATATATATATATATATATATATATATATATATATATATATATATATATATGTATGTGTGTGTGTGTGTGTGTGTGTGTTTGTATGTATGTATGTATGTATATATGTATATATTATGAAAAATAATGGGCCTGATGTTGCCTTCTTATAGTCACTATGTACTACATTTATTATGTGTAGCCCCATGGGTGACCTTTAAGTTGTTGCACGGCACTTCACTTAATTTGTACAGATTATAATGGCAAATGAATTAGACGAATAAAGCGAGAAGGTGTATACTTCCAATGTTGCATATGATTTCTGTCAAATATTACGATGTTACAAAAAAATTTCATTCTTATTGTATGAAATTGAATAGTATAACGACCGCAAATTATATCCTAATCATAAATCTTTAGTTATTGGTATCTATAATAACGGGGTGAATTATATAATTTTAGATGGTAAGACGTTTCCTTAAAGAAAAATGATACAATGCAATGCCTAGAGGAATTTGACAATTCTCCTTTGCTTCTGAAAAAATGCACAAAGTTACATGGAATTTTGCCTCCTCCTTCATTACGTAATATAAGTTTACGAAATACTTAAAAAAAGAAAAAAAATAAACTTACTTGGATGCAAAGTGATGCTGCCGTCAGGCACTTAAGCCTTTTGTCTTTAGTATTCCTGTTCTTCACTTGACATATCAGAATTAATTTCTCCCATAAAAAATGTAAAAGCACTTTTCAACCTTTGTCCGAATTTTGAAGTAACTTTTTGTGTCTTGGAAGTTTGGAGTCAAAAGTTATCTGAGCACTGCACAAGGAACTAGAAAACCACTGAGAGTGCAGACCTCCGCCACGGCATCGTATTTCTCGAAATCCGCTTGCCTTTCCCTGGATCAATTAATCATTAACAGCTCTTTACATAACAGTTTGAAATCCCTGCAAGTTTCATTACTTGACGATTAATATTGTGACCGTGTGGTTGATGACCGGAATTTGACCTTTTGCTTGACCTTGACCTTGAACCTTAACAGCTCGTTACGAAACAGTTTAAAATCCCTGCAATTTTTATTACTTTACGACTAAAATTGTGGCCTGATGGTTATTGGCTGAAATTTGACCATTGCTTGACCTTGACCTTCGACCTTAACAGCTCGTTACGAAACAGTTTAAAATCCCTGCAATTTTTATTACTTTACGACTAAAATTGTGGCCGGATGGTTATTGGCTGAAATTTGACCTTTGCTTGACCTTGACCTTCGACCTTAACAGCTCGTTACGAAACAGCTTAAAATACCTGCAATTTTTATTACTTTACGACTAAAATTGTGGCCGGATGGTTATTGGATAAAATTTGACCTTTTGCTTGACCTTGACCTTGGACTCAACCGTCGACCTTAACATGTATTAATTGACATGAATTTTTATACACTCAAATATGACCCAAGTTTGCAGTCTGTGACAACGATGTCCAAACTTATGGCTAATTACGTGAATTGGACATTCTGCTCGACCGTGACCTTTACCTTGGCCATCCAAAATTTAATAATTTCCACCTTTTTACATAACAGTTAATCCTTGCAAATTTCATCACGATTCAAATTGTGGTAAGGAAGCTGTTCACAAACAAACGCACACACATCAAACAAACCTAACCTCCTTCCAACTTCGTTGGCGTAGGTAATAAATATATATATGTGTGTGTGTGTGTGTGTGTGTGTGTATACAACCCCACACATACACACACACACACACACACACACATATATATATATATATATATATATATATATATATATATATGAATCTATATAAATATATATATATATATATATATATATATATATATATATATATATATATATATATATATATATATATATACATATTTATATATGTGTGTGTATGTGTGTGAATATATATATATACATATATATATATATATATATATATATATATATATATATATATATATATATATATATATATATATATATTCATATATGTGTGTGTATATATATATATATATATATATATATATATATATATATATATATATATATATATATATATATATATATATATATATATATATATATATATATATATATATTTATATATGTATATATATATATATATATATATATATATATATATATATATATATATATATATATATATATATATATATATATATATATATATATCCAGATTTACGTATACATATATATATGTATATGGTTGTATATACAGGTACGTACAAACACACGCACACACAGACACAGACACACTCACACACACACACACACACACACACACACACACACATATATATATATATATATATATATATATATATATATATATATATATATATATATATATATATATATATATATATGTGTGTGTGTGTGTGTGTGTGTGTATATGTATGTATGTTTGCATGTATCAACCACTAACATCTCCTGAAAAGCTCAAAGCATTTCTTCATTACCACATTATATGCAGAACGGAACTCAAACAGCATGTTGATGCTAATTTTATTTAAGAAATAGTTTTATTTTATTTGTTTGAAATATGACTTAAAGAACGTTAGTATCTTGTTTCAGATGATATGATATACATTCAGGTAATCAATAACTTTATCCTCAAACCCTTAATTATGCATTAAGAAAATACTCAGCATAAGCATTAGCATTAAGCCTACCTGACACTTGCGCGCATTTTTGCCACTCACTGGTGTTTTTCCCGCACTGTTCACGACCAGTTAACTCCAGTTCATGCATCGTTCACGCAACGTTCACGCGACGTTAACGCCATGGCACGAATTGGCACGCATAGTTGACGAGAAGTTCAAGACACGTTCACGCGAGTTCGCTCATCATTACGCATCGTTCAAGCATCGTTCACGCCAGTTCACGCCAGTTTACGAATTGGCCACTCCATATAAAAACGGGGCTTCTCCAACCCGAGGACATTCTTGGATTGGCTTCGGAAGAGACAACAATGCTTTCTGTCAGAGACACCATTGCATTGAGGAGAAGAAACGTATCTTTTTCGTTTGTATTTTTTGTTGCCCTTTATTTTTGTTTCAATAAGAAACCATTTGATTTACATATAAATAGCAGACATAAAATATGTACAAGTATCAAGAAAGCATTTTATTTTAACATTAAAAGCAGCAAACATGAAAAGTTTTTAGGCTGTTGATTTTGAGGTAATAGTAAAAAAAGTGTGTTGGAATAAGAAATCATTTTATTTTTACATTAAAACAGCAAACAGAAAAAAATTTGTTTTGCTCTTCATTTTAAGGTAATAAAGAAGAATAAGTATGTCGATGAAATAAAACATCATTTTATTTTTACATTCAAACAGCAAACTTAAAAATTTCTTGGGTTTATTTTTCAGTTCATTTTATTTAAAACAAAAGTTTTGGCTATTGATTGGTAATAGAGGAAAATAAGTGTGTGCATGAAATAAGACATCATTTTATTTTTACATTCAAACAGCAAATATAAACAATTATTAGGTTTATATTTTTCTTTCCTTTTCATTAATTTTTTCGTTTCCTTTTTGTCTCTTCACTATAAAGTTATAAAAATAGTTTGAAATAAGATCTATTTTTTTTTTCACATTAAAAAAGCTAATATAAAAATTCATTAGGTTTATTTTTCTTTCCTTTTCATTAATTTTTTCGATTCCTTTTTGTTTCTCTTCATTATAAACTTATAGAATTAGTTTGAAATAAGATATTTTTTTTTTCACATTAAAACAGCAAATATAAAAATTTATTAGGTTTATTTTTCTTTCCTTTTCATTAATTTTTTCGTTACCTTTTTGTTTCTCTTCATTATAAAGTTATAGAAATAGTTTGAAATAAGATATCCTTTTTTTCACATTAAAACAGCAAATATAAAAATTTATTAGGTTTATTTTTCTTTCCTTTTCATTAATTTTTTCGTTTCCTTTTTGTTTCTCTTCATTATAAATTTCACGCCACTTCCCGCATCGTTCACTCCAGTTCACGCCAGTTCCCGCACTGTTCACTCCAGTTCACTTCAGTTGGCGCATCGTTCACGACTATTTCACAACTATTTTGTGCGTGCCAATGCGTGCCACAAACTTTAAACATTTCAAAGTTCTGGGCACGCATTGTACGCACTGGCACGCGAGTTCCAGCACTGTTCACGACATTTTCACGACTCGTTCACGCGAGTTCGCGCATCAATGCGTGCCAGTGCGTGCCACAAATGCGTGCAAGTGTCAGGTACCCTTTAGTAATGGAATCGTAGTAGTAGTAAAAGTAATAGTATTATTCAAGTAATCACAGGCAATCTTCATGTTGTTAATGCATTGACTCTATAAACAATGTGCGACGGGAAAACAAATGAAGGAAAATCATATCTGAAAGAAATATTTATTCCTCGCACGAACTCCGATAACTGAAGCTTTCTTCGGCAACCCATGACTCAAACTTTCTTGTTCAGATCCTCGACACTCGTGGGACATAAAGAGAAAATAAAAGGGCGAAGAACGATGCGTTTCTTTGAGGTTGCATAAACTTTCTGGCTTTTATGATAAGGAATTTCTGTTTTCAGTGTTTTGTTGAAGAAATATTAAGGATGAAATGGTTATATATATATATATATATATATATATATATATATATATATATATATATATATATATATATATATATATATATATATATATATATATATATATATATATATATAATATATATATATATATATATATATATATATATATATATATATATATATATATATATATATATATATATATATATATATATATATATATATATATATATATGTATATATTATATATATGTATATGTATATATATATATATATATATATATATATATATATATATATATATATATATATATATATATATATATATATATATATATATATATATACACAAACACAATCCAACAACAACTAATGCAGCTGTTCCTAGTCCACTGGAGGGAAAAGTCCTCAGACATGTCAATTCATGTCTGGGATTTGTGGTATATTCCGGTAGATTAAATGCCGAGAAACTGGTCTGGTGTATCTTTGGCTGACGACTTTGTCTACGGCTTGAATTGGTATGATTAACAACATTAAGAACTAGCGTCCCATCCCACTGTGAGGCCCTCAGGTCCTAGGGAGCGCAAGATTATTCGAAGCTCCATACGAGCATTTCCTTCGCTCGTAGATGCTAGAAGACTTCAATTGTGAAGATACAAACTTCAATGCTTGGCAGTACCTCTGAAAGGGCCACTGACAGAGAAGAGGGCCATAGGGAGTTCTCTCAGGACCTCAAATAACTAGAGGATTGGGATATCTCTCAACATGTGGCCATCTGGAAGCCACTAGCGTTATTTCGAGTACTGGCATAGTCAACACTCAGTTGATTAGCCGGTAGAATGGCGGAAATGTAACTGAGTGTGTGTACTAGACACTTCTCTTCCCTGGAATGTACCTGACTGACAACTTTATGGCTTGGAACTGCACCCCTGAGTCAAGGTCGTTCTTCGCATCTGAGTGCCGATGCATGTTCTTTGGCAGAGTTGAGAGGGACTTCCCTAGTGAGGTTTTTCGTGTTCAGCCAATAGATAGGATTGTCCCAAGCCTCCTGTCACACTGGAACAAGAAGGAAGGGGAATTTACTGGAGGCTGACCATTGATCTGTGTTGGGAGTGTGTGAGTAATGAGGTTCTTCAGCAAGGAAAGGTGGCCTGGAAGAATGCTTGCGCCAAACTGAAATTTCTCTCTTGGATAGAAATTGTTGTGCTACCTCCAGCTATCTGCTGAGGTCGTCTTACTAAAGGACACTTGTTACTGCCATGTCTATCAGCATGCAAGTAATTTAACTTCTGCAAAAGCAATAAGTCGAACCCGACCCTCTAGCAACTTCCCCGCAAAGGAGTCCAGAATCTGTCACATGTTGGGATCCATCAACAGGCATATGCCTTGCAAGTGGGCTAACCTGCTACCCAGGTGAACACCTGAGTGAACACATGAGGAACATTACTTAGTCCAAAACATTTGATCTTGTACACCGTGCCGTCAAGGGAGAAGTAGAGGTACTATTGAAAGGACTGATGTATGGGTACTTCAATGTATGTTTCCCTCAGAGCCACTGAAACCATGAAGTCTTCTACTCTGATGGGAATCTGCAGAGATCGTGCTATTTCTATTCCGAACTTCGTTTGAAGTACAAACTTTCTCAATGACAAGAAGTCGATGACTGGCCATCCTAGAAAGTACCTATCCACCAGGAACATTCGACTGTAGAAGCCTAGCAATTGGTCTCAAAGGACTTTGATCGCATTCTTCTCCAACATCCCTCCTACCTCTGTCTACCAGGCCAGGGATCTCGGTGATGTTGGAGGAAAAGAAGAGAGCTCTATCGAAAAATTAGATAGGGGGATGCGGACCGCGTGAAAGAGTAGTATGCAACCATCCTGAAAGACACTTAGTAACCAAGGCTCAGCTTAGACTCTCCACAAAATTGCCCGATGGCATGACAAGAAACTTCCTACTCTTTCTCTCCGCCATCTCACTGCTTGGAAGGGCCAGGTTGGGTGGCTCAAACATTACTGTATTTCATTGTTTTTTTATATCCTACTGATAATGGGAATAGATACCCAAAACGCTGGTTTTGGGTGAAATAAAGAAGAGATCATTCCTAGTCTTCTTGCTATTCTGTTTATACTAAAACTAATGCTGGCTAAAAATTAAAAACTTAATAATATGTATGTATATATATAAATATATATATATATATATATATATATATATATATATATATATATATATATATATATATATATATATATATATATATATATATATATATATATATATGTATGTATGTATCCCAATATGATACCGTACTTTACAGGGAATTTTATCTATCCATGGAGAATTCATAGGTCTTTAGCTAATGACAGCATAGTTAAAATTCCTTTTCCTTCACTTGAATATAACAATCATTTTCACAATCAAAAGATGAAAATGAGATTTTCCAGAGCGCACACATAGATACTTTCTTTAATTTCTTGTGGACAAATACTTATATTTGGAGGCAATAAAACTATATAAGAAGGATATGAAATGCAGAAAATTGTGGTTTGTATCACCTTTATATATAATCTTTGAAACTGAATATGTAAAATTCTATGATCATGATGGCCATATACAGTAATGGCCAAACAAACGAAGGATAGAACAGCAACAAACATGCCACCCGACAGGAACAAATATGTTATATTACAGCAGGTAGCAAAAAAGAAAAAAACTGTAACCTAATTATTGCTATCAGGAAACCTGGCATATCCTTCGTTTCTTCGTATCCGAATATAAACAAAAAAATTTGTACGTAAAAGGAAATTCTATTTTCTTAGTATATGTAAGTATCTCGTTTTGGGTGTGCCGGAGTGAAGCATCCAAGCCAGCATATCGACAGAAAATTTATCAGCCCTATTTCATGGATTCATTTCCCGATGTCTGCTGCCTCTCCCGTTACATAGAATTGCCCTGGCACAAGAAACTCCATCTTGTTGTAAAAAAAAAAGTGTAACCCACACACATAACTCACCCAGAAATAAAAGGAATGGTTGTGATGGCGAAATGACTGCCAAGAAAAAGTACATCTAATCAACTTGTAATCATCAGAGCCGTTGGCCGTGACGGGCTTCTCGAGAACAAATCTCCATCAATCAGGAAAACTAATCTAGAGGATTCTTTTTATGATTCTGGCTACGAAAACCGAAAAAAAGTGAAATAAGTAGAACGTTTAGAAGAGAAAAGAAAATAGATTAAACGAAAATGGTTAATCTCCAGACATTCACCATCAAGTAATCAATTTAAGCTTATGAAAAGAGAGAAAATATTCTAAGCACGAATTGTATGATAAATTAATCTGGCTTCTCATAATTACCTCATCAGTTAACGACAGCAGCCCAGATACCAAGCATGGCAAAGTGAACAATAGGAAGAGTTAATAGAGAGAGAGAGAGAGAGAGAGAGAGAGAGAGAGAGAGAGAGAGAGAGAGAGAGAGACCCTTATTGTTGGACTCGGTGTCCTGTTTTGTTTCTCTTCAAGAACATGAGTTCGAACTCTACTGTGGCTACGACCATGTATCATGGAAAATAGATTTTCCTTATGGTATTTAAATTTAGATTTAAGTGTATTATATGATAATAAATCCCTGTAGACTTATCTTTAAAAAAAAAAAAACTTTAAAGTCATTCGTATTATTAACAAAATTTCCTAACATAGCCGTGTATTATACTTGAGATAGATTCAAAGTGTGAATCCCTGAATCCAAAAGAGAAAAAAAAAATACAGTATGTAAAGAGGAGTCAATATAAACTTATCTTTTGATAGATAGGTGGCTAAAGTCACTGTCCAGTTTTGTCTCAGTTTAAAAAACTTCCTCTACGATATTTAGTTCCTCTGTCGAGGCATTCAGATATAAATAACTTTGTAGCTCAATTTTTGTAGCACGCATACTCATACCCAAACAAACCCACATATGCACGCGCAAACACACACACATACTTTGTGTGTATGTATATATATATATATATATATATATATATATATATATATATATATATATATATGTATATATATATATATATATATATATATATATATATATATATATATATATATATATATATATATATATATATAGACAGAGAGAGAGAGAGAGAGAGAGAGAGAGAGAGAGAGAGAGAGAGAGAGAGAGTGTGTATGTGTGTATACTCTGTATATATAAGTATTCTCTCTCTCTCTCTCTCTCTCTCTCTCTCTCTCTCTCTCTCTCTCTCTCTCTCTCTCTCTCTCTCTCTCTCTCTCTATATATATATATATATATATATATATATGTATATATATATATATAATGTATGTATATATATATATATACATATAAAAATAGAGAGAGAGAGAGAGAGAGAGAGAGAGAGAGAGAGAGAGAGAGAGAGAGAGAGAGAGAATGTGTGTGTATACTCTGTATATATAAGTATGTTCAACATATACATATGTATATATATGCATATATATATATATATATATATATATATATATATATATATATATATATATATATATATATATATATATATATATATATGCCTGTACCCAAGAGAGGAAGTAAGTTAGAAGCATGTAGAAAAAATTATGTTGAATAGAATGTAATCGTCATTCAATATGAAATAAGTAATACTTTAAATGATGCTTTGCACCCATTTCCATCCTTGAAACACAATTACATCCATCGAGGAAGATGCCACTCCTCTTGATGTTAGTTCTCAAGCGTTTATTCGCTCAAAGGGGAAGAAGCCAGCTCGCAAGAACCTACGTCTCTTGCCAAACTCGTTCCAATATTGTCCCTCGGTTTTCGTTTATCTTCGTTCCCATCTCGCTCTTTCCTTTCCCCCATTCAAGTTATGAGGACACAAACTGATATCCTGTTTTCAGCAGAGTGAGATAACTTCCCACATGAAAAAAATCCACAAACTCTTCCGAGAAAGGTTGACACGTCATACAAATAAATTTTGTCCTTGAAAAAGACTGGCAGTCGTGTATATTGGTTGGTATTGTTCGGACGGATAGTGTTTGCATAGAAGATATCTTACATATGAGATCAATATATGAGATCATATGAGATCAAAACTTACCTTTCACCAAAAACCTATATGGCATAATCAGCAAAACCTTTTAGCTATTTCAAATCGGCAGTGAATGAGAAGGAAGACAAAACATAGTTTCATAGTATGTGGAATTCAACAAAATCCAAATCAAATTACACAAACAGGTGCAAACTTCTAATGTTATATATAAAAGATATCTATTTTTTCACATATTTAGTTATTTTGAGTTTTTCATCATAATATGGTGCTTTTTAATCATTTGCTTTTAATCATCCTTAATATATATATATATATATATATATATATATATATATATATATATATATATATATATATATATATATATATATATATATATATATATATATACATATATATATATATATATATATATATATATATATGTGTGTGTATATATATATATATATATATATATATATATATATATATATATATATATATATATATATTCAAATAAGCCATATATATTTTTGATACATTAATGTCTTGATTCTCTTAACGACCTCGGGATCAGAGCCCCCAGGCAAAATCACACAAAGACAAGAGCTTGTGTCCGGCCGGGAATCGAACCCTGGTCGGCAAGCTTGTATAGACAGTGACTAAACCACTTGGCCACGAAGAAAGATCTTCGTGGCCAAGTGGTTTAGTCACTGTCTATACAAGCTTGCCGACCAGGGTTCGATTCCTGGCCGGACACAAGCTCTTGTCTTTGTGTGATTTTGCCTGGGGGCTCTGATCCCGAGGTCGTTAAGAGAATCCAGACATTAATGTATCAAAAATATATATGGCTTATTTGAATATGAAAAACACGTCTAAATGTGCAAAATTTATCATATACATATATATATATATATATATATATATATATATATATATATATATATATATATATATATATATATATATATATATTTATATACAGTATATATATATATATATATATATATATATATATATATATATATATATATATATATATATATATATATATATTTATGTGTGTGTAGATTTGCTTCTAAACAACTACAAATTCAGAAATGTGGCAAGCAAACGCAGAAACTTTGGAATTTTGAACTTCATTTACTTATAATTGCAACTTTTTGATTGATAAAAATATTCTAAATTGAATTTAATAGTGAAACAAAAGTTTAGCATACAATAAATTAAACTATATGATTTACAATACGCATAACGAATCTTCATAGAATAACTACCGTATAATATTTTATTAAAGAAAAATAACAAAGATAAAAAACTTTGTTAAAAATCATGCATCTGTAACCCACATATACGGTATTAAAATGTTTTAGTTAGTGTATTTGGATATTGGAAGAAGATAATTGTAGTCAATTAATATCAAAAACTGCATAATGTTTAATTGAGTTAGGAACAAAGCTGATTTCGCGTTCAATTCGACGACTTTAGATGACCCACTTTTAAAAGTATGAGTCATTACAATGTAAATAAAAGTCACCAATTCCATCATTATCGGATTCCAATGACCACGGAATCATTTGGACGATTTTCTCTGATGAGAATGTGTCAGATATACTCTTTCTGTTGTTTAAGCAAAACATTTTACTTTTCCTTTGGAAAAAAGAAATGCAGAAAAATGGAGTATATAAATGTTATCTTTGCTAGAATCAAAGTATTCTTTTTACTATGGACGCTGCATAGTTGCTAATACTTACTTCCTACTTCTTATAATCATTTGACCACATCAATTTTCTCATAATCTCGATTGACAATAATTTCCTATTGTTCGTGGATTCGAGTTACCCCATTTCTATGGTTTGAAATATTGATGTTTATCTTGCAATTTTTCCAAAAACTTTCATACTCAAATTCGAAGGATAAAAAATATTTCATCAGTTTGCATGAAACGTAATTTGTTTCAGTATGCAAAAAAAATCTCCATATAAACAGAACATGGGAAATATTTCTAATGCCTTGATTTTATATATATATATATATATATATATATATATATATATATATATATATATATATATATATATATATATATATATATATATATATGTATATATATAAATATATATAAATATATATATATATATACATATACATATATATACATATATATATATGTGTGTGTATATGTATAACTACAGTATATATATATATATATATATATATATATATATATATATATATATATATATATATATATATATGTATATATATATATATATATATATATATATATATATATATATATATATATATGTATATGTATATATATATATATATATATATATATTTATATATATAAATGTATATATATATATATATATATATATATATATATATATACAGTATATACATATATGGATATATATATATATATATATATATATATATATATATATATATATATATATATATATATATATATATATATTTATATATATTGGAATATATAAGGTATATAACGAGGAAAAAGCTTTCCTACTCACAAATTCAAAGGACAGGATATAACTCATCATTTAACATAAAACAATTTTTTCAGTATTCAAAATGATCTTGTTATAAACAAAACTTTGTGAAATATATTAATCCCTCGATTATATATATATATATATATATATATATATATATATATATATATATATATATATATATATATATATATATATATATATATATATATATATATATATATATATATATATATTGGGGCTTGAGCCATGTCGTCCTGATGGAATATATCGTGTATAATCAGGGATGTATCCGAAGCTAACCATAGATATCGGCACCCCGAATAGACCTTTCCTAGTCTAATTCTCTAAGGGGAAGGATAAGTGAGGAGCCGTTACATATCCTATCACCTTTCGGTGCTCCCATACGACCCTGCTGCTTCTTTCCTCTGATTGCAGCTTCACAGTACTGTCCTAAATTTGTTTGTGTGCGCTCTTTTCACCTTTTTTCGAATATTTACTTCGGATGAGGGCTTCCTCTTCTTCATCAAAGTTGAGTACCTACCTCTCTTTGCTTTTTGTTTTAGCTGTAATTGCTTTGGATCCCTTCGGCGAATTAAATTTTAGTTTTTGTGATAGAGGAAGCCTGTATGCTTCAAGTCCAGCTAGCTGGCGTCTGGTTTCGTTCCTAATTGCTCTTTTTTCGTGTTTACTTGTTTATTTTGTAAGTTTCACGTTACCTAGTACTTTTATAGCATTGCGATGCTTTGGGCTCTATTTCAACTTAGCATTTAAATTGCATTTTGATTATATGTCTTTTTGAGTTCGGGTCAGTTTCGGCTGGAGATGGACTCGCCGTTTTCGTTTTTGGTCTTTAGTTCCAGTTTCGTTGACAGTGGTCTCTCCCCTCGGGGAGATCTTTTACTCAGTCATTCTAGTTTCTAAGATTTTTGTTCCACTTGTCGGCGTTTCTCGGTATTCTGACCGTTTAGACTCATGGCCATCGTGCTACATGCATCTGAGATCTCTTAGGGCTAGGAGGGTACAGTTTTTTGGAAATCCCCTTTGCGAAGGGTGAGCTCACTTATCTTTTTTCAGTCGGTTTGCTGGCTGTCATACTTCCTTTTCTTTTAGCCTCTGGGATTTTTCTTATGACTTGTCGTATCCAGGCCTAGCCTATCCTTCGACGGCGTGTTCGTTGGTCCATTATGCTACGTTCATTCATCTTTTTTCATGCTGGCTTACAGCAGCTATGTTGTGTTCCCCTTTGTGAAGGGTGAACTTTTTCCTGTCAGTGCGCCAACAGCTGTGCGCTGCCGTATCCTAGCCACTGAGAATTCTAGATTGAGTGGTAACAATTTTTACTTTATGTCATTACACCTCTCAGTGGTGAGTGTTTCCGTTACTGGTATCGAACTTAATTTTATTTATAATGCTGTGTTTTTGCAATTTTTGTGGTGAGGCCTAATCCCTTCGGGGTTCTAGTCTTATAGACCCGTCAGCATACCCCTTTATTAAGGAGCGAGTTATCAGACTGACGGCAATGCAAGTACTTACAGCTTCGTCGTCTCCGATGGCATTCATTTTCTTGAGCATACTATAGTGATACGTCGCTATTTAGGCAGTGTGGCCTGTACTGCCACAACCCTCTCTGACGGCATGATGTTTCTGTGGAAACTATTGTCGTTTGACTTTGCTGCCATTCTTACCGACACTGCCGTTACTGACGGCAGATCAAGTGTATAGATAATTCTCTGGTACACTTCCATCAGGACGACATGGCTAGAGCTCAAAAAGGGGATTTTGACGTAGGAAAAATTGTCGTCCTGATGGCCCGCCCATTAGTTCATTTCTCTTCCATTCCTTTGCTCGTTGGAGGCTTCTATTTCAGAGTAGCTCCACCGCGATATGGAATGAAGCGGTAGGGTCGTATGGGAGCACTAAAACATGATAGGATATGTAACGGCTCCTCACTTATCCTTTTCCTTAGAGGATTAGACTGGGAAAGGTCTATTTGGGGTGCAGATATCTATGGTTATCTTAGGATACGTCCCTGATTATACATGATATCTTCGGATAATCGTTCCTGGGGTTAGAACCCCGTGATACCTGACGGTAATTCTCTTATAATATCAGTCGCAGCAATATTATACAGTAGGAAGCAGCCGAAGGGAACATCCTTCAGAACAACAGGGCTATCTCAGCCAAAAATAGATTTTTCCTTCGTCAAAATCCCTTGTATATACATATATATATATATATATATATATATATATATATATATATATATATATATATATATATATATATAAATATATATATATATATATATATATATATATATATATATATATATTTATATATATATATATATATATATATATATATATATATATATATATATATATATATATATATATATATGTATATATATACATATATATATATATATATATATATATATATATATATATATATATATATATATATATATATAAATAAATATATATATATATATATATATATATATATATATGTATATATATATATATATATATATATATATATATATATATATATATATGTATATATATATATATATATATATATATATATATATATATATATATATATATATATATATATATATATATATATTGGAATATATAAGGTATATAACGAGGACTAAATGCCCAGTGAAAGCAATATCAAGCTATATGATTAGAAGGTTAATATTACTTCTCGTTTATCGAATGACGTGATTCTGTTTTTATGCAAATGTAATGGCGAATTATATGAAAACTTCAGCAAATCGCCATGGTTAACTGACATGATTTTTTTTTACTTAAATAATCAGCATCTTTCACATGTTTTCTCTGTAGCTCACTTCTCACATAAAGGACATAATATAGTTTTGCATAGATAATTTTAGCTAAAACTAACGTATTAATCCTCTAGAGCTGCCATTGGTAACATAGGCATACTGTAGGCAATGCAATGTCTTGATCAAGATCATATAATCTATAACTATAAGCTAACATTTATAATGTTACTGTCGTCACCACCGTTTATTTCCCTCGTGCAGAGATTTCCTGGATTATGAAATTATAACTAAAACATCCAGTTAGCTGTGGAGTGTGAATAAACTGAAGGGTCTCTTTTCTTTAGAAGACTAAACTTTAATTGATAAGTATGTTAACGGGAACAAATAGCGAAGATTTAATCATTTAAGATCATTTATGATTGGATCCAAAGGAAGCGATTAAGATTGACGAAATCAACGGAATTTGGTTGGTGAAGACTGTAGCTGGATAAAGAGTGTTAGACATGAATCTTTGATGTTCATTGTTAGATTTCCGACGAATGTTAGATTTATGGGAATAACCCTGTATTGATTGGTAATACAAATGAATAACTGAAAGAAGGATTACTCAAAGCGAGTAATGACATGATGGGTTAAGGACTATGCAACTCTGTCCCTAAAACCAAAAGCAGTACTATTGGCCAGAGCTAAGAACACACTGGACGTCTGGCAATTGAAAGAGGTAATATAATTGAACAAAGAGACAATATTTTTACACCTTAGTAGCAGATTTTGATCTAATGCGTGTTGATTTATGTAATTATAGTGAAGAGTTAAGAAATGAATGGGACAATATATGAGAAAAATATGAGGATATAGAAAGTAATTGGACGATACTAATTCTGTATACAGAAGAGACAATGGTGCCCATTTTCTACGTCTATTTAGTTTGAAGAATATGAAAAATACATGATTGTTAAAACAATAAAACAGAGAGATGAAGAGAAATTCAATTGTCGATGTGGAGGAAAGTTTAATTGTGCTCTTGGTAAGGACCATAATAGATAATAAAGATTGGAAAAAGATCGTCATAAAAAATGGAATATCGAAAACTATTCAGATAAAATCACTTGATCATCAATTTTATGGGAAAAGCAGCATGGTAAAGAAGAAGACCAAGAAGAAAAAGAAGATGAGGGTTCCAAGTTCCAAGATCCACGTCGCTTACTCCATAACTACGGCAGTAGACGTGCAGGTGCATAGCTTTCTATTCTGACGAACACAAGAAAATTTTGATTTTTTCTGCTCAAGAGCCAGCCAGCACTGCATGAAAGATAACTTCCAAACCTATACAGCATATTCTTCCGCCAATGGCAATCGTGGTCACAACAGATATGTCTGTTCTTCCAATCTTTTTATTGCTGGAATTCGTCTGAAATCTTAAAGGTTCATAGGACTTCAGTCAGAGTTGAGTTAACTGAACTGTGGAAGAAGACTCTTAGTTGGATCCAGTGGCTTAAGTTTAATAGCATTTATGGACCAAATCTATTTCCCTTGATGGTAAATTCGGCACTTGCATACTGTACATGTAGGGAGATGTATATATAAAACAAAATTGAACTTTATATAACCATGGTGATTTTACTTTTGGCGAACCCTACAGGTCAGTCAATCTTGATCTCCCTACATCTTTTCATAGCCATGTGAAGCTACAGATCATAATTATCGTAAAATTCTTGATCATAAATCTCAGAACTGAAGTTGTGCGTCTCACATGAAAGTTTAAAGGTTATTGTGAGCGGCAGAACAAACGCGTAGTTATTGTTTTGTCAAATATAGCCCTCAATACTAAACATATTACCATTTAATCAGACTTCAAGTTCCTATGACCAGATAATGTTTGCTCATAAATCATCATTCAGACCTATCGGTACTCCCAGTGTACCTTCCTCACCATACAACCACACTGAGGTCATGATTATACCCGGTTATATTTATTAACCCCTTTTAGGAGGCTTCAATGCAGAATCAACAAAATGCGAGTTTCTAATGATTGTACTAATCCACCGCATTAATAAGATTAATATAGATAATCGTGCACTGAAAGTAGGCTAAACATTAACTTCCTTTGCTAACTTATATAAAAGAATTGACGGATACTTATGAATGCAGTTGCAATATGTACTGCATTGATAATAAATAAGAGATAAAAGGAAAAAGAAAGGCATGCAGAGAAGCATCCACCGCAATTATGAAATTAATGTATACAATCATGCACTCAATGTAGGCTGAACATTTACTTCCTTTGCGAACTTATAGAAGATAACAGAAGAACACTTACAAATGTAAATGCAATATGTACTGCATTGGTAATAGATGAGAGATAAAAGGAAAAAGAAAGGCATGCAGGAAAATAAACAGGAAACGTATGCAATTAGGTCATTCATTATATTTGCTCTTTTGATCTCGTAAAAGATTCAGTCCAAGGCATCGGAAGCCCAGCAATTAACAAAGGAATGCGCGAATTATTGAGGCTCCTTAAGATCTCTCTTCTCGCTAATTCCTGAATGATGATTCTCATTTCCTTGCGGAAAAGCACACATTGGTAAATTTGCATAGCTTAACGAATCTCTCTCTCTCTCTCTCTCTCTCTCTCTCTCTCTCTCTCTCTCTCTCTCTCTCTCTCTCTCTCTCTGCTTTTCGCGTAGATATTTTCTTTTATTTGTTCATATTGATATTAAAATGCTAAGCTATAACAGTATATCAGGTCGATTTTGATTCCAACTTTAAAGCCTGATTTTGATTGGAATTAGTAATGCTTTTTCAATCATTTTATAGTTTTCTTGGTAGCTGAATGGATAGGACGACTGTCCCTTTTCTACCCAGGTCCTTATGCCAAGGTTAAGTTTTTGAAAGGGGCACATGAGCTTATTAACATTTATCTTCCCACGAGTTAATCCCAAGGTATGTAATTTCGATATTAAGAAATGTTCAAGGTTTAAACACTCTAAACTGTATGTATGTCATTATTATTATTATCATTATTATTATTATTATTATTATTATTATTATTATTATTATTATTATTATTATTATTATTATTATTATTATTATTATTATTATAAGGTAAGCTAATAATATTTAGGAGCTTTGATCTCTAATGCACGATCTTTAGAATTTGAGCTTAATGAAAGATTGAAAAATAGAAATCAGACAATGGCTAGGTTAGGTAAAATTTTGAAATCATATCTCCTGAAATTGGATATAAAAATCAGGCTATGCATTACTTTAGTGAGATCAGTGTTACTGTATGAACATAAGTCATGGTATGACAATTAATCAATATCCATCAGATTTTGTAGATTTTAGAACAAACCTCTCAAAAGAATACTGGGAGTTAAATGTCAGGACAGGATAAGAAATGAAACTATAAGAGAGATTACTCAGATGCCATATGGAGATGAGATTATAGTGAGGAGTTAGATGGTGATGGTTTGGGCATGCTCTTTGCACTACCCAAGAGAGATTAGTTCACCAAACTTTCAACTGGTCTCCACTAGGGACTAGAAGAGTTGAACTATGAGGCGTAAAGTCGGAAATGATGAGTGGTGAAATAATTGATTTAAAAGCTCAAGATAGAGCCCGAGGCCCTTTGCGTCAATAGGCGTAGGAAGAGGTGATGATGAGGACGATAAAGCTAATAATAGTAGAGCTACTTACCATAACAAGAGTCTCTTTTACCCCTACCAAGAGGAAAGTTGTCACTGAACAATTACAGTACAATAGCCCCTTAGTGTTTTCAGGTGTGTGAGGAAAGAGGAGAATGTGTAAAGGATAGGGCAGACTATTTGGTGTGTGTAGACAAAGAATAAAATTAACTGTAACGAGAGAGGAATCCAATGCAGTACTATCTGGACAGTCAAAAGGACCCAATACTACCTTTGATGGATTCTGCTTTTGTTTCCTGTTATATCGGTATTTATCCTGCATACGTCTATCTTAATTTCTTCTTTTATCGTTAAATCAAGGATATCTCTCGAATTCCACTTTAAAAAGGTCTTTCATTTTTTTGAGTGTGCGCATAACTACTTTTCATGACTTTCTAGAATTATAATTTGTCAATAGGTAACGAAGTTGTTTATGTAAAATTGCCCGTCTTCTTTACCTCTAAAAATAACCTTAAAGAATTTCAATTTATGTTTAATATCTATATTATCTGGACATATATCTAATATATAAGTAGCAGTTTTGAACGCTACTCACTTAAGATAATCTATATTTGAAGAAAAGCTTGATTCATCTCACGCTATAAAAGATCTTCTCATCAACATTAGGATCAGTCGATACAAAATTAGATCAGATCACATTACCAATATCCTCAGAAGATCCGGTTTATGATAATTCATTATCAGTAGATTAAGGAGTGAAATATAATGAGCATCACAAAATACGGTGAAAGTCTACATCAATGGTTCTAGGGAATCTACATTAGATTTCCTGAATTATAATCGTTTGGTTTTACGATACTCTTTCTTCTATAGTAAAGGCTTGCGGTGGCCTATTGGAAACGCCCCTGCCTGGTGATCTGCCGGACCGGGGTTCGATTCCCGCTCAACCACGATAGCGTCTTTGTAGTGCCTACAACCTCACCGTCATTGTGAGCTAAGATTGGGGGTTTGGGGAGCCTATAGATCTACCTACTAAGTAATCATCTGTCATTACCTGGCCCTCCCTGGTCCTAGCTTGAATGGAAAGGGGGCTTGGGCGCTGATCATATGTACAGTATATATTGTCAGTCTCTAGGCCATTGAGTCTAAGGAATTGTCCTGCTAAGGGTATTGTGTCTGTCCCTTGCCTCTGCCATTCATGAGCGGCCTTTAAACCTTTAAACCTTTAAATAGAGCTTCGAAACTCCATCTAAACTTACGAACTATTTTGAAATAGAATACAAATTTTAATTATCTAACTAAAATCTTTGAAATTGAATACTGCATATTTCAGTGTATGTCAAAACTAAGAGTAGCAAAATAAATCTCATCCTGTTAATCATCTCTCTCTGGATAAACATAAGCTCATCTATTGATCGTTTCCTTTAAAAAAAAAAAAAAAAAATTAGTTTGAAAAAGTGTTAGACTTTTCCTTAATCGGCTTACTTGTGCCAAATCAAATAATACCTTTTATCGTAATTTGGTCCCAAATCTTTATAAACAAAACTCTCAAAAATATCAGTACCATATTTCAACCAACAATTTATAATTCAAAATAAATCACACAGCCACACCTACACACACACATACACACACACATACACACACACACACACACACACACACACACATATATATATATATATATATATATATATATATATATATATATATATATATATATATATATACGTGTGTGTGTGTGTGTGTAAATATAAAATATGTATATATATATATATATATATATATATATATATATATATATATATATATATACATATATATAATGTGTGTGTATATATATACATATGTGTAGACATGTATATATATATATATATATATATATATATATATATATACACGCACACACACACGTATGTATGTATATATATATATATATATATATATATATATATATATATATATATATATCTATATATATATATATATATATATATATATATATATATACACATATATAAATATATATATATATATTTATATATATATATATATATATATATATATATATATATATATATATATATATATATATATATATATATATATATATATATATATATATATATATATATATATATATATATATATATTCGCAATCACGACAATCTTATCACCCTTCCGATTTTCTGGGTGTGTCATGGAGAAAGATTTCTAGTTCGACATTATGAAGGGTCAAAATTCTTCAAACTGACGTCAGCCATAATTTCTTGCTGCCAGCTCTAACTGGTAATTACCAGGTCAAGTATATATTAATTTCTTAGATCGGAACACCTTTCATGAATCGAAATTTAATTGATATTCATTATTTTCTGAAAGTTAATAAGAATCTGATTATTCAACATTTTTTAATCACTATTCACCATCTGCATAAACCTTCTCAACTATCGATCCCTGAATATAACTATCATACATACAGCAATATCTAATGTGGATACATAGAAAATAGAATTGATGTTTTTAGAAATCGAATAGGACATTAAAAAAAATCATAAAAATCATAGATATACATAATATAGAATCATTGATATTAGGGATCTATCACAGAAAGAAAAAACGAAGACTGCATTGAATGATTCTCTTAATTAGTATTCTATCATTATTTAATAAATTAAATGGCGGTAAATTCTTTATTACGTAATGAATTAGACATCTACGCTTGAAAAAAGACATCATTGTTGATATCTATAGATAGATTTTTTTGCAATCATTACTGAAGCGTAAGTTTAATGTTCAAAGGTACTTAGTGGAAGTAACAGATTGTACCATACCATACGAAAGAAGATGGTCAACCATAATGTTTAGAAATATTGAATAAAATTTGGGTAATTCAATAAGAAAAAAACTTGAAAACTTGGTAGATTGATTACAGGATGAGCTGGAGTATTATTTTGTGATTGATTGATAGATTGATTTGAAGTTTTATGGCATCCTGACATCAAAGGTCATTGACGCCAAAATCATTTATCATGAATGAAGAATAAAATAGTATTCAATTAAAACCATAAGATCGAAGATATAATTATAAAATTTAAATCAGTTTTAGAAGACCTGCTTCTGTTATAAATTTAAAAGCAACGCTAGCATAGTAGCCTACAACACATCCTGCCCAAGAATCTTGGCAAGGACGAACCTGCCATTGTTATTCCAAATTACAAGAATAATTTCTTAACAGTTTGAAGGATGAATCAATATACAATTCATTTTATGAACTGCAGAAACTTTATATTTCCTGTTTTTTCCCTAATAATGGAGGCCGGTTGGTTATGGTGTACAATACGCACTGCAGTCCTCAGAATCTCTTTGGCCTCTCTAGAAATGAGATTCAGCTTCCCAAGACTCACAATTAACATTCTTACGCAGAAAACAAAAGAGACTTAATTAGTCCCCTCACATCCATGAAAGCAAATGTCTCCTACAAAATATTTCCCTTCTTTCAAGTTTTTTTTTTTTTCTTTCTCTTTTTATCTCTGTTTGTGATGAGAGAGAAAAGACGCGGTTATTATGTCTTGCCACCTCAAAGGTTTTTTTTCTTTTTCTTTTCTCAAGCAGGAATTCTCATCTCATTTCCTTGGGAAGTGTGCACAGGAGTGTACGGATTCAAGTACCTTCTTCAGATGTGCACTCACATACGTTATATATTCTATTCATCTTCTGTCTTTTTTCATTTGCTTTAATATGTTCTTTATTTAGGCTAAACATTATTTTCTCGACTAGATGATTAGGTGTAATCACAAGGAAGTAAAATCAGTCAAAGAAGAAGTTGAAAAAGTGAGTAACCAAATATGCACAATTAAATATTTTCAAAACGCTACTTAAAATAAAACTCCAAATCAATTAAGTCTAGAATAGATAAAAGAAACATTACTAAACATGAGCTAGTGACGTGAAACGAAAATTAGTTGCCCAAAATTCAGATCTATGCTAAAAAATGAAACTTTTTCCGCAATGTAGATAAGAAAGGATCATTTTATTTGAATAAAGGTTCAAGGGACATTCGTATTCTAAATGTTAAAGCGTCATTGATATTAGGCCAAAAGGAGAAAAGTAAAACGTCCTTTAAACCTTCCTCTCGTGCATCATTCTATAAACCTTTGTGCTTTTACTATAATATCTCATTCAGGCTCATTTACGATTGCAAATTTTTTCTGTGTAGTTACATAAAACTTATACAACAAGATAATTAGAATTGTTACAGATACATTTAACTTTGATATCTTTGTACCGGTTCAACATACAAAATATTTCAACATTAAAAAAAAAGGTCTGATTTGATATAGGTGTGTGTGAATAAAAGCTGATATTCTATTATCAGCATTAAATTTTATGCATAAATACCGTTTCCATTATCATCATAATAAAGGTTTAAACCAGAACTTTTCAAGGCATCATTGCAGAATGTCCATTGAACCGTGAATTACATTTAATTATTTGCCACTGCTGATTCTTTCTTTTCATACTTCATATTTTATTAGACAAGAGCGTTTTAAACATTTGTGCGAACACGCCTGAATTTGAATGCATCTGTTCTACGAGTGTAAACCAACTTAAAGTAATCCAATAAATACAAAGTGGAAAAGAAAAAAATAAATCTTCGAATAATTTCTGAAATAAATTTTCGTTATCATTATCATATTTTTTTCTTTTTCCACGTGAGAGTCGTTCGCTGATCTATTGTTTTATTTTTGTTTTTATAAAACAGGTTCTAAACTGAATCATATCTTTTCAGCATTCAACAACATGACATTGTCATAATTATATTTAGAATCTTTCCAAGCGTTCTGTCTCTTCTTAAAAGTAAACAGTTAGTATCAAAATCTGGAATTCAGTCAATATTTGAGTTATGTTCAGAGAAAATATACCGAAGACAGTGAGTCTGTTTACATTACTAGTAGCACTTGCTGTAATTTAACTGCCTTAAAAATATCAGAATTGCCAGCATCTGGTAAAGATATCTAAAAATTTTATTAGCTGGTATATAAATGAGAGCATAATTGGTTTTATAGAGGTACTTTTCACGGTTCCTCTCAAGGGAAACTTACAGGATGAGTGAAGAGGATAATAAACCAGGTGAAAGTGGACCATTATGGTCAGCGCTATTGGTCGTGGATATAAAACAGAAGCTATTATTATTCCAGTGTTATTTTCGCTTGGAAGAATCGACGTCTGGAAAATTTCAAGGAAAAAAAAATCTGTCCTGGAGAAAGTTCTGGCTAAGTCTCGCCATGCAGGTTAGAAAGGGAACTGTGTCATTTTCATTAATTTGAAAGAGGCTTTTGCGGCCAAAGAAATTCACATGTCTTCTTTGCTGAATGTAATGAGACTAACAATTGCAGAATCAATATCAGATGTTCCAATATTTGATTCTGAAATACCTCTTAAAAAAAAAAAAAAAAAAAAAAAAAAACTTAAATATTTACCAACCAATTCAATGGAACTTTAAGTATGAAAAGCAGTTTTCTTTACAAAGAAACTTTAATCACTGAGATGTAAATGAAAAGATTTGTAATTTTATTGATAATTATTCTGCCAAATCATTGAACACAAGAAAGATCATTAAATTTTAAGGTTTGGTATTATTTTGTTATTTTTCTGTATAACAAATGAAGTCTATCATTTTTCTATTTTTTTTTTTTTTTTTTGTGAACTTTAATTATTGGTAAAACTCTTGTTATGGAATTATTACCATTGTTATGCTTTAGCACTGGAACCATTAAATAAAAACAATCTCATTAACTACACAGGTTAACAATCACAGATCTTTGATTGCACTATTTTTATAAGATTTGATATTATTTGTGATTAACTCCTCAAATCAATTCAAAGTATATGGAATGACTATTCTTGGTTCATATGGTTGGTGCAACCTGCTTTTCAAGAACATTCTCATAAATCACCATTCTGTCGTTTAGTTTTACTCTGATTTAGTGAAAAATATTTTGCAATCCTGGCTCACCCACTATCATAGATCTTTTATTCTGTGGAAAGTTGCAAAACACCTCCCAACATTACCTCTCCTATGTTTGAGCTCAGAGTACAGTGCTGTGTTGTTCTTCCGTTAAATGCTTCAAATGGTATTATACAGAAGTGTCATCCACATCATTTTCAGAGTGAAGTGTCAAAACTATGTTCAGGAAATCGTTCATGATATAGTTTATTCAGACTAGCAATGCATGCGTAGTTAGTATGTATTAAACGTAAAGGTAATTTTGGAAAATTTTCATTGAAATATACAGACATTTGAAGATATCGCAATATATTTGATATACATTGATATTAAAGTTTATAGCACGTATTTTCCTTTAAACACCTCGACCCTTCAACATCTTAAACATTTTTATAGCATTCGCCCTTATTAATAGAATGCAGTACTCAAAATCTCGTTGGCCTCTCCAGAAATGAGGTGTACCTTCCCAGTTCCCAAGACTCGCAATTAACATTCTTACACAGCAAACAAAAGGGACTTAATTAGTCCCCTCGGATTCATGGAAGCGAATGTCTCCCACAAAATATTCCCCTTCCTTCAAATTTTTTTTTATTTCTTTCTCTTTTTATCTTGGTTTGTGATGAGAGAGAAAGGACGCTGTTAGTAAATCTTGCCTTCTCAAAGGTTTCTTTTTTCTTTTTCTTTTATCGGGCAGGAATTCTCATTTCATTTCCTAGGGAAGTGTGCACAGGAGTGCACGGATTCAAGGGACTTCCTCAGATGCAGTGCATGAAACAGCGTCTGGATGAATGACATTTAATTCCGTCCATTAACGTCCTACGTTATATTTTCTATTCAACTTCCGTCTTTTATCATTAACTTTAATGTTTTTTTTTATTTAGGCTGAACATTATTTTCTCTACTAGATGATTAGATGGAATCAAAAGGAAGTAAAATCAGTCAAAGAACAAGTTCAAAACTGAACAACCAAATGTGCACATATAAATGTTTTCAAAGCGCTGTATAAAATAAAGCCTAAAATTTTTTAAGTCTAGAATAGAAAACGGAATAATTTCCAAAAATGAGCTAGTGACGTGAAACGAAAATTATTCACCCAGAATTGAGAACTGCGTTTAAAACTAAAATTTTCCGCAATGTAAATAAAAAAAGGGTTATCTTATTTAAATAAAGGTTGAAGGGACATTCGTATTCTACACGTTATAGCGTCATTGATATTAGGTCATAATGAGAAAAGTAAAAATTCCTTTAAAGTTTTCTCTCGCCCAACATTCTAAAAATCTTTGTGCTTTTACTGCTCATATCTAATTCCGATTCATTTACAATTGCACATTTTCCTTTGTAGTTACTTCAAACTTATGCAACCGAATGATTAGAATAATTACAGATACATTTGATGTAATACAAAATATTTTAACTTTAAAGTAAATAGTTACCAATGATTAATTTTGAAGAAAAAAAAAGGTTCGATATTATATAGGTGTGTGAATAAAAGCTAAGATTCTATTATCAACATTAAATTATAATAATAATGATTAAAAATAGAGCTTTAAAAGGCCTCATTGCACGTTACCCAAATGAACCGTGAATTACATTTAATTTTTTACAAATGATGATTTTTTAATAATCATATTTTTTAACTTAAAATAAACTCTTGTGTGAACACATATCTGAATTGAAATAGATCTGTTCTACAAATGAAGTTATACTAATCTAATAAATGCAAATAAAATGAAAAGAAAAAGAAAACCTCCAAATAATCTAAGTTAATTTTTCATTATAATTATCATCCGTATTAAAAAGATATGAATTTTTTTCTTACTTCAGTGTCATTCACTGATATTTTTTTCCTTTTTTTTATTGTCTCTAAAACAAGGTTTAGATTAAATCATATCTTTACATTAACCAACAACATGACATTTTGATTAGTATATTTAAAATCGCTCCAAGCTTTCTGGCTTATTCAAAAGTAAACAGATAGTATTAAAATCTGGAATCCAGTTAATATTTGATTTATGTTTGGAAAAATTAAACCGTGGACAGTGAGCCTGATTAATTTACTAATAACAATTGCTATAATATAACTGCCTTTAAAATTATCAGAATTACGAGCACCTGGCAAAGATATCTACAGATTTTATTAGTTGGAATATGACAGAGCATAATTAGTTTTGCAGTTTTACTTTTCACGGTTCCTCTCAAGGGAAAACTTATAGGAAGAGTGAAGGGGATAATAATCCAAGTGAAAGTGGGCCATTATGTTTCCCGTTATTCATCGATAATATAGAAAAGAAGCTATTACTAATTCAGTGTTATTTCCGCTTGGAAGAATCGACATCTTGAAAATTGAACTAAAAAATAAAATATCTCATGGAGAAAATTTTGCCCAAGTCTCGCCATGCAGATTAGAAAGGGAACCGTGTCATCTGCATAAATTTGAAAGAGGCTTTTGCGGCCAAAGAAATTCACAGGTCGTCTTTGCTGAATGTAATGAGACTAACAATTGCAAAATCAACATCACATGTTCCAATATTTGATTAAAAAAAACTTTTTTCCAAAAAAGAAAAAAAATCTAAACATTTACTTACTAATTCAGTTTTCTTTACAATTAAACTTTAATCACCGAGATGTGTGAAATGCTTTGTAATAATATTGATAATTATTCTGCCAAATCATTAAGCACAATAAAGATCTGTTGAGTTTTGGTGTTATTTTCTATTTTGCTGTATAACAAAATGTAGAAGTCTATATTATTTCTGTCTATCTTTTTAGTGAACTTCAATTATTGATAAAAATCTAGTAACAATTATTAGCACTTATGCTTTGGCATTGAAACCATAAAGTCAAAACAGTCTCATTAACTGCACATCTTAACGAGCGCAGATCCTTGATTGCACTATTTCTATGAGATTTAATATAGTGATTAACTCCTCAAATCAATTCAAAATATATGAATGACTATTCTTGATTTACATAGCTGGTACAACATGCTTTTCAAGAACATTCTCTTTAATCCTCATTCTGTCGTTTAGTTTTATTCTGATTTAGTGAAAAACGTTTTGCAATCAAGTCTCACTCGCTATCATAAATCTGTTATTCTGTGGAGAGTTGCAAAACACCTCCAACCATTACCTCTCCTACGCGTGAGCTCAGAGTATCGTTCTTTCCAGTGAAATGCTTCAAATGGTATTATACAGAAATGTCATTCACATTGTTATCAGAGTGAAGTGTCCAAACTATGTTTAGGAATTAATCCATGATATGGTTTATTCTCATACATGCAATGCATACGTAATTTGAAGCTTTAAAGGTTTAAAGGCCACTCATGAATGGCAGAGGCAAGGGACAGTGATATTTTACTATCAGGTAGGACAATGCCCTAGTGACTGACCATATATACATATGATCAGCATCCAAGCCCCCTCTTGACTCAAGCTAGGACCAAGGAGTGCCTGGCAATGGCTGCTGATAACTCAGCAGATAGACCTATAGGCTCCCCCAAACACCCCATCCTTACCGCATAAGAATAGTGAGGTTGCAGCGACCAAAGAAAGTAACGAGTTTGAGCGGTACTTGAACCTCAGTCTAGCGATCACCAGTCAGGAACAGTTTCATGGAAATATAAGTATACAAACATTTAAAGATATCACAATAAATTTGATATACCTTTATATTAGGGCTTATAACACTTATATCCCCCTTATAACTTCGACCTTATAAATGATGATGGAAAAACAATAATTATGAGAATAATTTCCGAGATAATATTTCAACATCGGTTGATAGCTTTGTAGAGAATTATAATTTGAAGATGCTTATGAAAATTTTTTGTATTGATTCAGTTTTAGATAAATACACGACTTCACTGGTTTCTTGAAAGAACATTCACCTTGACGTTTAATTTCCTAGAGTACAAATTAGGACAATGATAGTCCATCTTTTATCTATAGATATCCTCCACCCTGGAAATGGGGAAAGCACGTGTTGGATCTAAGTATCATCATCATCATTATCAGTCGTGGTTAGTTCACTGTAGGACAAAAGCCTCAGACATTCCTTCAACTTGCGTCTATTTATGGTCTTTTTATGCCAGTCTATACCAGCAAATTTTCTTAGCTCGTCATTTCATTGTGTTCTCTTCCTTCCACATCTTCGTTTGCAAACTCTAATGATCTACTCTTATTTTAATTTTAATTTACAAACACCAGGAATTAAATAAGGATAATTAAAATGTGAAAAAAATATAGTAATTTATTGTATTTGATAAATATCCTAATTCATCCAGATGCTGATGCGGCAGCTAATACACAAAGTTGGCCATCGTGAAGCAAGGGGGAACCGCAGTAATTCAGCTTCTTCCAAATACCTTAAATATTACCAAATGTCTAATTACATACTACACAACGATCATAAAAATACATATAAAAATCAAATTCTTATGTGAAGCACGTTATAACACTTGGCAAGTTGCATACCTTGGAAATCTTATGTAAATAAATATAAACCCATAGTCCAAACTGGAGTCCACGAAGTACAATTTATGATATCCCTGAAAAGGGTACGAAGTCTTTACAAAACTGAAAAGGGTACGAACTCGTTACTAAATTGAAAGGTATGAAAAAATATAACATTGAAAAAAGTAAGCGATGATAATTGGAAGTCAAATTTAAATGGGATGGCATTATCCCTCTAAATGATTTCGGACTGACATAAAAAAAACTCCCGAGTTTTACAGACCCACCGATATCATCCTGGGACGAAGGTGAAGTACGTGTAGAGATGGGTTGCGATGAAAGAAAGCTTCTTCCTGGTCGGGATTACACAGAAGTTTACATGGCGATAATACTCTTCGTCACTTCAAAGGACATGTAGAAAAAGTTCTTGTCACGTTAACTGGGTAGCTGTACAAAGTGTATTCTTAGATCAAGAATAGGAGCTCGAGTTACAAGACCCTTAGCGATGGAATTTTAATTTACAAACACCAGGAATTAAATAAGGATAATTAAAATGTGAAAAAAAATATAGTAATTTATTGTATTTGATAAATATCCTAATTCATCCAGATGCTGATGCGGCAGCTAATACACAAAGTTGGCCATCGTGAAGCAAGGGGGAACCGCAGTAATTCAGCTTCTTCCAAATACCTTAAATATTACCAAATGTCTAATTACATACAACACAACGATAGTATAAATACATATTAAAATCAAATTATTATGAGAAGCACGTTATAACACTTGGCAAGTTGCATACCTTGGAAATTTATGTAAATAAATATAAACCCATAGTCCAAACTGGGGTCCACGAAGTACAATTTATGATATCCCTGAAAAGGGCACGAAGTCGTTACAAAACTGAAAAGGGTACGAACTCGTTACAAAATTGAAAGGTATGAAAAAATAAAACTTATTGAAAAAAGTAAGCGATGATAATTGGAAGTCAAATTTATATGGGATGGCATTATCCCTCTAAATGATTTCGGATTGACATAAAAAAAACTCCCCCTGAGTTTTACAGACCCACCGATATCATCCTGGGACGAAGGCGAAGTAGTGTAGAGATGGGTTGCAATGAAAGAAAGCTTCTTCCTGGTCGGGATTAAACAGAGGTTTACATGGCGATAATACTCTTCGTCACTTCAAATGACATGTAGAAAATGTTCTTGTCACGTTAACTGGGTAGCGGTACAAAGTGTATTCTTATATCAAGAATAGGAGCTCGAATTACGAGACCCTTAGCGATGTAATGCTCCTTCGTAACTGACATTAAGTTTCCGTCAACCTCGGGAAGAAAGCAAAGCATTAGTGGCTGGTTAGGTTAAAACCAGAAACGGCCGCAGGAAGGCAGTGAGCTGTTAACAGCCAAGGGGGTAGTTAAATACTTGAAACTAAGCTAACTGTCTTCCAGTGACCATGCTACTTTAAACAAAATATAATATAAAACAAAATATAATATAATATAATATAATAAAAAAGAAAATACAAATTCCATTTGGAATTTCAGTACACTGCAGGGGAACGAATCCAAAAAGATTTTTTGGATTTACCAAATAAATTATTTACACTACATACAAATTTAAATTTATCAGTTTATAAATTCAACATTTCAGATGTTTTCCTCCGGCTTTCCACAGCAGCCTTTCTTTTAGGCCTCTCAGAAGCTGGTGATAATTTGTTCATGTTGTGCAAATCATTTGACTTAAAGTCCACATCATCATCTAAAGAAAGATAAGGTATCAGATCATTAACATGGAGTTTACAAACTTGTCTGGTACGGCCTTTGAAAACTTTTGCATGCGTAGTTTCCCCAATAACATTTGTGAAAGTTTCCTTTATTCGACCTAGAGGATAGTTGTTAATCTTCGTATTATCTTCCTTAATTAAAACAATGTCACCTGGTTTTAGAGGATGATGAGTTACAGGGAGATATCTACTTTCTATCAACCGCCTGGCTTAAAAGTGTCTGCAAAAACTCATGATGGTAAATATCTAAAAGTTTACTCCTAATTTTAGACAACTGTTCAAATTCATTAGTAGTTCTACAAGGAACAAATTCTTTATCCTCAGGTAAAGGTGATAAATCTGGAATGATATTGAGGGAAGAAAGCTCATACCCTCTTATTAACATTTCGGGAGTTATTGGTTCAGGAAGGTCTTCCGCTGCACTATCCCTAAGAGCCTCTTTAAAAGATATTGGCCGTTTGTTTACCAAGTGGACAACTTGACATACAGTAAACTCAAAATCAGAGAAAGAAAGAATATTGTTCTTGATGGACCCATATAGAAGCCTCTTTGTTAACTTGACACAAACCTCGACCATGGAGCCTAACTGACTACACCCTTTAAAATACTGTTGAAAAGTCAAAGGTTTAACACCTCTCTCCTCAAAATACAATTGAGTGTGGGGATCATTCAAAACTGAAGTTATAACATTAGCTCCTGCAACTATTTGTGACCCTAGGTCAATGATGCACAACTGTGGAATGCCAAATTCGAAGCAATGAATAGAAAATGCCCTAAGAAAATCAGGCACACTAAGTGTTCTGCAAATTTTCAAATTAACTGCACGAGACCAAGTGCAAGTAAAACATAATAGCCATACCTTAACATTTTCTTTCTCCAGCTTAACTGTAAAAGGACCAATATAATCAACGAAAATATTGCCGAAAGGTACAGCTGGTGGGTCTTCCCTGAATTCCCTGTAACAATTTTGATTTAAATTAACAGGTCTTGCGTTGAATCTTTTGCAGTGAACACATTGCCTCAAAATCTTTTTTACCAATGAAAAATTTCTAGGAATAAAATAGTGTCTTCAGAGTTCAGCGAGAACAGCATAGCACCCAGAATGAGCTAATTTATGATGAATATCAAGTATAATTAACTTAGTTAAATGGCTGTCCCTAGATAATAGAATAGGAAATTTTTTCTCATTCTTAAATTTGCTCTTCACCCTCAAAATGCCATCGTTATCAACAAACACATTCAACTGAGAAACTATACCTGGTATATCCTTTACTGCAGAAAAGTCTTTGGAAAAATGTTCTAAAACATCAGCAAAGTGATTTTGTTGATCATATAAAATCAAATGGACAAGAGCTAAAGAGAAAAAATTCTTTTCTTGTACCTTAACTTCCCTTCTCACTTTAGCTTTCCATTTGTATATGCATATTATACACCGACGGTACAGCAAAACCAGTCTTCTGAAATCTGAAATATTAACCAAGCATTCTCTCTTAACTAAAGGAACATTAGAAATATTAAAGTAATTTCCTGAAAGATAACCCTCTTTAGGAATAGTGAACTGCATTTCAGGTGTCCGAATATTAGTCAGGTCCGGGCCTGAAAGAAAACAAGATTTCATCAACAATTTATATGACGTGCACCTGGTTACCATATCTGCAGGATTTTCCTTGCCATTAATAAACCCAAATTGAACAGGATATGTTTCACAAAGTTTTTGTATGCTATAGATTCTGTTCATTACAAAAGTAGAACATTGGTTCATTTTCTTAAGTTGAAGAGAAGAACTTATTAACCATTGCAGGGCACAAGAAGAATCTGAAAATAGACAAATCTTTGTCACCTTTATAGGTTTTATGCAGCTGGGACCAGCAAGATCCAAATAAAGATCAATATTGTTCAACTCCTAAATTAATGGCGTGGATCTCTAAAGATGGTATGGATTTACCTTTCAATTGGATATTAACCAACCGATTTTTAGCATTAACAAAGGTAAGTTTGCCAGACTCGACATTCAGTAGATAAATGACACACCCATATATGTCACAACTGGCATCATTAAAAACAATTATATTATACTCACCATCCCTTCGACCCACAAACCGAGTTACTTTGAGAGGGGGCGATGAATTACATTGCCTACAGATATTCCTCCAGTCTTTGAGCTGTTGACTGTTAAGAGTCTGATCCCAATTCAAACCCTTTTGACACTGCAAATTATGCATATAAAGCCTACATCGGTTTAATAGAGGCAAGTTGAAACCAAATATGTCAAACTGGGAGGCAATGGACCTAAGAATTAATCTTTTAGTGTTAGCTCCTGGGTCAAGGTTAATTGGCCTAGTGAAAATATCATCTGAAAGTCTATTCCATTCAAGCCCAAACAATTTATTGACTTCAGGAGTAATAACTGACTGATCCATGTCAGACTGCAGATCAATATCATTGGTTATCAGCTGCTGAGTTTCAAATTTAAAGGGTCTGAATATGTCATCTAACTGCTTATAGGCCCACCTTAGGTCATCAGAGCTGTTCATAGTAATAGCACCATTATCCATATATATCAAGGCGAAAATAAGTTTCTTTAGTTCATCAATTCTTGAATCATTACTGGAAGTTAAAATTAACATATAATACAATGAAGCCATCAAAAGAAATGGGCTACACCGAAGTCCAAATGAAAGCCTGACATTTTTATAAGCAACGGGAGTGTAATCACCTGCGCTAACATTCCGAAACCAAAAGAACAATAGTCTAGACTGATCAATTTCACTTAAAGCCAACATATTGAAAGCTTTTTTCAAATCAAATTAAATTTTTTCATCAAACCTAATATTAAGAAATGCAGATGAAAGCTTTTGATTTAAATTAGGCCCAGCATACATACATTGATTATGTGACAATGACAGTTTCTTAAAGGATTCCTGCAAATTAGAAAGAAACACTATGCGACATTTCGTAGTTTCCCTTTCTGGCTTAAAAACTGGCATATGAGGTAAGAATGAATAGTTAGGGTATTCAGCCTTATATTCAGCCTTAAATACTTCCAAGTCAAAAATTGGTTCAATAATTCCCATATTTAATTGCTCCTTTATGCAGTTATCCACCAACTGTAAGGAACCTTTCTTACGAAGTAACTTTTTCAAATTAGATTGAAGAATAGCCTTGGAAAGAGACTCATTTCTCGAAAGAAGGTGTGATACCTTCCCATTCCATAACAAGGGAACAACAATACGCCCATCACTTCTCGTGTGCAAATTTCTCAAAGTGTAATCCACGAGAGAGTTATTGAGCTGATTAGATTCGTCACTATAAACTTTCTGATCATAGTTAAAATAGAAATTGGCTCTCCATATTCAGGATTTGATCAGTTGCTTCTTGCAGTTTCCTATCAATAATAGTTCCTTTATCGGAAAGTACAGTGAATGAACAATTTGTCGTCATGTCATTGAGCTCGTTAAATTCATCATTAATAGATACAGTAGTAGCTAGAAAATAAGAATGGCAAGGGATATTAAAATATGTACCTTTTTCAGCATTAGAATTTTCGCCCCTTAGTGGTTTCGAGGCTAAACTGTCTTTACCATTAAGTGAAGTAAGATTAATTAGGAACCTATCAACATTCCCCATCAGCATTATTCCTGAAGTAGTCTCAATATACACAGATGAATTAGGACTCCCTATCACTACATCTTTTCCCAAAAGACAATGTGAAAAATCTACTCCTAACAAAAGCTGAATGTCATCAATGCCCTGAGAACTGGCTGATAAAAACTTGCCAGCAAATACAAAATTTTTACTCTGCATTACACTAACTACCTGACCAAGACAAGGTAAATTTAATTGCAGGTTTATAGAGGGTACAACTAAAGCAGAAATAGCAAAGATTTCATTCCCCAGCTTTATAGGAACTTCAACAAGACTAGTAGAATATTCCTTTTGACCATTAAACCCTTTCACAGTAAGTTTAACATTGGTAGTCAAAGACTTTAAATTACAAGAGGAAGCTAACTTGCTAGATATAAAAGTATTTTGTGACCCTGAATCCTTAAGACCCCTGTAAAGCTTATTTTGACCATTTACATAAAATGTGAAAGTAGGGAGAACTGAACCTGTGGTAACATTGGGCAATACTGCTATCCCACTGCTTGCTTCCTTGGAAGACTCTTCTTTACTATTACACCTGTCAGGACTAAGTTTCCCCACAAAGATACTCCATATGATACTGCGAACAATGTGAACAGGGTCTTCGAAATCTGAACTTGCATGCTTTAGTGAAATGATTGAAATTACCACATTTTACACAACCTTTATGCAAATTTAATAAAGAAGTTTTGTCAGAAGGGGTAGCATACTTAGTACACTTGTAACTTAAATGATCATTGTCAGAAATACCGGCCTTGGAACAAAAATTACAAGCTTTGGCGGGAACAGTCTTAGTTTTAAGAGCCATGGTACTAGTCTTTTCCTGTAATGGCTTTGAATGAGTTACAACTTTATCCCTGACTGACAATTTACCTTTCGTCTGACCCTGTTCATACCTTTCACATGCTGTAAAGAAATTATCTACAATTTGCTGAAATGATGGATGAGTCACATTAGTGATATGAACCAGATGAGACTTAAATCTATCATTCATTGCAGACCAAACAAAAAACAACCTCCTCAACATCAATATGCAAATATTTGAAATTTTCGACTATATTTCTAAGTTCTGAAAAGAAGACAAAAGGGTCCTCTCCTTCTTTGAGATTTAGACAAGTTAATTTCTTAATTACAGCCGATTTTCGTAATTCAGTCGAGGCAAATGCCTTAGTCAATAAGTCTTTGGCATCGTTGTAACTTTGTTTGTCGGCCTCCAATGAGCCAAGTAAACATTTAGCCCTACCTTCTACTTGTTGTTTCAAAAGTAAGAGCAAGTCCCTGTCTGGATAATTAAAACTTTGGGTCGTAGATTCAAATTCTCTAATGAATTTCAAAAAATCCTCACCTTCCTTACTTTGAAATTTGGGTAGAGGGGCAGTGGGTTGCCTCAAAAGACTCCTAGCAATATCAGTAGTTAATGAAAGTGGAGGGCTTCCAACATTTACACTTACATCCAACAAAGGCAAAATACCTGAAATTTTATCATGGTAAGATTGACATGCTGAAAGCTCAGCTTCCAAATACTCCTCTCTAAATTCCCCTGAAAATTTTAGAATCTGTATTTTAGAATCCAAGTCACTTAATCGCTTCCTATAATCCAGGAGAACACCTCGTTCAGATACTTTAGCAGTATTATCTAATGAAGGGTACTGTGAGGAACGGTTGGCACAATCTGTAACCTTCTTCCTAATAATCTTACGCTGACCAATTAGCACTACCAATTCAGCCATTATGACTACAAACACAGGCACCAAAATATATAAAAAGTATGATTAATAAAATACACAACTACATATAAACAAACAACCACCAATATATATATATATATATATATATATATATATATATATATATATATATATATATATATATATATA